>NW_022436946.1:52735924-53072637 GCF_009761245.1 Sapajus apella
CTTTCTTTCTTTCTTTCTTTCTTTCTTTCTTTCTTTTTCTTTCTTTCCTTCTTTCTCTTTCTTTCTTTTTCTTTTTTTCTTTCTTTTTCTTTCCTTTTTTTTTGAGAGAGTCTCACTCTGTTGCCAGGCTGGAGTGCAGTGGCTTAATCTCAGCACACTGCAACCTCTGCCTCCTGGGTTCAAGCGATTCTCCTGCCTCAGCCTCCCCAGTAGCTGGGACTACAGGCACCTGCCACCATGCCTGGCTAATTTTTGTATTTTTAGTAGATGAGGTTTCACCATGTTGGCCAGGATGGTCTCCGTCTCTTGGCCAGGATGGTCTCCATCTCTTAACCACATGATCTACCCACCTTGGCCTCCCAAAGTGGGATTACAGGTGTGAGCCACTGAGCCTGGCCTGATTATTTTCTACTAGCAACTTGGAGCAATTAATTACGGAGCTTGGAAATTAGAAATGTGAAAAGAATATGCTTGCAACTTAAACAATCTGTTCATAAAATTGGACTTTAAAAGACTTATTAAAAGTCTGTAAAACTCATAGCTAAACAGTAACCATTTTGGAAGAGATTGTTTGAGGCCATGCCTTTGGGGGAAACCCAATCACTTCGTAATAATAATAACCAACATTAATTCAATCAAGTTGTATACTAAGCTCATGCACCATCTCATTCAATCCTCCCAAACATCTGTTTTATGAAGGAGGAACTGAGGCTCAGAGAGATTGCCTTTTCAAGGTCACATAGCTGGCTGTGATAGAGTAGGGCTACCGACCTGGGATGCTTGTCTAACAAACCCATGCTCATGCCTACCTTCCCATCTCTCTTAAAAAATCATTTTCCATTTACTCATGGACTGTCATTAGTGCCCTTTCATTCAGTATATTGGAACTATAAGCCCTTATTGACTCCCTGAATTTTTGTGGATTTACTGTGGGAAATAAATTTATTTCCCAATTATATACTCTCACTGCTCCAGATAGTTTTTCCTTTCATCACTTCTCATAGTTGTCATTTTGCAATCATTTGTGTGGTGATTTCATTAGTGTCAGTTGTTAGCTATTGGTTGGTACAGCAAATTATTACCAAGCTTTGTGGCTTAAAGCAATAATTATGACTTCTTTTCTCTTATGGCTTCTATAGGTCAGGAATTCAGATGAGGCATGCAGGGATGCCTTGTTTCTACTTCATGATGATTGAATCCTCAGCTGGGGCTGGAATCATCTAGAGGCTTGCTCATCCAAGTGTCTGGCAGTTGATGCTGGCTGTCAGCTAAGTGTCTAGCAGAGGCTTTGGTTGGAATATCTATACATAGCCTCAGCATCAGTCCTGGGCTTTCTCACTTGATAGCTGTCTCCAAAGGCAGATACCCAAGGCAGAGGGAGAGCACTAGTGACGAAACTGTATCACCTTTCTTTGAAAGGGAGGAATGGGATAATTCTATTGAGGTACAATTTGCATACCATATGATTCACTTTAAGTGTAACATACAATTCAATGTTCCCACTTGTGTCAGATGTGGTTTTATTCATGTAATTTTGGTAAGCTGGTGCACATCTTTCTTGCAGTTATTTTCTTTCCTGTTGGAATGGCTGTTGACTCATCTGTAGATTTTCTATTGCATGGCTGTCACATTTTTAAATCTTTTATTTGTGGTTTCTCGCTCTGAACCCAGCCTTGTCTTAACACAGAGATTCAGCATTTTTGCTTGCTCTTGGGTGCTTACTTTTATCAATGGGCATGTCGTGGCCTCTTGGCTTTTGGGTATTTTTCTGTTTTGAATACCTGCCCCACACTGAAACTCTTGTTCGTATTTGATCTCTGGCGTCTGATCATTTTTGGGTGTAGTACATTCCCTTCCTTGTTTGGCACTCTACACTCTAGTTTCCCTTTCACCCTTTGCTTTCATTCCTGCCTCCATTATAGTTCAAGGTCTTAGAGTTTGTTCTTTAGTGGTATAAAAATGGTAGGGTATAGAGGAAGATAAAATCATAGATATTTTTCAAGGTTTCTACCATTGGCATTTATGCGAATGGACACATAATTAAATAAATATCTACTCATGTTAGGAGTAATGATAAAGTGAAGGTAATTAGGTATTCTTGAAGTATTCCATAAGTCACTTTGACATCTCTGACAATGGGGTGGCTTATTTGAATGGGGTCCTTGATTAGAGAAAATGTATTTTGGGTTCACAGGCACCATTCTCCTACAAACACATACTCTGTATGTTTGTCAAGAACTTTCTTTACGTATGTGACTAACGCAAAAGTAGTCACGCAAAATAACTGATAAATGTGGCTTCTGTTGTTGTAGGGCAAGAATTTCAATTGTAGACACTACTGACTCATGACTCCATACAATTCCTCCTGCTTCATTGCAAACAAAAGTCCGAACTCTGATTTTGTTAAGGTATACAGCGAAATGTGAGCAGGAAAGGTGGAGTTTCACTCACACTCCCTAGCTCTAGGAAATAAACCATGACGTGAAAGCCGACACTCTTCCTTCACTCCCTGGGAGACGTGGTATGGTGGCAAAGCTTGGAGGTGCTGCAGCTATTTTGTGACCATGATGGGGAGAGCCAACAAAGTAGCAAGGATTTTTCTTCCTTCTTTGTGATGAGGCTTTGCTTTTTTTCTCAGCCTGATCTCAAACTCTTAGGCTCCAGCAATCCTCCTGCCTTAACCTCCTGGGCAACTAAAGTAACCAACTCTGAAACTTAACAAAGCTCCAAGGAGTCTTGGCAAGTAAGACACTGAAGTGTTATTAATGTTTAAGCCACTTAAACTCACATATTTTGTTACTTGAAGCAAAAGTGCTCCTAAATGACACAATGCGTAACTGCAAAAAGAACAAATCACATTTATCCCTGTTGGCAACAGGGTAAAAGTATACAACTACTTGCCCTCATTAACAATCTTGCTATATGCTATGCATTATTCCTAAGATTATTATAATTATAATTTTTCCTTTGGAAATTCAGAGCTCATAATAGCGTTTGAAACTTCTAGACACCTGAGGCCATAATGACTGTGTGTTAGAAAAGTATTAAATTAAGATTTTACCTAAAAATAATTTACCCAAACTTTAGAATTTATGTTTTCATATATTAATGGAGATAGGGAGAAAACTTTGAAGATCTCAGGACCTCTCAGATTAGGAAACAGAAATGTTAGGAATTGGAAACCATAACATATCTCTATAGGAGGAGCACAACTGCTAGGCTAGGGATCATTTTGAACTGCCCAAATGTATGCAGGACTCCCACTGGAATCAATCAGAGTCATATGCAAAAATCGATTGCAGATCTTGCTCTGAAATTGTAAATGAGGGAAGCTTAAAAATCTGAGCTATTTTTTGATATGTGTCTGGGAATGCAGCAGGCTTTTGGGAGGTCAGATGCTTGATGGAAATGAATGTACTTGAAACTCTAATATTGCTGGATAAATTAATAAGAAAGAAAAAATCCCATTCATTGTCTTTCTTTAAACTTGGAATGATTTGTTATTTTTTTAAAAAAGGCCTTCAGCACTTCAATTATTATTTTTTCCAGATGGTTGAATATTTTAATGAATAATACTCAGTCTTTGAAGAAATGATATGAAATTAGACATTTTTTTTCCCAATTGTCTGAGAAAAAAACTTTTCTTCTTCCAGGCCTAAACTAAACCGATGCACCAGAGGGTAAATTCTGTGCATGCTCATTTCTGGAACAGAAATATTAGGTGAACACTTGCTACACCAGCCACTTTATGAGGACTCTCCTTGATTACTAGAAATAAAATAAAGAAGGCAATGTGGAATGCCTGGCAACATTAAGTGTCAAAAATCCATTTTCAAAGGCTTTTGTCATGGGAGTTCAAGGGAATAACTAAAACCTTCTTTTAAGTCCTGGTATGATTCTATACATTAAGCAGAAGTTGCGATTTGTGAAGAAGGATACTTTAATCAACTAGGTAAATGAAACAGAATCTTGCTCATCAGTGTTCATTGGAAGCTTTTTTTATCACTTGTAATTGGAAAGGGAATTTAAAGAAATTTTGCTTTTAGTCTACAATCTGAACCAGACCATCTCTGTAATTTATAATCTCATCATTGAAGGAGTAAGTCGTTACTGTGTTTTTGCTGTTGTCGCTTCCTCGTGAGACACTTTTTATCATTTTTATTAGCATTTTATCACTCTATAGCACATATTAAGTTACTATGAGAAATTTACATTATACATTATATTAGGGTCTAAAATATGAGATCTAAGGCAATTTTGATAAAAAGTAAAAGTATTAAAAGTGATCTAAAGTTTTTATTGATCACATGAAAACATAAGAGATGCTTAGTGGATAAGAGCAAAGGTGTAGACAGTCTAATAGTTGTGGATGTAGCCCTCAAGAAATTTGCAGAACGTGTGACTTCTATAGGTATTGTGTGGAATTTGGAGCTCTGAAGATCATGTATTCAGCTCTTTCTCTTACATATGAGGAACTGAAGGAGCTCAGAAAAAGTCTGTTATCTTGTTCAGCATGATACTTTGGGTTAGTGAAACAGGAAGAAAGCCCACATCTTCTGACCCCTGTTCAGAACTGAAGTCGTTAGACTATTCATAATATTAATGTCAAATGTCTCTAAATTTCTCTAATAGACCACTGGAGGTCTATCATTTTATAATTTTCTATAGCCTTGTTTTTCAAGAATATTTGTAGGGTTACAGGTTCAATTAGATTAACACATCTGTACACAAAATTTGCATCTGTTATTTTTGTCCAGAAATAATCTCTTTAAAATTTCCAGCTTACTTCTGGTTTCAGTGTTTTGGGATTTAGTAAATTATTGTGCTATACTCTTTATAATATTACTTCTCTGGGTTTCAATGGGCTTATCAGAAAATGTTGTTATAATTGATCTCTAAGGTCCAACTCCAGAATTCTATTAATTTATATACAATTTCTATTTATTCTTTGGGTAAACTCTCCCTGGTATTAGTATGTTATTGTGTTTCTTTTACTGGAGAATAAAAGCTTTTTTGTGTATACTAAATAATTTTAGACATGAATGGCTAGAAATATTTTTGGCAAGCTTCTGCTTCATCTCTGAGTTAAGCTGGGGTTTAAGACTGGTCAGGAGAGTAACACCATTATAATCTTTTAGAATGCCAAGGAGTCTGGATTCAAAGTAAAGTCCCTGAGCTAGCTGCTGTCTTTCATGCTCCTTAATGCATATCTCCCTTTTATGATCTCCCTGTCCTTGGATTCTCAAGTGCCAAGTGCTAGAGATGCAGAACCATTGCTCATTCTACCTTCTTCCACCCCTCACCTGCCTATACTTTCTGAACTGACACCCTGAGGCAGGTAAGCTATGGCCTCATTCTCTAAAGTATTTAGGGCCTTAAAGTCTTCTGTTGTCCAGAGTTTCTAGACAAGTCATTCTAGTGGTACAGGTAACCAGATGGATGCTCAAAGACTTCTTAGATTGTGATCTTGGGCCTGCACTGATGGGCTATGAACATAAATTATATCAACTGTAGGGCAAGAGATGGGAGTCAGTGCTGCAGGAACTCTGGGGCCCTGGTTTTTCTAATGTGTCTGTGTCAGTGTCAGTGTAAGGGTGACTACACTGATGATGAGGGTGAAGAGAACCAAATAGTAAACACCACTGTGGAAAACTTGAAATCTGTGCTGATGAATACAAAATAAGGAGGGGAAATTCAAAGTTTAATTTGGCTATGCAAAAAAATACTAATTACTTTTGTGACTTAATTTTAATTTGAGTTTGTTGAATAGCAAAATAATAATTATGTATATAGCTAAATATGTCACATAAATTCTATTATAAGCTTTATCGATTCCAATATTCAATTTTACTCATGTACTTTCATTCTTATACTCGTGCAATGGGATTGCTTCAGATCTTAAAAAAAAATTAAATTACGTCCTAAGTTAATTGTGAGTTTAAAGGATTTGTGTGAATGTTAATGAACGCCCACTTAGGATTTGTGAAGTACATACAGGCAGATCTTGTGAAACTTTTTGGAATCAGGGACTTAAACATTTATTCTTTGAACAATTTATTTTATTTTATTATCTTTTTTTTTTTTTTTGACATGGAGTCTTGCTCTGTAGCCCAGGCTAGAGTGCAGTGTTCTGATCTCAGGTCACCTCTACCTCCAGTTCAAGCCATTCTCCTGCCTCAGCCTCCTGAGTAGCTGGGATTACAGGTGCCTGCCACTGTGCCTAGCTAATTTTTGTATTTTTAGTGGAGATGGCATTTCACCATCTTGGCCAGGCTGGTCTCAAACTCCTGACCTCATGACCCACTCGTCTTGGCCTTCCATCCAAAGTGCTGGGATTACAGGTGTGAACTACCACACCAGGCCTAAACAAACTTTTTATAATAACATTTTTTGTTTGTTCCTACATGTTCATTGATAAAGTAATGGAAGAAAAGAGTAGTTCTCTATGCATACTCACACAATAGAAAGATAAACAACAATAACGTTTTGATGCAAACTTTATAATTCTTCACACACACACATACTGACACTCACACACATACACACACACACACACACATTTTGGGGGCAGCAAAATTGTTCTCAACAGTCTACATCTTTTGTTGTTAAAGCATTAACTTTTCTGGGTTAATGAGGGTATTGCCATAATTGATCTTATTCGCCCCCAGTTCTATGAATCCTTATCACATTTTCACTTATTTTTGTACACCAATATAAAAGTTATTTTAAATTTACCATTTCATACCTAACAAGGTTTTGTGAAAATTAAATATTACTCAATAATATTATTTTAATGATTTTGTATTATTCTATTTTATATATATATTATATTTTTCCAATCCTTTTTTAAACATTAAAGATTACTTAAAAATTTTTCCATTGCTATATTTTATGCTGTTATTGTCCTTGTACATAAACACTTTCACACGTCTGATGATTTGTGTAGAGTAAATTCCTAAATGTGTAATTTATAGGTCAAGCAGTTCCCCAAATTTAAGTGTTTTATAAATACAGTGAAAATGCTCTCCAGAAATAATGTACCAGTTTAAATACTTCTGAATTTTAGCTTAGTATGTTATTAAATATTTATTAATCAAGTTTAATATGTAGTGCATTGCTTTAATTTGCATTCCTTCCTTTAATAATATTTTCATATACTTATTAATCACTTATACTCTTCTGTACATTTTTGGGATTATTAATCCTCTTCATTAATTTCTTTACCTAATAACTTTTATTGTGTTTCAAATTTGTTTTCTTTTGTTCTTTAACACACTGGCTGTGTGATCTTGGGACAACTATTTATCTTGCCTGTACCTCAATGTCTTTAAAGTAGGTCTGAATATTCTAGAGCACTTCTTGAGTTAATGTGTTCTGAATCTGAAAAGTGGCTCGGTTTGGGAACTAAGTGCAGTGTAACCTTTTATTGACCTGACTACTCTCAGTTTCCAGCTTTTCCATTGCTACCTTTTTAATTTGGTTTTAGACCATTGTTAGTCGCACGTCTGTTTTTCTCCTCAAGGTACCAAGCTCTCTTAACAACTCCCTCTAGATTAAGTCAAAGCCTCTAGATTGCCCTCTGACCTTGCCAATAGTTAAGGTGTTTCTGGTGGCTTAGTACCAATACTTGAACTCTTACCTCTTATAACAGGGTCCTCTCTTCCCCACAGACATGAACAAACCCAGCTCTATGACCACCTCTCCCATAACCAGCCCTGGCCTGCAAAGGCAGCCACCAGAGAGCTTCTTAGTGATGTATCAGCACATTCTTGATGGACAATGTGTTACTTGGTGTTCCGTTTTCCCAGTGAAACATAATTCTGTGGTCAGCATTCTGATCTTCCATATGTCTTGGCTAGCATACCCATTTCTCTCAGCCCCTTTTTTCTTTACTCTACCACCTGTCAGGTAACTTTGATATTTCCACCTCACTCGGCATGGGCTGTCACTTTCCTCAGATTTCCAAGAGCCACTCTGGCAACAAATGTACCCATTCCATGAGGTTCCTGCTGGGTGGTTAAATCTTGTGACCGGAGAAAGTGATCTAAGTCAATAAATCTTTGTGCATGCAGTCGTATATGCCAGCCTTCTTGACCAAGTCCCTGGTAAATGCAATGCCAGAGGTACTCTCCTGGCCCTCACTGGTAAAAGATAGATATTTCTTGTAGCTTCTTTGGTGCATAGTGTACTTCCTCCATTATCAGGCTTAACATGTGCCCATGCAGGTTATGCTCAGATTTATTCCTTCCTGGGCTACTGTCCAGGAGGGAAAGTAAGGACATCTCCCAAGAAGAATACCTGTTTCTTTGCAGGGGTAGGGCCTCTGCAGCATCTCTAGCAAAAAGATTCATGTTTGTGTTTCATGATTTTCTACCCAGGGACCTGATCTTAGGGCAACACTCCATCTTCAACTGAGCATTGAATCTGTGGATCTCTGTGACTTAACTTTCCAGATCTTCAATCCGCTGCTTGCTAATGTCTTGTCTTCCATTTTGTAAGCTATTAAACAGGCTAATGGCCGTCACATTTAGCATTTAACTGCTTGACAGCCCTCAGTTTCTTCTTACTCCTTTTTACTTTATTCCTTTGTTATTCCTTTGTAGTAGGAATGTCCCACCTCTGTTGTCTTTACAGACATTGCTGCCCTTTAATCTTCCAAAGGCCGTTACAAGGCATCATTGGTGACTTTCAGCAATTCAGCATCCTGATGCCAAGGGCTATCTTGCCTCATATACCACGCAGGATTGCATCCTCTTAATGAGGCAGTGAGTGAGCTAGTTCCAACACCCCATCAAACTGCTTCTTTTCTTGGACCACAAGTGGTGGGCACCATTTGTGTTTGTTCAGATCCTCAAGAGGCAGGCACCAAGAAAGAATTAGACAGCTTATTAGTTTTGTTTGGTTGCTCTAACAAATGACCACAAATTTAGTTGTTTTAAACAGCACATTTAGTTCTGGCCTCCAGAACTAAAATCAGTTTCTGTCTGAAATTAGTTTCACTGGTCAAGATAAAGTTGTGAGAAAAGCAGCATTCCCTCCAAAAGCTCTAGGGTACAACCTGTTCCTTGCCTTTTCCAGCTTCTGCTGGCATTCCTTTGTATCACCAGAGTCTTGAAATTTCTCTCTCTCTGTCTCTGCTAGTCTTCACTGTAAACAAAAAAAATAGAATTCTGAGCCCCCCAACCATCTGAATGGATCCCTCCTCTTGGCCAAGGGCATTCCAAAGCTAACCTGAAAAACTAGCTCAAGCCATGATGGGGAAGGGGAGCTGAACAGCCCTCATTATGCCCTTCTCCCTTTTGGAATTCAGGGCCAACTCACCAGCATTAACATTAAAACTGAGACCTTAAGACTGATAGAACAGACTCTCTAAATCTGATAAGAAACATTTACAATCTATTCTCTCTGAAGCTTGTTATCTAGAGACTTCGACTCTATGATAACAATCTTGGTCTTCACAATCCCTCATGGTAACTCAGACATTTCTTTCTTTTGATGCCAGGTCTTTAGATCATAGCTTAACAATGGCCAATTAGAAAATATTTGGATCCACCTATGACCTGGAAACCACCGACTCCCTCTTCCAGTTGTCCCGCCTTTTTGAACCAAACTAATGTACAACTTACATGTATTGATTGACATCTTATGTCTCCCTAAAATGTATAAAACCAAGTTGTTTTCTGACCATGTTGGTCACATGTTCTCAAGATCTCCTGAGGGGTGTATCACAGGCCATTTGTTACTCATATTTGGCTTAGAATAGCTCTTCAAATATTTTACAGAATTTGATTCTTTTTGTTGACTTCACATTGCCTTCTCCTCTGTTTATATTTATGTCAAACTTCCCTCTGCTTCTCTCTTATAAGGGCAGTTATACTAACTGCCCTTAAAGGCCCCACCAGATAATCCAGGATACTCTTCTCAAGATCCTCAACTAATCACATATGCAGAGATACTTTTCCCAAATAAAGTCTATTAACAAGTTCTAGGAATTATGGCCTGATGTTGGGGGCCATATTTGAAGCTTACCAAAACATGCAAAGGATTTATTGGGGAAGATAGCTCTGAAAATAATGGAGAGAACTAGAGAAGATGTAAGAAGACTTCTATTCAGTTCTGACATTTCTGAAATGGAGTGACAAGGAATGGGTAATGTATATAAAGAGTTTCAGACTACAATGCAATTCCTGAAAAGTTTTTTCCAGTCTGATGAAAAGTCCTTGAGCCAAAGTGCTCCATTTAAAAAGTCTTGTAATGGGACTTTAGCAATGGGCCTGCATCAGTGAGCCCACTGTGTAATGTCACTGGCTAAGTGCAGTCCATTGGAAGCATGGCCTCAGCAGGATGTGGTGGTGGAGCGAGAAGGGCAAGAGCTTGAGCTGTCAGTCATTTACACTTTCCACAGCAGTAAAGCTGAGCAATGAATTTTCATGGCCATGACATCTCCATCATGTACCTCTCCATCAGATCTTGTTGCCACCAAACTTCATATTCCTAAAGGTCACCAACCAGCTCTCCAACCCATTAGCCATTAACCAATAATTAGTTTAGATTTGTACCTTTCTATCTTTTCTTTCCTTTTATGCTCCACAGATTATGGCTGAAGTTCTGCTCAGTGGATTTCCTTCCACTACTCTCTCTCCTCAAAACACCTAAGTGGGACTATGATAAAACAGTATTATACTCTTGGCTTGTGACAGAACACCTTGTATAGTTATCCTTAAGCAAGTCCAGTGCTTTTCCCTTCTCTATCAACCTGCTATAAGGAACTACTTATAAGTCCATAGATTATGATGAGGGAAAGGCATCAAGGCAATCAGGGTATATCCCGTGGAGTCTGATTCACTGGCTCATGTGATTAACTTATGCTATCTAGACCATCTTCAATCTGGTTCTGAGTGTGCCATTTCAATTGACATGTGCAATGCTGCTACCCATATCCAGCTTTAAAATTTGGCACATTAAATAAGGTTTAGTTCATGATAGGAAGCCCTGGTTCTCTAATTCATGGTTAAGGGCTAGGTACCTTGTAAGACTATACAACTATGGATGCCCATCATTGTATCTTGTGCCTCTGTCAGACCCAGTTTCAAACTGAGATCTGGATTCAAAGGAAGGATAGTTGTTAGAAGAAAACAGCATGTCCTTTTCCCTGAATGCACTTCAAGTACCATCCAGTCTGCCTGCTCATAAAGCCTAAATGACAAGGCCACTCACCCCACAGCTTTGTGCTCAATCTTGAGCCTTTTCTTACCTGAGAACCCATTTAAAATTGGGTGCTTACATATTACCTTGTACATAGGTTGTGGTAGTGCACCCGAATATGGTATATATTCTCTCTAAAGTTTAAAAAGGTCCACCAAGCACTGTGCCTCTTTCTTCATAGAGGGATTGCCAAGTGCAGTCAAGCTTTCTCTCATTTGAGAGATGCTATCTTGACCTGTCACAGGCCATCACTCCTTTAAAAATTTCTTCTATGTGTAAGTCTCTCTGAACTTTCATGGAATTTATCTCACCTCCCTCTGGCATGCATATATCTTTCAAAAGCATCTATTTTTTGCTACTTCCTGATCACCAGTTTCAATTAGCATATTGCCATCAATGTAATTAACCAGTATGATGCTTGTGGAATATCAAGGCCATCAGAGTCCCTCTAGGATATATTAAGACTGAGAGCTGAAGAGCTGGCATAGCTCTGAGTTAAAAGAGTGAAGGCTAATCGTTTCTAATTTTCTCGATTAGCTGGTATGGAAAAGAAAATGTTTGCTGGGTCAGTGACTGCATAAAATGTGCCAAGGGCAGTGATGGTTTGCCCCAGTGGTGATACCACATTTGAAATAGCAGCTGCAATTGGTGTCACAACCTGATTTAGTTTATGATAATGCATAAGCATCCCTGAACATACATCTGTCTTTTGCACCAGCTAAACAGGGGAGTAAAAAGAGGATATACTAGAAATCTTCACCTCTTTACCTCTGCACTTTTTGTGTCTTTGATGGTGGTATGATTCTCTGCAACATCCAGGGATGGATGTAGTATTGCTTTAAATGAGGTGAGGCTGGGAGATGGGGAAAGAGGTACAGAGCAATGAATGTGGCTTCTTATAATAACAGCTCTTACACCATCAGTTACAGAACCAATGTGCTAGAGAAAATAACCACAGAATGGGTGTACAATAGCAGTGGATCTACTGTGAGTTGGACGAAAACCAAGACTCCATCTATCACCTGACCTCCACAAGACTCTTTCTGCTGTTTGACCAGGGTAGCCTTTTTGGTTTCTGTGGGTCAACATCAGTTCAGAGTAGCATCTTTCAACATCTGACTGTTTACTTCCCTTTTCTCAGTGAACAGTTACTCTGGTACACAGCCATGTGTTTCTCTGGAGAAAGCTTGGAGGAAGAGTTTTAGTAAATGTCTGTGGCCATGTGCAGGGTCTTCAAGTTCTCCAATCAAGGAAGACCTAGAACTGGCTAAATGGCCTTGTATTCCCATTCCAGTGACTCATGTCAAGGTTTTGCCGGTAGACTTAGAATTTTTTTATGGATATCTGTCAAACAGTATTTTGATAGCTGCCCATTTATTTTATTCTTAGGGATCTTTATACTCAATTAGCTACCACCAGAGATCCCTTTAGGTTAAAATACTTTGATTACTGCTCCACCACATTGGCTTATTATGGTAATTGCCCACAGCTTGTCTCTGATGATTAAAGACTGCCACCTGGTTTCTATCCATCTGGAAATGAAACCAGGGAGTCTAATTTTATGAAGATATCTGCAACCATCATCTCTAGCTCAAAAAGAATGGCACCATTGAGGTTTTTAGGAATGTTCCAGGCTGGGTGCAGTGGCTCATGCCTAAAATCCCAGCACTTTGGGAGGCCGAGGCAGGTGGATCACTTGAGGTCAGGAGTTGGAGACCAGCCTGGCCAACATGGTGAAACCCCGTCTCTACTAAAAATACAAAAACTACCCAGGTGTGGTAGCACTTGCCTATAATCCCCCCTTCTTGGGAAGCTGAGGCAGGAGAATCACTTGAACCCAGGAGGTAGAGATTGCAGTTAGCTGAGATCCCACCACTGCACTCCAGCCTGGGCGACAGAGCGAGACTCCATCTCAAACAAAACAAAACAAAACAAAACAAAACAAAACAAAACAAAACAAAACAAAAAAACTGATGAAGGAGCTGTCCTGGTTGCCAAGAGGAATGGCTAGATTTGGCTAAGCAGATTGCAGTTAGTAGTTTCATTTCAACCTTATCTCCC
This sequence comes from Sapajus apella, assembly GCF_009761245.1. Taxonomy (NCBI): domain Eukaryota; kingdom Metazoa; phylum Chordata; class Mammalia; order Primates; family Cebidae; genus Sapajus; species Sapajus apella. Next base: position 52,749,191 of record NW_022436946.1, read on the forward strand.
TAAGCCTTCATACTCACTCTTTCTTGTATACAATGTCAATGTCTGGCACCTATCTTTATCCTCTTCTTGTGTCAGCCACTATTGAGCCCATACTTTAAATTTTATGCAGTGTTTCAAGGTATTTTGTATTGGAAACTTTTATGATTATATATATTTATAAATTGATTTAATATATTTAAACTTTTATGATTTTATATTTATATATTGACTTAATATATAAATATGTAAAGTATTTATATATAATTAAATATATTCATATTTATGTTTTAAGATAGGGGGCTTTTGCTATGTTGCCCAGCCTGGTCTTGAGCTCCTGGCCTCAAGAGATCCTCCCACCTCAGCCTCCCAAGTAGCTGGGATTACAGGCGTGAATCACTGTATCCAGCTCTTTTCTGGTTATTTATTCTGTCATAGTACAAGAAATGCATTATTTCTATGATTTTAAGATTAATATTTATATTATTTTAATAATATAAATATTAATTTATATTATTAAAGTTCATTATTTTATATTCTCCCTGACTATAAGGGCCTTGTTATGCTTTATCTGTTGCACATTCATTGCCAATTTTTCATATTGTTTAAAGTTTTTGAGTATAACCTCCTATTATCAACTCACAAATAAGTTTTTGTCTTCATTTCCTTCATGTTTTTATAAACATTTTTGATTCTGCTCTGCATTCTAGTGAGTTTCTCAGTACTGTCAGCCTATTTATTATCATTTTGGCCATGAAAACTATTTTACTCCTCATTGCATTTTTCACTCAAATTGCTATATTTTATATTTACAATATCTTGAAATTTATATGTTATTTTGTTTTGGTTTACTACTCTTCAGTTTTCTATTTTCTTCTGCTTTTAATTGAAGTGATGCCTTCATTGATCCCATTGACTATTTGCAATATATTTTAAAGTCTTTGTTAAACTATTTTATGGGATGAATTTCACCTGGAATGAACTCTTATGCCAGTTATTAATATTGTTGATTGCCTTTCCTGGCATTTATGTTATTTTTTTATTGCTGTCTAAAAAGTCACAACAAATGAAGTGGCTTAAAATGACACATATTTATTATCCTACACTTTTCATGTTTTAGAAATCCAGGAACATCTAGATCAGGATCTAACTGGCTGCAATGAAGGTGTCCACCAGGGCTGAAGCCTCATCTGAGACTTGGAGTTCTCCTCCAAGCTCAAGTCCCTGTTAGAATTTTTGTCCTTGCAGCTGTAAAACTAATGTTGGCTTGCTTCTTCAAGGCCAAAAGGACATAGACTCTTTGACGTCTTTCTAAGAACTCACCTGATTAAGCCAGGCCCATCAAGGATTCTCTCTCTTTGATGATCTCAAGTCAATTGATATACCCTAATTATATCTGCAAAGCGTTTGCACCTTTGCCATATAATGTAACTTAATCAACAAAGTCTCATTAATCGTATTCACAGGTTCGGCCTGCAATCAAAAGGAGAGAATTACATAGGATGTATTGACCAGGAGTTAGACATCTTAAGTCATCTTAGAATTCTGCCTACCACAGATGTACCATGGACTATTTTGGGGTGAGGGGGGAATGTGACATTAATTTTCAGTGGGAGATTTTTTTTGCTTTCTTTACCCATCCCTGAGGAGTGGTATTGCTGCTGCCTCCACTCTGCCTCTTGATTCCTCATCCAAAACCAGGTCTTACAATGTTTCAATGCTGATTTTCCACGATGATGTTTGAAATGCTGTAGACAGAGAAAAGGTGGTGGGAGAGAGAAAGGTTACTGGCCTTATGTCCTGATCAAGTGCTGTTCTAAGTCTTCTGTCTCTCAGAATAGAACGATAACCCCAGGTAGCACTCTTGAAGATTTTTGGCTTATTTTAATAATATTATTATTTATTTATTTTCAAGCTCTTTCAGGATTTGTAGCCAAACCCAGACTTTGGCTTCCAGAAAACATGAACCTGGCACTGGTTTTACATGGAAGATGGTGGTCTTCGAGTTTCCTTTGTTCCCACTGCCAACTTCTGATGCAGAGTCCAGCCATTCTGCACATTCAGTCTCCATTGATCATTGTGCTTTTCTGCCCATTTCTAGACCATTGTAATGTTTAACTGTTAAGTTAATTTTCTTCTTTTCGTATTATTTTCCTGTCATTTGTATATCTCTGGGACGGAGATAGTTTTCAAAGTGTGAACTCATTGTGCCATTTTCAGCCAAAAGTCCCTCAGTGTTGGTTTTTTCTTATGAATGTATCTAGTTGGTTATTATTTTTGGACTCACATTAAGCAACTTTGTGCTTTAAAGAGTGTCAACATAAAATCATGAGGCCTATATATTTAGAAAAGGTTAGATTTATTTCTTAAAAAGGCCTATAACCTGCAGGCTGGGAAATTGGCCTCCGGCAGAGACTGAAAACAAGCACTTTAAGGGAGGAAAGGTGAGACTGGAATTTATGCTGAAGGGGTTGGTTAAGTATATATATTAAACAGGCTATAGGAAGAGCTATTAATATTCATGAATGGGGAATGTGCACAGGATAGTAAGGAAATATGTATGTTATATACGTCTCATGTTCACTTTGGGGAGGAGACTTAACATTTAAATGTATTACACGTATGTCTTACACATCAAAAGGTGAAGCAATGACATGAAGGCATTCAGTGCACAGCTTCTGTAAACTGGCCAGAATCAGTCCATGGTTGGTGGCCTCTTATCAGAACAAAGTTACTGAATCAGTTTTGTCCAATCAAAGCTGTAGATATGGCTTGTGGAACAGGGAAGGTCAGTGTCTGGTAGTGGATAAGCTGTAAGTGGTAATATATTGCTTATTTTGAGGCCAGAGTTTGTTTAGCTGCTAGGGAAAAAACCTGTGGCAGTCAGCACACAGTTTATTCTTTAAGTGCAGGGATGTGGGTGTAACTTAACCCGTGCCTGGCATGAGCTTAGGTCTTGTTTATAATTTGGTATCTTACTGCCACAAGGTCTGTTTCATCATCAGTCTGATGATTTATATTTAATATTAATGCTGGTCAATTGTACCTAAGCCACAAAGGGGCAGGGCTATAATGAGGCATGTCTGACTCCCTGTTCTGTCATGGATAGGAACTCAGTTTTTAAGGCTTCTTTGGGGTCCCCTTAGCCAAAAGGGAGTCTGTATGGTTGGTTGGCGGAGGGGAGGGGTTTTAGGATTTTAGCTTTAGTTCTCAGAGAGAATGTAACGCATTTACACATATTGCATAACAAATAGATTTGGTCTTTTTGTTATATTAACTATGCCTGAGAGTTTTGTTACTGGGTGTGAGATGGCAATGAGAAATCTCATTCATGAGCAGCCTGGTGACTAGGTTTTTGGATTATTGTATTTATTTTGCCCCTTAAGAATTTTTGAACGTTAAAAGATTTCTCCATTACTAGAAGAAATTTGACATTTTTAAAATTAAAACAGAGACAAAAGAAAATGTCTACATGAGATTTATATGTGGGTTAAATCTTGACCTTCCTATGAAGAGCCTGCCTGAAGAGCTGCTAGCTGCTGTGTCTTCGCTAAAGACTTTTGTAGTGTGCAAGACAATGACTTGTTTTACCTGTTTTCTCCAATTGCTACTAAGGTCTTCTAATTGTCTATTTCTTGGACCTGATGAGTTAAGGGATTTTTAAAAAATAATCTTTTAATGTAAAAGAATTTTAGATTTATGGAAAAATTAAATACAGACACAATACAGAGAGATCCTGTTTCCTCTAAAGTTAACATCTTATATTGCCATGGTATATTTGTCAAAAAACGAATGATACTTCACTTTAACTGAATTCTAAACTTTATCTAGATTTCACCATTTTTCCTCCTTTTCTGTTTCAGGATCCAATTCAGAATGCCAGATTGCATTTAGTCACAATAAAGAGATTTAAAAAATGAAACCACATGGATTCAAATACATTTTATTTGACAATTCTCAATCAAACTACAGCTGTGTCTAGGATATATGAGTTCAAAACAGCATCAGTAGGCACTACTGATGCTGTTTTCTGTGGAGAAGCTTACTATTAGGGCCATGACAACATCACACTTAAGAAAATAATTTCTACCAGTTGCCTTGAGACTGTGGAGGCCATTGAAAGTGGGAAAAAAATTAAAAACATCAAGGCATTGGTGTTATGTTTAGCTATGCCTTCCAGTGGGTAAGGATTTGTCACTAACACAGAAAAGAAGTATCAGAAATTGAGGATGAGTCAAGCTGACTCAAAGGAGAGTCTCAAGATAGATAGCAGAGTCTTTAACACCCCAGAAGGCTGCTCTCTCTAAACTGGTTTCCCTGACTACTAGAAGACTCCTATTCAGTGGAGCTGAATGGCCAATTGTTGAACATTTGGATAAGTCATTGAGGAACGTACTATGTCTTAATACAGGGGTGTGTAGTCACTAAGGAGGCACACTGTTCTAAGGCCCATAAGTAAATTAAAGATTTTCTTCAGAAAGATATGGCCTGATTTATCTGTGAAATCTTACCCGTGTCTAATTTTGAGACTCATTAGTAGCAGCTAGGAGGGGTGAAACTTTTCAATACTAAATGCCCTTACACTTAGCTGAACAAGTACAAGATTCAGCAGACAGCATATAGCAGAACTTCAGCCTTGAGTTTGACATTCCATCACATACAGAAGCCAGGGGGGTAGAGGATTTAGGAGTGGCTTCTCTATGCTACTCCTCGCATTCCTCCAGCTCTTCCAGCTCAGCTCCAGAGCTGCCTTGTGAAGCTTCCCCTCTCCTAGTCACCAGGAAATTCAAAGCTTCTCCTTCTTTTGACCTTCCCTGCTTTTTCTTTCTCACCTTCCGGTGACCACTGATTATGGTTTTCTTCTCAGCCTCAAAGGAACTATTATTTAGTTCCAGCTTTCTCTCTTTTAGATAAGGCTGGGATTGTGTGGGGGTGGTTGTGTCTTGGATTCTGTAGGAGAGGAAGCTGTAAAGCAATCAGACATACCACATAGATATAGCACAGGGCACACGTTCTGTGCATTATTATGCTAGGAACACCTTTGTTTCTTTCTTTAGGTTTAGCTGCAATAACAAATGCCTACTTTTATTCTCCTTGCTTAGATATGCAACAGAAATCAGAAAGGAGTTTGACATTTTCTAAGAATCAGAAATGAATTGTAGGGTAGTAGCATGAGGGTGAGAAAAAGGCTTCCTTCTGCGTTACTTGTTATTTGCTTTCTATTCTTCATACTTGCCAGTTTCTCTTTTTTCTTTCCTGTATTGCCCATTTGGACTCTCTGTGTGTTGGTTTGTTTTTCTCCTCTGGTGAATTGGGAGGTCTACATTCTATTTTTATTATACGAGTGGTTATTTTTGACACTTCATACCATACTTGAAGCTCTTTCTATTAATGTCGAATATGAGAGAATGTTTATTGCAGAGCTGAAAATCAAGCCTAAGCGCTTTCATTCCAGCATTGCTGCTCTTAACTATTCAACTCTTAAATGCACATAATGCTGTTTCAACCATTTTTTTAATTTAGGCTTTATTTTTAGCATGATTTCCTGATCTTTTAATTCTTTTTAAAATTTACTTTCTGAGATGAGTTTTCACTATGTTGCCGGGTGGGAGTGCAGTGGCTATTCACAGCCACAGTTATAACTCACTGCTGTCTCCAACTCCTGGGCTCAAGAGCTCCTTATGCCTCAGTCCTGTAACAGCAGGGACTACAGACAGGCAGCACCACACCCGGCTATCTCCTAACCTTTTAAACAAGAATTATGTAGAACAAGATTTCTTAAACAGGGGTTATATACTCTTGGGCTGTAAGTTGCCTATGTTTATTTTAGATAGTAAGGAATAGTTTGTTTTACTGGAATATCTTTTATCTAGAGACTTGGAAAAGTATTGTTGAATCTTTGCTGAGATTAAATATGTAGATGTATATGCATATATACACGTATATATGACATACAAGTGCATATATATGACATACATATACACATATATGAAAATCAGCAGAATTTCAGTTCTAGTTTTTTGTGTCCATCTGTATACATCTGTGTAAACTATATGTGTGAGAAAGAGATATTACTTAAAAATAAAAAAAATGCAAAGCATATATGAAAAATTTGCTGTTTTATGTACTCCAGAAAACAATTGTATTAGATTAGTATACTGGGTGAAACTAAGTGGGACATGCCATGATGTTAAAAATCTATGCTCATTCATTCACCTATTGCTTTGGCAAGTCTATCAGACAGAGGACCAGGGCTGGGTAATAGTTTACCAAGTCTGTGGAGGTGCTGATTTTTTTAAAAAATAAAAGTTATCACATTATAAAACATTTCTTCTTTTTCCCACTTCAGCTAATATCAACCAACAAAAACTCAGCATTATCAGTTGAATCCATTCAAATTTGTGCTGCAATTGTGCTTTATTAAATGCTCGTTTAGAAATATATGACATTGCCTTCCTTCCATTTTCTACCACAGTTACTTTTTCAGAGAAGTATCCTGAATTGTTCATTTTTATTATTTTACTTGTCCTCCTTTATCTTACTCATTTGCCTTTAAAAATAAATATAAAAATTGTATTTCTGATGAGAAGCTGGATCTGTAAAGCACATTCATGAACAGAGTGAAAGTACAAAGCCTTGTAAGAAAATTCAGAACAATATGAAATCATCATAATTATGGTAGATGAAGCCATTATCCCTAAGTTTTTCATAATAAACTTAATAATAAAGATGACGATAACCCTTCTCAAACACAACCAAGCAGTAGTTATCAATCTAAAGATACCAAGCGATAGTTATCAGCCTAAAGAAACTTTTGATGTACTTAGATGTCAATTTGGTATAAGCTTTTATTATTATAGAGATGCAAATGAACCTACATTCTCATGTCTTTTATGTAAGAAAACAATAAGTAATAACTTCATGAAAAAATCATTCTTTCTGCATTATTTCCAAAAAAGAAAAAAAAAATGCTTTCATCAAAGGTTTTTCTGTTTTCTTTGTTCCAGTCTCCAAGTTCGGATACTTCATCAGAATACATCTAGGTATACATTTTTAAAAATTAATTATGCCTAGAACTCCAAACTTTTTAATCTTTTGATTTGCAGACCCACGTTTTTCTTCAGTGAAGAAAAGCTTTCCTTGATTAATTGTTAAACTGTTATTTTCTTCTACTCATATTTTCTTTGAATTCCTATGTTGCATAGGTTGAATATTTCACCTTTGTCTTTTTATCATTTGTATCATCTAAACTTCTCTTCCTTCTGTAGGTGATTTTTTGAATCTTTTGTCCTCTACTTAACATATTTAGACCTTCTCATACAATACTTTCTGCTACTCTGTGTTCCAAACATATTCCCTCTTTATTATCTTTTAACAATAAGCTATTTGAAAGAGTTCTGCTTCTAGAAATGGTAAATTAGCTTATTTGGACAACCAAAGAACACTTAAACAGTTGTAAAATGACTAAAAGTGTTGTAAAATTGTGAACAAAAAATCTGACAAAAGGCACTGCAGAGCTATCTTCCTAGTGAGGGCTTGCAAGGCTATGAAATGAAAAGAAAGGAAGATTAGGGAGGTGTGTGTTAGACACTAGGCTTTTCTTTTTCCTTAAATGCACTCCCCAGTTTGAAAGGAGTCACTGAGAGGCTTAGAAGCTATACAGAACTTCTAGCCATCTCATAGTATTGGCAGGACAAACATTGGAATTAGGGCAACAAGTAAGTATACTAGTAAATAAATTAGGCTTTCAGTTGGAACGCTGAAGAGCATTATACCTTGAAAATAAGCGTAAAAATCACAGAGACTAGATCTCACAATGCCTGGCCTCACCTGAAAATCATTTCCATCTGTGATTAGATTAAGGGGATATACTTCTGGACCTATTCCTGGCAAAGGCAAAGTAAGTTCATTGCAGGTAAAGAAAATTACTGCATCTTTAAATGATTTCTAGATATTTCCACATTTAATGTAACTCAATAAGAAACAATAAAACACAAAATAAGAATAACTGATTAAAAACCAAGGAAAAAACAAAATATCTTAAAATGACATGCTGATATTAAAGATAACAGACACAAATTTATAAATTACTATGATAATATATTTAAGGCATTTAATTACAAATTGACATGTTTAGCCAGAGGACTCAAAATTTTAGCAAGAAGTGAATGAAAATTTAAAACTAAAATAAATAAAATTAAATATTTAATGTATGGCTTTAATGGTAGATTAAATGCAGTTATAAAGAAAATTAGTGAACTGAAAACTAGTCAAAAGAACTATCCAGACCAAAGCAAAGAGAGACAAAGGGATGGAAAGTGCATACAATGTATATTACATACAGTTAATACAGTTAAAATGTCTGTACTTAAAGTCCTTGAAGAAGAACAAAGATAATGGAGACAGAAACAATGTTGGAAGAGATAGTAGCTGAAAATTTTGATTTATTCATGCTTCTATTAAGTTTGCTTTGTCTTGCCTTTGCTTCTTCAAGGTGATAGGTACTCAGTATTTCTATCAAAAATCATTTATAGTCCAGGCATTGTGATTCATGCTTGTATTCCACAGTTTGGGAGCCACGGTGGGAGGATGGCTGGAGGCCAGGAGTTTGAGACCAGCCAGAATAGCATCATAAAACCACATCTCTACGAACAAATAAAAAACTTAGCTGGGCACAGTGGCACTTTCCTGTAGTCCCAGATACTCAGGAGGCTGAAGTGGGAGAAATGTTTGAACCCAGGTTATCAAAGCTGCAGTGAGCCATGATTGCACCACTACACTCTAGCCTGAGCAAAAACATGAGACCTTGCTCTGTCTCTAAAACATAAACAAAACCCATCAACAATAAAAAGCATTTAAAATAGAAAGGTTTGTAGGACAAGCTGTATTACCTGAGTGTCTTAGTCAGTTCAGGCTGATGTAATAAAATACTGTAAACTAGATTGCTTAAGCAATAGATATTTGTCACAGTTTTAGTCTTTTATCCCTGATTTTCCTCCTACCCTTTCCCCGGAGTCTCCAAAGTTCATTGTATCATTCTTATGCCTTTGTATCCTTGTAGCTTAGTTCCCACAGAATGTACAATGTTTGATTTTTCATTCCTGAGTTACTTCACTTAGAATAATGGTCTTCAATTCCATCAGGTCACTGTGAATGCCATTACTTTGCTCCTTTTTATGACTGAGTAATATTCCATGGTATATATACCACAGTTTATTTATCCATTCATTGGCTGATGAGCATTTAGGCTGCTTTCATATGAGTTGATTTCAAATTTTATTCCATGGTGGTCTCAGGAGTACCTCATATAATTTAAATTTTCGTAAGTTTACTGGGACTTGTTTTGTGGCCTATCATATGGTTTATCTTGGAGACTGTTCCCTGTGCAGATGAATAGAATGTATATTCCGCAGCTATCAGGTAGAATGTTCTGTAAATATCTGTTAAGTTCATTTGTTCTAGGGTATAGTTTAAATACATTCTTTCTTTGTTGATTTTCTGTCTTGATGACCTGTCTAGTGCTGTCACTGGAGTACTGAAATTACCCACTATTATTGTGCTGCTATCTCATTTCTTATGTTTATTAGTAATTGTTTTATAAATTTAGGAGCTCCAGTGTTAAGTGCATATGTATTTAGCATTGTGATATTTAGGGTTATGTTGGACAAATCCTTGTATCATAATATAATGTCTCTCTTCGTCATTTTTAGCTGTTGTTGCTTTAATGTTTGTTTTGCCTGATATAAGAATAGCTACCCCTGCTTGATTTCTGTGTCCATCTGTATCTTTTTCCACCTCTTTATCTTAAGATTATGTGCGTCCTTATGTGTTAGGTGAGTCCCTTGAAGATGGTAGATGGTTGGTTAATTCTTATCCATTCTGCATTCTGTATTTTTTAAGTGGAGCATTTAGGCCATTTACATTCAACATTAGTATTGAGATGTGAGGTTCAATTCTATTCATCATGCCATTTGTTGCCTGAATACCTTTTAAAAAATTATTATGTTTTTGTTTTATAAGTTTTGTGAGATTTATGCTTGAAGGGATTTCTGTTTTGGTGTATTTCAAGGAATTTCTGTTTTTTCAAGATTTAGAGCTTCTTTTAGCAGTTCTTGTAGTGCTGACTTGGTAGTAGAGAATTCTCTCAACATCTGTTGAAAAATGTTAAAGTCTTGAAAAATACTTTAACTTTCTTTCATTTATGAAGCTTAGTTTTTCTGGATACAAAATTCTTGGAGATAGTTGTTTTGTTTAAGGAGGCTGAAGATAAGGCTCCAATCCCTTCTAGTTTGTAGGGTTTCTTCTGAGAAAACTGCTGTTAATCTGATAGGTTTTTCTTTATAGGTTACCTGGTGCTTTTGCTTCACAGCTCTTAAGATTGTTTCCTTCGTGTTGACTTTAGATAACTGATGACTATGTGCCTAGATGATGACAATTTTGTAGTGAATTTTCCAGGTGTTCTTTGAGATTCTTGTATTTGGATGTCTAGATCTGTAGCATCTAGCAAGGCTGGTGATGTTTTCCTCAATTACTCAATTATTTTCTCAAATACATTTTCCAAACTTTTAGATTTCTCATCTTCTTCAGGAACACCAATTATTCTTAGGTTTAGTCATTTAACATAATCCCTAACTTCTTGGAGGCATTTTTTTTTTTAAATCTGTTTTTCTTTGTCTTTGTTGAGTTGGGTTAATTCACAAACCTTGTCTTTCAGCTTTGACATTCTTTCTTCTGCTTGTTTGATTCTTTTCTGAGACTTTCTAGTATATTTTTCATTTCTCTAAGTGTGTTCTTTTTTTTAGAAGTTATAATTGTTTTTATTTAAGTTATCTATTTCACTGAAGATTTTTCTCTTCATATCTTTAATCACTTTTTGATTTTATTAAGTTGGATCTCACCTTTCTCTAGTATCTCCTTGATTAGCTGAATAATTGACCTTCTAAATTCTTTTTCTGGCAATTCATGGATTTCTTCTTGGTTTGGATCCATTGCTGGTGAGCTAGTGTGATCTTTTGGAATGTTAAAGAGCCTTCTTTTTTCATATTACCAGAATTGTTTTTCTGGTTCCTTCTCATTTAGGTAGACTATGTCAGAGGGAAGATCTAGGGCTCAAGGGCTCTGTCCCACAGGGTGCTCCCTTGATGTAGTACTCACCCCCTTTTCCTAGGAATCTGGCTTCCCGAGAGAGAAGCTGTAGTGATTGTCATTTCTCTTCTGGGTCTAGCCACTCCAGAGGAGCTACTGGGTTCCAGGCTGGTACTGGTGGTTGTCTGCACAGAGTCCTGTGATTCGAACTGTTTCAGGACTCTCAGCTATGAATAACAGCACCTGCTGTGGTGGAGGTGGCAGGGGAGTAAAATGGACTCTGTGAGGGCCCCTATTTGTAGTTTTGTTTATTGAACTAGTTTTGTGCTGGTTGACTTCCTGCAGGAGGTGGCACTTTCAAGAGAGCATCACCTACGTTAGCATAGGGATGATCAGGTGGTGGGAGGGGCCCTAGAGCTCCCAAGATAATATGTCCTTTTTCTTCCACTAAATGGGTTTGTAGAGAAAGACCATCAGGTGGGGCAGGGTTAGGCATGTCTGAGCTCAGACTCTCCTTGGGTGGGGTTTGCTGCGGCTGCTGTGGGGGATGAGGGTGTGGTTCTCAGGCCAGTAGAGTTAGGGTCTTTGAGGGATTATGGCTGCCTCTTCTGTGTCGTGCAGGTTGCCAGGGATGTGGGGAAAGCCAGCAGTTACAGGCTTCACTCTGCTCTCACACAGCCCTGAAAAGCCAGTTTCACTCTCACCCTGCTCCCCACAACACCATGGAGCCTGTTTCCAGGCAACCTGTGAGTTGGCCTGAGACCTTGCCCCAGGTGACTAGCCTCCCAGCTGTGAAAGCAAGCAGGCTTTTCAGGTTTCCAGCTGCCCCACCTGCCGAGGCTTCTGTGCTATGTCTGCACTCCTGATTCACTCCCTCCCCGAAGTTTCGTCCAGGAAACTTTGAATTTGGTCAAAATTGCTACAAAGTTCAGCTGGAAATTTCCCTTTTCCTGTGGCCTTTTCCTAGTTCCTCTAGCAGCTCTCCCCAAGGATCTCTGTGAGACAAAGTCAGACATGGCTTTCCTGGAGGCTGTGGGCCCACAGGGCTCCTCCCACTGCTTCTTCTACCTCAGGACTTCATTCAGCTCTCTAAAATGGTCTTAGCTTTAGGTAAGGTCAAATCCTTCTTCCATGTTCTGCACCTTTAGATTCCCCAGTGAGGATGTGTGTTCGGGAGCAGATGATTTCCCCTTTCACACTTTGGGCACTGATGGTTTTTGGGCTGTCTCCTGTGGCCTGCAGTAGTAATCCACTGCCTTAAAGGGTTTGTGGATTATTTGGCTTTTCCAGTGTGTTCCTGTGGTAGTTTTTGGAGCAAAAGTTCACAGTGTGAGTCTCCACATGTTGCCCTGTCTGTCTGAGTGGGAGCTGCAATTTAGTCCTACCTCCTATCCACCATTTCCTAACCACTCCATCCCCATTCTTGACTATTTCTCACAGAGGCCCTCTGGGAAGTCAGCGAACAAACTCATGGAGGGGTCACAGGATGAAAGAGGCTCCCGACTATACATTTTGTGATATAATTTTGAGTGGGGATGAACTCCCTTGAACAGAATCTGGGACCGAGCAGGAAGTGTGCTGCAGACATGAACCAGCACAGGAGCTGGACACCTAGCCTCATGGGCAAATGGAAAAGGGTCTAGACTGAATGCCTTGCTTGCTGTCTGTGTGGAGAAGCTTATGGCCTTGGGCAGGTCTGAGCTTTGTGCACAGGCTGTCTGGATACCCCAAATTATCTCTCTCAAGTTCAAAGTTCCACAGATCTGTAGGGCAGGTCCAAAATGATGCCCATTTCTTTGCTAAAACATAACAAGAGTCACCTTGGCTCCAGTTCTCAGTAAGTTCCTCATCTCTATCTGAGACAACCTCAGCCTGGACTTTATTGTCCATATCACTACCAGCATTTTGGTCAAAGCCATTTAACAAGTCTCTAGGAAGTTCCAAACTTTCCCACATCTTTCTATCTTCCTCTGAGCCCTCCAAACTGTTCAAACCTCTGCCTGTTACCCAGTTCCAAAGTTGCTTCCACATTTTAGGTATCTTAATAGCAGTACCCCACTCTACCAGTACCAATTTACTGTATTAGTCTATTTTCATTACATTATGAAGAAATACCTGAGACAGGGTAATTTATAAAGAAAAAGAGCCTTCCCAGCCATCTGGAATTGTGAGTCCATTAAACCTCTTTTTCTCTGTAAATTACCCAGTCCTGGGTATTTCTTCATAACAGCATGAAAATGAACTAATAAAAATGGATAAAGAAAATGTGGTACATATACACAATGGAGTACTAGTCATCCATTAAAAAGAATGAGATTCTGTCATTCGCAACATCATAGATGAAATTGGAAGTCATCCTGTTAAATGAAATAAGCCATGCACAGAAAGACAAACTTTATATATTCTCAGTTGTTCGTTGGAACTAAAAATTAAAATTATGGAACTCATGGAGATAAAGAGTATAAGGATGGTTACCAGAGGCTGGGAATGGTAGTGAGGGGGTGATGTGAAATGAGGATGGTTAATGGGTACAAAAAAGTAGTTAGAAAAAATGAATAATATCTAGTATACTAGTGTAATTGTATAATTAAAAAATATATAATTAAATTGTTTGTAACACAAAGGATAAAATACTTAACATGATAGATATCATTTACTTTGATGTGATTATTATGCATTGCATGCCTGTATTGAAATATCTCATATAATTCTTAAATATGTATACCTTCTATGCATCCACAAAAATTAAAAATAAAAAAAGATAAAAAGTAACAAATGCTGGTGAAAAAGCTGAGAAAAGGGAGCACTCATGAAGCATTTGTGGGAATGTAAAACAGCACAGCCCTTTTGAAAAATAATATGGAGTTTCCTCAAAAAACTAAAAATGGAACTACCATATGATCTACCAGTCTCACTACTGAGTATATATCCAAAAAAGGAAATCAGTATATTGAAGAGGTATCTGTGCTTGCAGCAGTATTCACAATAGCAAAACTATGGAATCAACCTAAGTGTTCATCAATGGGTGAGTGGATAAAGAAAATATCATATATAAACACAGAAGCCCATTATTCAGCCCTAAACAAGAATGAAATTCTGTCTTTTGCAGTAAAGTGAATGGAACTGAAGGACATTATATTAAGTGAAATAAGCCTGACAGAGAAAGACAAATATCATATGTTCTCACCCATCTGTGGGAGCTACATAAGTGGAATTCATGGAGATGAAGATAGAGAGTATAATGGTGGTTATCAGAGGCTGGGAAGGAAAGGGAGAGAAGAGGATGAAGAAAACTTGGTTAAGTGATAAAACAATACTGTTATAGAGAAGAAATAAGTTCTATTTGGTAATATAGTAGGGAAATTATTAAAAATAATTTATTTTATATCTCAAAATGGGTAGAAGAACTGTAATGCTTTTAACATGAAGACAAGATAAATGTTTGAGGTGATGGACACCTGAATCACCCTGATTTAATCATTATGCATTGTAAACAGTTATGACAATAACACATGTATCCCCCAAGTGTGTACAATGATTATATATCAGTTTAAAAAGAATGGAATTATATGCATGATAATATATTAATTTCTATTTTATCAATATCAAGACTTGGATAGTTAGTGGGTGTGTGTGTCTGTGTGTGTGAAAGGTGTCTATGTTTCTGGCTAACTCTATCATATGTTATTTTGCTAGAATAAACTTTTGAGAGAGTTAGCCTGAGAAAATTTGATGGCTATTATCATTCTCTTTTCAACAATAGGGACCAAAATATGAGTGCAGAATCTTAGATTGTATCCCCATGGAAAAGAAATGTGAAATGCTTTTGAAGCGGACTAGAGAGGTTTGCACCATTCTGTGATAATTAATGCCTTTTCTGGTCTGTGGATTAAGAGGTGTTTATTGCCCTCTGCTCCAAGCTGGCATCCTCTTTGATGAATTCACTTTGAACTATAAAACAAAGAGATCGTTCAAAGTATAGACTTTAAAGAGATGATAGTTTCTAAGAGGGTAACCAGTGTGATGAGAGAAATATTTCCATTCATTATGTAGGTTTTTGTTTTACCCTGTGGGATCAGGAAAGAGAAATGAACTGTTTTTGCACAAAGATAAATGAAATAAATCTCAGTAGTAAATGCAAGATTGAATTTTATAATCCCAAATTAATTAATACTGATAATAAAAAAAAAGCTCAGAATCAATATTAACATTTAAAGTAATTTAAAACCATGAGTATTAACAACACCATCATATAGGTAATTTGAAAAAACTCAAAACTTACCACTTAGGTAATTTTCCTGTCAGTATAAGAGGCCCAGGTAGGCTAGGTGACAGTTAGGTCAGAAAATCCATAAGAAATTTGTAAGAGATATTATCCCAATAGGAACCATGTCCGAATACCCCTCATTATGAGGTTCCTTAATTTGATGGTTTCCTCTGACAATTCTAGTATCTCTTCTTGACAATAGCTGATGAAACTTTTTAAACTCAGAACTTTTAGAGAGGCACCGAGTCCACAATGTGGCATAAAGTGTGTACAGTTCACAAAAAGTTCAAGGAAGCTTAAACTGAAATCGCCAGTGTAGTTAAGCATTAGCAAGAAAACTCTTATCCTATTGTCCTGGCACAAATCATAAAAGTTCTGAAATCACAGAAATAGAGGAAAGCCAGAGAAGCCAGATAGTGAATTGGATACAGTATTTAGGACCAAGTTTATGTATGTGTGGGAAGGATCCAAAGCTGACAGAACTGCCATTTTCAGCTAAGAGCTGAGCCAAGGCAATGCTGAAGATTTTGCTAAAACAGAAACCTGGGAAGCAGGTGAGAGAGCAGGAGGTAGAGACACTGGGTTATCTAAGTTAATTAGGTAGACTACATCTCTTCCCGGCCTGGGGCTACCTGTAATAATAGACTGGCTGCATGTGTGGCATTGGAAAGTGCTGACTAGTTAGTACCTGAATGACAGCATACTGTTGAGACTGTAAACATGACTGAGTCCAATAGTGCTTCTGAAAGCAGTTCTTCCTGCATGTATCTTCTGGTTTGCCTTGCTCTCTGCTAATGCCTTTACTTTTAAGGTCCATATGCCATGTTCATCTGGTTGCTTCCTCAAATCTAGATAACCAAAAAAAATTTAAAGTAGGAATTTGAAGCTATCTGTCTAATAAGCAAATTTTGAAGAGAGTGGAAGCTAACTGAAGCCCAACAGAAAACACCTGGGATATGAGGTACTGTTGCTAAATGTCTTGTGGGAACAATAGTGTTCTGGTTGAGTGAGGGCTCTGAAATAGGCAGATCCTGAAAGGTGGGTGGAGTGAGCATCAAGGCAAACTCCCTGTAATTTTGTTTTCTTCGTCATCACTGTTTAATAGTTCATGAAATCACACGGTCAAAAGTGTAGAAAGTCTATTCAGAGTAAGTACCATTCTTCCAAAAACAGTTCCTACTGCATGGATTTGCAGTTTAGAATCTTGGGTTAGGAAAGCAATTTTATTCATTACCATGTGTATTAAGAACAACAGAAAAGAGAGAGGGCAGTGAGGAAGAATGAATGAAATCTGAAAAGCAGCACTGGCGTCAGGCTACCTCCTTGAAAATATATTTCTCCAAATGTACTGGGTCTGTATTTCCTTTTGGTGTACCTCGACTGCTTCCATTTCTCATAATGATGTCCACATGCCATGCTGGTCTGGTGGCTTCCTGGTGTTGCAGCTCATCCTCTCATGTCTATCATACAGAGTGGCTAAGAGTATGAACTCTGGAGCTAGACTACAATTTCAACTCTACCAGTTACTAACTTCAGGTAAGTTATGTAACTTTGTTGTGCCTCTTTTACCTTGTATGTAAAGCAGGGATAATAAAAATACCAACTTTAGAGGCTGTACATACATAAAGAGCTTGTGCCTGGCATTTGTAAACATAATAAAAGTACTACCTGCTATTATTACTACTTGCCATAAGCATCTAGCCGGCTGCAATTGCTCAATGTTCAGTTTTGAAACTGTGAAGTCTTTCTGCCTCAACAATATCAACTGCAATTGACTGATAGATGTATTCATACATTCATTTTTTTCAGTTACTCAAAAAACATGCTTCCGATACCTTCAATTTGTCAGACACTATAGCAATGTCTAAAACATAGTTCTTGTTGTCAAGTACCTAGGAGAGGGAGGGAGGGGGAGAGAGAGAGAAAGAGAGAGAGAGGAAGAGAGGAGGGAAGAGAGAGAGAGACAGAGACAGACAGAACTCCACAGATGTAAATCAGAAATGACTCCACAGATAATAATGATAGAAATCATCCAGGCCAGGTGGAGGTGTCAGACGAGACTTCCTAAAAGGAGTGACATGGGAGCTGACTACTGACAGCTGAGTGGGAGTTATCCATGGATAAAAGGTTTGAGAGGGTTGAGATGTGTGGAGAGGGCTTTCCAGGCAGAGGAAAGGGCCTGGAGATGAGAGAGTAGAGCACATTAGAGAAACTGCAAGTAATTTGATGAGATGCACATATAAAGTGCTGAGAGATGAAGTTGAAGAGACAAGAAAGGGTGAGATCTTGAAGTGCCTATTTTACTGTACTACGGAACTTGGACTTTATAACCATGGGAAGCCCAACATATTTTAAATGGTAGAATGTCATGATCAGATTTGTGTCTAAGAAGTCATTCTGGTGGCATTATGAAGGATATTATATTAGAGGTGAGTAAGATCAGAGAGGGGAAAGCCAGGTAAGAGGCAGTTGCAGTAGTCTAGGAGAGACGAAACTGTGATAGTGGGAAGGGAACTCGATATAAGCGAATGGATTGGAGAGACATTAAGGAGGTGGAATCAGCCTTTCAGATGGTTCTGTTTTTATTCCTTGTCTATTTGCTGCTGCTTAACTCTTTGAAGTGTTTAAAAAATGTGTCTTTTTTTTTCAGTGTATCTCCGCCAATGCCTTCTGCAAAAGGCCTCCTATAAAACAAAGCCTTTTTTGTCTACATGGGCACATTTCATATATATGCATAAACTTGGGTGGGAAAAATACTTTCAAACACAGTGTTCAGTAGAAGATTCTATTATTCAGAGAATTTCTTGTTGTTATTATTTGCTACCTCATACCATCAATTCTCCCCCTGGTTACTATGGTAGGTTTCAAGCTTTTTGTTTTTTTATTTTTAAAATAAACCCACTGGCCATGGATTATGCTTTTTGCCTGCAGCATGATGTAAGGTTTTCAGGATATTTGTTTCATGCTCATTCATGCTAGAAAATATCCTTGAGACTGAGCCAGTGTCTTGATGATACTTCAACAACAAGGTCAATGATTAGCAAATATTTGGGTTTTTAAGAATCCTCTGAGGAGCTGGATCAATAAAAGAGTCCTAGGTCCCACCTTCAGCTACTCTGATTTAGGAGATGTGGAATAGGGCCTAGAATCTTTATTTTTTTAAAAAGTGTTCTAGGTGATTCTGAAATGAATAACCAGATAATCACACACTTCCCACCCACTAACATGCTGCGTAGTAATTTTTCTAAATTTGATTGTTTATTGTTTACCTGATTTCTCAAATAGAACTTGAGAGAAATCTTTTGCAGTAAATAATAAATAAATTGTCATCATTATAGTATATTCCTGTTACTATTTTCATAAGCAGTAATCAGTTTAAAATAATGACGGTGTGGAGGTTTTTAGGTGAGTGGTAAGGTATTCCAGGATGTTGAAAATGACCTTTCCCGGCATTTAGAAATTAGAATATCCTGACTATAGGGTAAGGAGCAGCTGTATGTTGCTGTGAGACACCGTGCAGGTTCTATGGTTTGGCAGTATCAGCATCACCTGGGAAGTTGTTAGAAATGCAAATTCTCAGCCCCACCTGACCTACTGAATGAGATATTTGTGGGTGGAATTCAGCAATCTGTGTTTTAACCAGCCCTCCAGGTGATTCTGATGCTCATGAAAGTGGTCTGATGCAGTTATGTCTCCACATGGAAATGATGTATTTGAGCTTTTAAAGTTTAAAAGTGTATCTTTTAACTGTGGAGGTATTGCCTCACTTGTTTCTGTAGTGTAAATTTACCTCCTAAAGCATGTATTAATTAGGATTTGGTTAAGCCTGAAGTGACCAAAAACCAAAATAACCATGGATTTAAAGGGAGAAATAGATTTATTTCTTTTAAAAATACTTTCAACTTTTATTTTAGATTCAGTGGGTACACGTGCAGGTTTCTTACATGGGTATATTCCATGATGCTTAAGTTTGGGGTAAAAATGATCTCGTCACCCGGGTAATTAGTACCCAATAGTTAGTTTTTAACTCATTCTCCCCTCCTTGTCCCCCTGTCTCTCTCCTTTAGTAGCATGCACTGTCCATTGCTTCCATCTTTATGCACATATGTATTCAATGTTTAGCTCCCGCTTATGAGTGAGAACATGTCTTATTTGGTTTTCTGCTCCTGCATTGATTTCCTTAGGATGATGGCCTCCAGCTGCATGCATGTTGCTGCAAAAGACATGATATTACTCTTTTTATGGCCGTGTAGTATTCCAGGTTGTATATGTACCTCATTTTCTTTATCTAATCCACCACTGATGGGCATCTAGGTTGATTCCTATAGCAAATAATGTTGTGATGAACACATAAATTCATGTGTCTTTTGGGGGAGATTTATTGGGTATATACCAGTAATGGCAATCCTGGGTTGAATAGTATCTCTGTTTTAGGTTCTTTGAGACATTTTCATACTTCTTTCCATAGTGGCTGAAGTGTTTACCTTCCCACAAACAGTGTATAAACACTCCCATTTCTCTATAGACTTACCAGGATCTGTTATTATTATTATTATTTTTATATAATAGCCATTCTGACAGGTATGGAATAATACCTCCTTGTGTGTTTTTGTTTGTTTGTTTTGAGATGGAGTTTTGCTCTTTTTGGCCGGGCTAGATGCAATGGTGCTATCTCAGCTCACTGTAACCTTCACCTCTGCCTCCACTTTCAGCCTCCCAGGTTCAAGCCATTCTCCTGCCTCAGCCTCCTGAGCAGCCTGGATTACAGGTATGCACCAACATGCCTAGCTAATTTTTATTTTTTATTTTATTTTTAATGGAGGTGGGGTTTCACCATGTTGGCTAGGCTGGTCTTGAACTCCTGACCTCAGGTGACTCACCTGCCTTGACCTCAAAAAGTGCTGGGATTATAGGAGTCATTGTGGTTTTGATTTGGATTTCTTTGATATTGGAGATGTTGAACATTTTTTCATGTTTGTTCACTCTTTCTATGTCTTCTTTTAAAAACTGTCTGTTCATGTCCTTCGGCCACTTTTTAATGGGGTCATTTGTTTTTTCTTGCAGATTTGTTTAATTTCCTATTAGAATTTGGATATTAAACATTTGTCAGATGCATAGTTGGCAAATATTTTCTCCCATTCTATGGGTTGTAGGTTGTCTGTTTACTCTGTTGATAGTTTCTTTTGTTGTGAAAAAAAAAAACTCCTTAGTTTAATTAGGTACCACTTGTAATATTTTTGTTTTTGTTGCAATCGCTTTTGAGGCCTTGGTCATAAATTCTTTGCCAAGGCCAATGTCCAGGATGGTATTTCCTTGATTTTCTTCTAGGATTTTTACAGGTTGAGGTTTACATTTAAATCTTTAATCTATCTAGTGTTAATTTTTGTATATGGTAAAAGGTAGGGGTCTAGTTTCATTCTTCTGCATATGGCTAGCCAGCTATCCCAGCACCATTTATTACATAGGAAGTACTTTTCCCACTGCTTACTTTTGTGAACTTTGTTGAAGATCAGATGGTTGTAGGTGGAAAGCTTTATTTCTGAGTTCTCTAATCGGTTCCATTGGTCTATGTGTCTGTTTTTGCACCAGAGCCATGGTGTTTTGGTTATTGTAGCCTTATTGTACAGTTTGAAGTTAGGTAATATGAAGCCTCATGGTTTTTCTTTTTGTTTAGGATTATTTTGGCTATTCAGGCTCTTTCTCTTGGTTCCATATGAACTTTAGAATATATTTTTCTAATTCTGTGAAAAATGACATTGGTAATTTGATAGGAATAACAATGAATCTATATATTGCTTTGGGTAGTGTGGACATTTTAATGATATTAATTCTTTCAATTCATGAACATGGAAGTTTTTCCACTTGTTTCTGTCATCTCTGATTTCTTTCAGTAGTGTTTTGTAGTTCTCCTTGTAGAGCTATTTCGCCTCCTTGGTTAGGTGTATTCTTGTGTATTTTATTTTTTCTGTGGCTATTGTGAATGGGATTCCATTTTCAATTTGGCTCTCAGCTTGAATATTATTGGTGTATAGAAATACTATTGATTTTTGTACATTAATCTTGTATCCTGAGACTTTATCAGAGTCATTTATGAGATCTAGGGGACTTTTGGCTGGACCTTTAGGATTTTCTGGATATAGAATCATTTTGTCAGTGAAGAGAGATAATTTGACTTCTTTTCCTATTTATACAGCTTTTATTTATTTCTCTTGCCTGATTGCTCTGGCTAGGACTTCCTAGAGGTTTTTCTGAACATACAAGTCTAGGAAGACCAATCCAGGACTGGTTTGACTCTCCACAATGTTAGAGACACAGGCTCTTTTCATTTTAGTGCTCAGTCTTACAAACACTGTATTCTCAAATTCACCCATGATCTCAGAAGGCAGCTCTGGCTGGAGCATGTGTATCTACATTCCAGTCAACTGAGAAGGAAGAACAGAAGGGGAAGGACACTTTCCAGATGCACACAACACCTTTACTTTAATTCCATTGCCCAGAACCAAGCTACTGTACATTTTTAGCTTCACAGAAGGTTGTATTGATTCTGAGATGTAATATGCCCAGTTAAAATTCAAGAGTTTTATTATTGAAAAGTAACAGGAAAAGAAAATCCTGGTGGTGAGGAGTGGATTGGTTGTTTCTTACAAAGTGGAAATATACACTCATCTGGGAAGTGTATATTTCTGACACGTTTTTCTTTCTCCTGCTCTTCCTCCTTTTTCTCCTCCTTCCTTTCTTCCTTTTTATACAGCTCTTTATTCATACTTTCCAACTCTCCATTACAGATGTTAATCTTGTTCTTTAGTTATTCTCAATGAATTAGGGAAAAAAAGATGCTTAGTCCTACAGAAGATATAATGATAATTCTTGTTGTCTATGTCTCCAACTCCATCTGGCTCTCTGTATGAATGTGTACATAATATTTTCATGGCAAATGTTTGTTTCTCTTAAGTGTCATTATTTGTGTATGTTATGCTCATGAAACATAGGAAAATTCTCATTTAAAAAATAATGCTTCTATTGGTCTACTTTCTTAGAGTTTATGAGTCGTCATGTCTGAAAATTATTCCAGAAATTTTAGGGAAATATCAAATTTACATGATAATATCAATGACTTATTTTAGACAGCTTTAAATAATTTGCTGCTCATTTTTTTCCACTTATTATTTCCTGACATTTGAACTAGACAATGGCGAATACAAATGTTTTATGTGCTCTTTAGTGGAGATACCTACTGTAAAATGGTTGTTTAAAAGCCTATGAATCATCTTTCTCAAAAATATTCAGTTCTTTAAGCTGATTGTTATTAGTTGCTCATATTATTTTAATTAGAAAAAAAACATGGCTGCTGAAAATCAGCCAAAGGTTCTATAAATAAAAGTAACCATCTTGCAGAGTCAAATTTTAATTAACCTTTTAGCATGCCAACCTTTCCACTAGAATTTTTTAGGGCTTGCAGCCATTCATTTTGTTCAAAAGCCATTTGGGCTATTTTTCATCTGTATGTAATCCAAATCTATAAGAGAGTGCTCCTGGGATACAAATGCACTGTTCATCAGCTGTCACTTTAATATCTTTATTTAAGTGAAAAGATATCCAAGTGCAATACAGTGGGTGTGGTGGTGAGGAAAAGACACAAGATAGAATAAAGTAATTATCTCTTCTTTTTTTCCCATTTCTCTCCCTTTTCGAGACATCATTTGTACCCTGACCTGCTTGAGGCATGTTAGGTTTCTTAGCAGTAGATTACCGGTGAATAAAACCACACTAGGCTGTCATTACTGGGAATCAGACAGTCTGGTTTTTACCTCTAGTCATTATCCACATGAGAGGTGTTTTCACAAACTATTTGTTGGAAAATCCATATTTGACATAAATAAGCATTTTCTGCTGATTGATTTTGTATGTTGCTATAACTGTGTCTGTGGAAAAAATGCCAGATCAAGGTATGGAACATGGCTGGACCTGAATTCACTTCAGTCTCTGGTTACTAGAAAAATCAGTTTTCAGGAAAATGTTTCTAATTGTTATGCAGTCAATGAAAGCCATCAAACGCAACCATGGAAACCACTGTCAGAACCTGTGCTTGATAAGCAAAAAAGCCTAATATTAACTTAGTTTCTATGGTCATATTCAAAATAAATGTGATATTTTTTCTATTTAAAATGTACAACTCTCATAATTCTGTGTTTATTACAGTAATCAAGCATCGGCAACATTAAATTTACTATACTTACTAAAAGAATCAAATGATAAAATGCTCCAGTTTGCAAATAATATCCTAGGTCTACAGTGACTGATTTAGTGAATCTACTTGTAGGAGGAAAACATAAAGCTCTTAATGGTTGACCATTGAATGCTTAAAACTGCACATTGCACTGTTTCAATGTTTCTACTTTTCTGACCACTGCTTTTCTGTCTTTTGTTCATATCCTTTCCTGTTACTCAATTCTTCAGAGAAAAATGCTTTTAAACCTGTACATACACCAGTATATAAATACTAGTTATTGCTATGGAATAGGACAGAAAATTAGGTAATCAGGCAAATGGTTAAAACCAAGAGTGTAGTAAGTATAGTACTTTGTGATAAAGACAACATAAGACTCCAGGATGTTGGGTCAAAGAAGACAGAAAAGGATAGCTGTGGATCTAGAGTGGGAAAAACCATAGAGCTAGGGTGGTAGGCAGCTTCTGATGTGGCTCCAAACTTCTGCTTTCCTCCAGGTTCTACAAATGCTCTGTCTCTCCCTCACCCTAAGCATGCTAGGGTTACAGTTCTGAAATGGCTCCCAGTGGGCCCTACCCCTTGGTATTCACACCCTTGTGTAATCCCCTCTTCTTAAGTGTTAACTTGATTTAATGCTTTGTGTCTGGTGAATAGAATACACTAAAATTACTTGGATATAACTTCTTTCATGTGATTACAAAAGACATTGATTCCATCTTGCTAGCACACTCTCACTTGCTGGCACTCTCTTGCCTTATAGCTTGTTCACTCTCCTAAAGCAAGCTGCTATGTTGTGTTGTAAAATGCTCTTTAGAAGGGTCCACATATTAAAAATTGAGGCAGATCCTGGGCAACAGCTCATGAGAAACTGAGCTTTCAGTCCAGTAGCTACAAAGAAATGAATCCTGCCAGCAATCACGTAATGAGCAACCAAAAGGACCCTTCCCAGCTGAGCCTGGGAGCTAAGTCATGCCTAGACTCATGACCCACAGAAACGTTGAGATAATTGCTATTGTTGTACCAAGTTTGGGATAATTTTTAAGCAGCAATAGATAAATAATACAAAAAATTGAAACACCTATAAACCCCCATAATGAGGAGAGAAAGTGGGGACGGGGTTGGAGGGTGAAAGGGAACGCTCATATCAGCCTACAGTTAGAGATCCATAACCAAAGACACAGATCAGGGTGAGAAGAGAGTGAGAGAGAGAAAGAGAGAGAGAAGGGAGAATAGAGACTAATCTCACTCAAAGGTCAGGTTTAAACTGGAAACATGACATGGACAAGTGGGAACAGGACAAGGACAACATGGACATCACCTAAAAATAGGGCAAAAGGGTTGTACCACAGCACAACCAGAGTAAGACCTTGATAGCAGAGTGCAGCATACTGCAAGATCCTCTGCTCCCCCTCACTGGGTACCACAGTCCAGAGGAATCACATTTAAAGGGGTATAATCCATTATGCTCCTGGTAGATCTCTTCATAAGATCCTTGGTTATAAAACTTGCAATATTTATACTGTTTGACATAGTTGGGGTATTTGTCCCTACCCAGGTTTCATGTTGGGTGTGGCCTGGTGGGGGGTGTTTGGGTCATGAGGGTGAATCTCTCATGGTTTTGTGCTGTCTTTGCAATAGCGAGTGAGTTCTCTTGAGATATGGTTGTTTAAAAGTGTAAGGCGCTTCCTCTGCACCCAAAACTCTCTCTCTTGCTCATTTTTGCCATGTGATGTGCCTGCTCCCGCTTCATCTTCCTCCACGAATGAAAGCTCCTTGAGGCCTCCCCAAAGCAGATGCCAGAAAAAAGGTTTAATTGGCTTATGGTTCTACAGCCTGCAAAACCATGAGCCAATCACACCCTTTTTTTTTTTTTTTTTTAAATAAAGTACCCAGTCTCACGTATCTTTTAATAGCAGTGCAAGAATGGTCTAACGCTTTGTTGCAGGACAAATAGAGTTCAGACTTGTGAATCACAAATTCTGTATGCTATATCTATGTCCTGTTATATTTTATATTTCATATTCAATTGTAACATTGCCTTTTTCCTCTGATTCATGCAGATGTTACCGAATGATGTGAGTTGGGTGTTTCTGTGTGTATATGCGTAATATAATCTGAAGAAAGTACACTGCAGTTTGCTATCTGAAATCACCACAGCTGTGCTTGCTGAGATGCCTCTCACTCACCAAGCTAGGTGTTTGCAGAGTATGTCATTCAGAAAAAAAGCATGTGTCTGTAGACATCTATGGCATGACTGATGATAGCAAAGAGCCTTCTGCTTCTCATCCAACTTGGGGGTCCAGATAATTCTCACAATTCCATCAGCGACTGTTGAGAGAACTGTCTCAGAAATATAGTGAGTGATAACCTTAGATTGCAGATACAAAAATTCCCTTAGGTCTTCTGAATTTGAGTTTGCCAGGAAGGCTTGCTTTAGCAGTTTGTATTTCAGTCCACTAAATGAGTGGCTTCATCTGACTGGTAAGCTCTCAGCACACCCCACTTCTTGTGTCTCTTAGATTTTCCAAAACAGATTTAGCTAGAGTGTGGGTGGAAATGACACCTATAATCAGGATTAGAGTCTATTATTCTTTCTCTCAGCTACTGATACGTGCCTCTTGAAGAGGAGAAGATGGCCAAGATACCCCTATTGATACCCTGCTGCACCTATCCATGGGGTGGAGCTGAATTATACTTAGTGCCATATGCTCTAAGTTTTAGCATTATCTCAATATTTATTCTAGTTCTGCTTTGCTCACATATCTCTATAGCCAAAAGGTTAATTGTACCCTGCCCTTTCAAAGGCTAACTCACCAGCTTTGGCAGTTGGGGTTCCCAGTGTCCCACTGCTAGTGCAGCTTTCTGGAGCCCTTGGTACCATAGCTTCCTCCACGTATTCAAATCTTGGTGCTAAAATGGACATCCTCTGACAACTCACTGTGGTTTTAAAGCATCCCTCTTGATTTGCTCATCTTCTCTTAGAAGAGAGATTCTTCCTTCCTATGGAAAGGTGGGGAACAGGAACAGACAATTTCTTCATGTCAATATAGATCCAAACCCCAATTGTATGCATATGAAGATATGTTTATTATTACAAACTTAGACATGTTTATTATAGGCATATGAAGATATGTTATAAAACTATTTTTGAATATTAATCTCAAACATATCTATAAAATTTTCCTAATGGATAAGCATTTATCTCACTTATACCATCCTTCTTTTCTACTCTTTTCAATATAATTTTTTCACTTTTTATGTCCTGCTTTGATGACCATGTAATTTTAAATAATAGGCTTAAAACTGTCTTTATCTATCACTTAAAGATAGATTATTTTTCTCCTTTACTATCATAGATGAGATACTATTATAATTATTGTGTATGTGTGTTCATGTGTATGTGTGACCAGAGTGTGTTTATTATTCAAATGAGTCTTCCCAGGCAGTTGGGGATCAGAGTTTTTAAGGATAATTTGGTGGGTGAGGGAAGACCAGTGAGTTGGGAGTGCTGACTGGTTAGGCTGGAGATGAAAATCATGGGAAGTGGAAGCTGTCCTCTTGCACTGAGTCAATTCCTGGGTTGGGAGGCCACAATATCAGATGAGCCAGTTTATCAATCTGGGTGATGCCAGCTTGTGCAGAGTAAAGTTTCCAAGCTCTGGAGAAACCAGGTAGAGAAAAAAATATGCTCCAAATTTTGTTCACAGAAGTGTATTTTGCTCAATTGTTAAAAGTTGTAAACAGCTCAAAAGGAAAGTTTTCTTGGCACTGTAAATAAAAAAGGATCAGCAATGTTTTAAGAGAAAAAGTGAAAAACGATTACTTCTGTTTCCTATTAGTTCAGTCCATTCAGTTAAATCCTGTTCTGCTTGATATTCATGAACATTTCAGCTCTCTGTGGGAGTCCTGTAAGTTTTTTCCCTAATGCCATAATCTCCAAAGTTATCAGAAACTTCCATTCAAGAACACCTGTCAAGTTTAATAGCTGATTATAAAACATCATTTGAAGAGGGTCACAATATGACAATATTTGTCTATCAATGACAAAAAGGCTTAGGGCCGCCACAGTTAAAGACACAATTAGTAAGAAAATTTGTTACCTCTGTGAAACACAATAATTTGGTTCAACAATTATAATTGTTACTGATAACATATACTAGGTAATTTCAGAATCATAGATATTTCACAGAATTTTGGAACATATGCCAATAACACATTTAAACAAATATTGCCCAAAGAGAGCCAAACACCTTTCACATTTGACAATGCTAGCTGTATGGTTTCCATACCCAATAAGCCAAATGTTATTTTTGGACTTTAGAAGACCTAATATTGAACAGATCTGGTTAGAAAGAGACATAATTTTTAATTTGATTTTGGAAAGTTTGTCAAATGTCTAAGTTATCTTAGGTTCTCTCATGTTAACATGAAGAGTGGCAAGATGACAAAATAGAGAAAAACAATTCAGTCAACTGAGAAGAAAATTTTTTTTCAGGAAAACACGATTCAAGAAGAAAAAAAAGGTAAAGCCCTCTTAATTACATATAGCTTGAATATCTGTTTTTAATTAAGCAGATTTTAACCATAGAGCTCTGATATGGTTTAGCTGTGTCCCCAGTCTTATCTTGAATTGTAGCTCCTGTAATTCCCATGTGTCATGGGAGGGATGTGGTGGGAGGTAACTGAATCATGGAGGTGGGTCTTTCCCATGCTATTTTCATGATAGTGAATAAGTCTCACAGGATCTGATGATTTTATAAAAGAAGAGTTCCCTGCACCTGCTCTCTTTGCCTGCTGTCATGTAAGATGTGACTTTGCTCCTCTTTTGCCATCTGCCATGATTGTGAGGCCTCCCCAGCCATGTGGAACTAAGTCAATTAAACCTCTTTTTGTTTCCCATAAATTTCCCAGTCTGTTTTAGCAGTGTGAGAATAAACTAATACAAGCTCCTTTTTTAAAAAAATCTTTTTATATCTCTTATTAGCAGACTCTAGCCAGGACAGACAGTGAATATTTCTGGCTTTCAAACTTTAATACAGATAACCTCCCATGTGAAATGAATAAGTTTTAACTAAGGCTATGACTTAACCATGGATACATAAGTTGTCTCAAAGAGATAGTAAGTGGTTTCTTATTCTTTACAAGAATAAGAATATCCCCAAAGGTAGTTCATAGGAAGAAAAACCTAAGACAGGAAATCAGAAGCTATCCCTGGTGGGGGTGCGGGAGGGGAGCCCTTAATAAATGTCAGTTACATAAATAACAAACCAGAAAGGGATCATTCTGGAAGCCAGGACTTGAATCCAGGCTACCATTGTCAAAAGGCAAAGCCTTAGCTACTGAGCTACACAGCACTGAGCAGTTTCTATTGCTCTTCCCAGAAGAAATCTAAAACAGCCAATTTCAAGCTTACAAAGACTTTTAACTGCTCAAGATAATTTTTAGGGTTAGCTATGACATGCATCCCAAAATTCATATCCTCTAGATGGCAGAAATCAAGAGAGAGTATCCCCACATGGTTACAAGGTTAAGCTCTTAAGGACACAAAACAAGACAGAGAAATTTCATTCGATATTGGTTTCAGGGACCTAAAGCAAAGTTTGTAGCTGACCAGCCTGCTTGAAAAGCAGGATTATAGGGATCCTAAACCCTTGTTCTATCTGGTGATAACCCTCTCTCCATTACAGAAAGACAAATTTTTGCACAAAGTACACTATATTTGCTACAGCCTAAAACTAGTCTCACAAATTTTGTTTTCTATTAATCAAATCCTTGCAGACAATTTCATACACACACACACACACACACACACACACACACACACACACACACACACAGAGAGAGAGAGAGAGAGAGAGAGGAGTCAGAGAGAGAGACAGAGACAGAGAGAGACAGAGATCAGAAGTTTGGGTGGTAAGAATGTCTTACCCTTTTTGCTGGCATTCCAGGTTTCCAGGTTCCCCTCTCTGCAGCTCCCAGAACAGTTGACCCTGCTTGTTGTGCCATAGCTGTTGGGGTCAAGCCACTTTACAAAAGATATCACCCTTTTTTGTTTCATGGAACCATAGGGAAAAGATTCTGAATTTTGCATGATGCCACCCAAGGGGCTGCATGGGGAACCAAATTAAGATTTTCTATCCCAGCAAAATACACATATCAAAACAGACACTAGTCACTTTGTTCAGTGCCGTGTTCAACTTCACAAAGCTTGGACTTTCTCTCATGGATCCCTGCTGTCTTTGATCCACTCCAAGTGGGGAGGGATGGCTTTCAAACAGTAATTTACAATGGATGGTCTCTGGCCAAGGTGAAGAGCAGATAGCCACTCCAAGAGCTTTGTTGGCATGTTGAGCTTTCTTTAGGGCTCACTGAATGTGGCCATACAAGTAAGAAGCATTCTCTGAATTAGGGGTGCTGGACTTCTGTCAGCAATTCCTGCTGATATCCCCTACACGTATACAAAAACATACTAAGATGAGATGGACAGAAGGTCTTCCAAATCAAGATCCCTATCCAAGAATTCCAAGAGTATCCTTCCAAACTATACTTCTATTCTTCATCTGATAAATCTCTCCAAAATCTTCCTGACTGAGGAGAAGTCTCCCAAAACAAGAGTCCTGTTACTACTTAGGGAGAGCCAACTTAGAGCCCACAAAGGAGCCAAACTGAGACAGACACACCGTGGGGGAGCTACAAACAGACATACCACCATGGGACTACAGAACAAGTTAGGAGAAGGAGGAGGCATTGATAGCACCTAGGATGCCCACAAACCCAGATACCCTGCAGTGGGACTACAGGCAGACACCATGTGATTGGGCTACAGCTAAGGGATGTTGCCCCAGGACTACTTTTCTATTACAATTAAATCCATGCACATTGGGTCAGCAGTGCCCCACCAGTAGAGAGAGTGCCAGAATTATCCCCTAGTCCAAGAGAAGTAGGTAGCCACTTGAGCTGGCCTCTGGATCCGTCACTGGATGGGAGCTACCAAACCACAGGTAGATAGCCACAAGGGCAATCCTGGATGAGCCCCCAAATTTGTAACCACCCAATGGGTTCACCTTGCCCACTGTCTAGACGGAGCCTATTTATCAAGACAGGGGATTGCAGTAGAGAAAGAGTAATTCAAGCAGAGTCAGCTGTGCAGGAGACTGGGGTTTTATTACTACTCAAATTAGCCCCCTATTATTTAAGTTGTAAGGAAACAGTTGATTTGCAAGATTCTGGCACTAATGCCTGTATGGAATGTTTTTTCTATTCTGCACATTTTCCTAGTAGCTAAGAAAGGGAGAATAATTTTGTAATTCTTTTCATGTCTAAATGTATCTTTATTGCATCCTTATTTGTAAATGAGAAAATTCCAGGTTAAAAATCATTTTCTCTCTGAATCGGCAAGTGCTATTGATGAAAAGCCTAGTGTTGTTCTGATTTCCCTTCTTTGGATGTGACACCTCTCTCCTTCTTTAATTGTTTTGGTTTGTCTCTTTAACAAAGTGCTCTGAAATGTCATGACAATATGCTTTGTTTTGGATATTTAAGAAATTAGATGTGCTGGTACTTTCTGAATTCTTTCAATTAGGAAATGTGTATTCTCGTTCTAAAAAAAGTCTCATTTTAAAAGACATCATTATCTCCATGACTTTCCTTCTATTCCCTTTATAGAATTCAGATTACTTAGTTATTTGAGCACTTGGTTTAATGCTCTTAGCTTAGCTTTTATCTTACATGTTTTATCTTCTTGACATTTTTTTTTACTTCCAAGTTTCTGTAGAAATCTTTGTTTCAACTATGTTAACTACTAAGAATTATTCCTTATAAGTATCATCCATTTTTATAGATGCAAATTCTTCCATCTTCCTGATGTGTTAATTTGCATTTGGTTTTGGATTTGAAATGCTCTTGCATTTCCTGCATTATCTTTCCTCTGGATTTATTTTCTTGGTTTGCTTACTGACTTCTCCCTTTCTCATTTAACACTGAAGCTCTCAAATTTTGATTGAAAGTTCTGTGATTGCTAGTGCAGGGTAGGGTAGAGGTCTTGGAAATCAGTCTGTTTTGCAGAGTGGCTCAGTAATTACTCTCATTTTCAATTGTGTGCTTCATTCTTACTCTACTATGTGCCTTGTATTACTCCATTCTCACACTTCTGTAAAGACATACCTGAGGCTGGGTAATTTATAAAGAAAAGAGGTTTAATCTGCTCATGGTTCTGTGGGATGCATAGGATCTGCTTCTGAGGAGGCCTCAGGAAACTTATAATCATGCCAGAAGGGCAAAGGGAAAGCAAGCACATCTTCACATGGCCAGCAGGAGAGAGAGAAAGAGAGAGAGAAGGGGACACTCCTACACAGTTTCAAACAACCAGATCTCATGAGAACTCTATCACAAGAACAGCAAGGGAGATATCTGCCCCTATGATTCAATCACCTTCCACCAGACCACTCCTACAACACCATGAATTACAATTCGATGAGATTTTGGTGGTAACACAGAGCCAAATAATATGATGCTTCATATGCCAATGATCTCATCTTCATCTATTCAATATTTCTAGAGAACCAACCTCCAGTTTTTTGGCCTCTAGAGTTGAGGTACCTAGATACCTACATTCAGTGTGTGGAAGTGGAGGAGAAAAATTGTAAGTTCTGAACAAAGAATTTCAATCTTTCATGGATATTCTTCCTCTACTCACCCCACCCCAATAAACACTCATACCTGTTTTCTTCTCTAGTTTTGTTCCCTTCTCTGCATCAAATACTGCTATGCCCTGGGCTTGGCTAGGGTTCTATTCGGGCTGGTGGTGGAAGCCTGCTCATTTTTTGTTAGCATCCTTGCCTTCATGCAATTAGCCTGAAGTCAATATATTTTTGCTGCACTGTTGGCTCAAAGTTTTCTGAGGTATTTTATTTCTTAATCTTGAAGTGGATAAACATGTGTTCAATATGGTATTTTTAACTTAAACCTTTATAATATAAAATAATCTATATTTATAAATATCGTCTATTCAGCACTTATGTGCCAGAAACTGCACTAAGCCCTTTATATATGTTATTTCATTTAACGAGATCAGAGAGATAAAAGATAGTTATAAAGTGTCTAATAAAAAACAAAATTTTAATGCAGTGAGAATTAACTGCTTTGCTTTAAAAATCTTTGATCAACAATAAAAAAATAGACTTTGAGTGAGAGTGTCTTTCGTCTCACCAGGTACTAGCCTGAGCTAATGGCATGACAATGTATGTGTCTTGTTACAATAAGTTTACATATTAGGCATTTTATATCTTGTGAATGACAGAAAGCATCACTTCTGGCAAGTCTAACAAATTTGAAGAAGAATAGATAATTTACTATTATGATTTTTTTCAGCTATTGAGAGCATATCTGAAAGATACATTTCATTCCCAATGTGACTTTATTTTAAATACTACCTTTAAGGGTTGAATTTTAATTAGGATTTATTAGTGTATAAAAAATTGCTGTAACATTACATAAAGGCTATGAACCACAATATATAAATAGAAGAAAAAATATTCTGGCAAGTGAAAGGATGCAAGTGTCCTGGGATCCCAGCAAACTCAGTCCCTTTTCTTCTCAAACAAAAAGAATCTGGATCTCTCTAAGCAGAATGCTTAAACCTCATGCAGCTAATAAAAGACAGTGCTGAAAATGCTGTGTGCATTTTGAGTCTTCAGAATAGCTCTAGGCTTATAAATATCCAGCTACCTTAGAAAAATTTTCTTATTCATAAAAAATGTATCAAAATATTTCACCAACAATAAAAGATTTTTCCCCTAAGGCAAAAGAATAATCAGCCTGATTCTTGCTTCTCTATCCCTATTCTCGCAATCAAACAAGATAGAACCAGGTTATCACATGCTGTAAGATGAAGGCATTATTACATTTGGGAGTTTTCCTAGTCCTGTAAAGAGGAACTTTCTTCCATGCTATGTTTAAAAACAATCCCTCAAAGATCATGGAGCCAAAAACATTATAATCCACACTATTCTTTTTTTACTCATTAATCCCCTGTGTATGGCATTTTTGGGTGTTAGTGGGATGGGGATCTGACTTTTATTTATGTATTTGTAACTTTTATTTTGCTATACATTTTTTTTTCTTTTTTTGAGATGAAGTCTGGCTGTGTTGCCCAGCTTGGAGTGCAGTGGCATGATCTCGGCTGACTGCTACTTCTGCTTCCTGGTTTCAAGAGTTTCTCCTGCCTCAGCCTCCTAGTAGCTGGGATTACAGCTGCACACCGCCACGCCTGGCTAATTTTTTTTTTTTTTTTTTGTATTTTTGGTAGAAACAGGGTTTTACCATGTTGATCAGGCTGGTCTTGAACTCCCAACATTGTGATCCGCCTGCCTTGGCCTCACAAAGTGCTGGGATTACAGGCATAAGCCACTGTGCCTGGTCTATTTTGATATACTTTCAAAGTTACAGAAAAGGTTCAAAAATAGCCCAAGAAGCTAGGAATACCCATATAACCTATATATTCAGAGGCACCAATTGTTTACATTTTTTCACACATTTTCTCTATGTACTTGCAAATTATTTTTTCTGAATCATTCGGAGGTAAATGAGAGACATCATGAATTTTTACCCCTAAATTATTTACTGTGTGTTTCCTAATAACATGTTATCTTATCTATTGACTGAATAATTATCAAAATTAGGACATATGCTTGTTTTGTTCCTATTCAAAATCAAAACCAAGAGCATAGATTGCATTTATTTTTCATGTCTCTTTGGTATCCTTTAACTCAGAAAAGCTCCTCAGTCATACTTAGTCTTTTGGCTTTAAATTTCTGAAGATTATAGACCAGTTATTTCATAAAATGTCCCTCAATTGATTTGCTGTTCCATCATTGTTAGTTTCAGGTTATGGATTTTTGTCAGCAATTCCACAGAAGTGATATTTTATCCTTCTCAGTGCCTCGTACTGGAGGGCACATGATTCAGACTGCACTAATATTATTAATATTAGTTTTGATCACTAGAGTAAAGTGGTGTCCACAAGATTTCTCTGTGGTGGTAGAGCCACTGTTTTCTTTTCCTAATTATTGGTACTTGTGGAGAGATACTTTGAGGCTACATAAATATCCCCTTCATTAAACTTTTATATACTAAATTTGGTATCCACACATTGATTTCTAACTCCATCATTCTTTGTTCATTCTTTTTATCATTTGCATTCTACTGTAAGGAGTGCATTTCCCTTCTCTCATTTATTTATTTATTCATCTATTTCTTTATGTCAACATGGAGTTATGAATTCTTTTCCTTTCTAAAGAATGATTCTTCATTGGGCACTAATAGGCCAATAGAGAAATACAATATAGGTAAATGTAAGCCTGTTTCTTATAAGATTCATCATAAACTGTTTTTTTTTTTTTTTCAGTCAATGGAAGTGTTTGAGAAAAAAATACCTTTCAAAGTGAACCTGTATTATGTTATGTTATTGGAACATATTTTTAAAAATCCATTACACTCTAAGAGGACAAGAACAGAAATCCTGCAATAAAAGGTAAATGAAAGTATGCTTTTTTTAAAAAAAAATTACATTCACAGAGTACATGTTCTGGTTTGTTAAATGGATATATTTTGTAAAGCTGGGGTATAGGCTTCTATTGAACCTATCACCAAAATAATGAAAATAGTACCCATTAGTTAGTTTTTCAACTGTTGACCCTCTCCTTCCCCAATTTGGAGTCTCCAATGTCCATTGTTTCCATCTTTATGTCCATGTGTACCCATTGTTCAGCTCCCATTTATAAGTGAAAACATATGACAATTAATTTTCTGTTTCTATATTAATTCACTTAGAATAATAGCCTCCAGCTGCATCTATGCTACTGCAAAAGACATAATTTCATTCTTTTTAATGGCTGTATAGTATTCCATGGTGTAGATGTACAACATTTCCTTTATCTAGTCCACTATTGATGGGAACCTAGGTTGATTCCATGTCTATGTTATTGCAAATAGCATTGAGATGAACATACTAGTGCAGATGTCTTTTTGGTAGAAGGATTTCCTTTCCCATGGATAGATATTAAGTAGTGGGATTGCTGGGTTTGAATAGTAGTTCTATTTTTAGTTATTTGAGAAATATCCATATTGCTTTACACAGAGGCTAAACTGATTTACATTTCGACTAATTGTGTATGAGCATCCCTTTTTCTCTACATTCTCATTTGCATCTGTTACAGTATTTTTTTTTGACTTTTAATAATAGTCATTCTGACTGGTGTGAAATGGCACATCATTGCGGTTTTAATTTGCATTTCTCTGATGATTAGTAAGGTTGAGTGTTTTTCTATGTTTGTCTATTAATGTCTTCCTTCTAGTAGTGTCTGTTCATGTCCTCTGCACACTTTTTAATGAGGTTGTCTTTTTTCTTGTTGATTTGTTTAAGTTTCTTTTAGAGTTTGGATACTAGTTCTTTGTCGAGGCATAGTTTGCAAATATTTTCTAACATTCTGTAGGTTGTCTGTTTACTCTGTTGATAGTTTCTTTTGCTGTGAAGAGGTTTTTATTTTAATTAAGTCCTAATTGTCAATGTTTGTTTTTATTTCATTTGTTTTTAAGGTCTTAGCCTTAAATTCTTTGCCCATGTCAAAATTCAGAATTTTATTCACCAGGTAATAATCTGGCGAGTATCACAAGGTAATAATCTATTACAATCAGTATTTATTTGAATGGTCAACTTGTCCCAGATTTAGCTAGTGGAAGTCTTTTTAGGGTGATCAGAGATTTATTTAACATGTCTTCTTATTCCTTACTTCCTTGCTTTCTGTCACAAAAAGAGTCTCCTTATTTATCTTGGATCTTCCCTGGTCCAGTGCTGGTATTAACTATTTATCTTAGGAGTTATTGTTCCCTTTAGTGGAAAATAGTGTTTAGAAACCAAGATCTGGGAAGTAGGTATGCCATTGCTGCTGGTATATCATTGCTTCTATGCCATCTCAGTGAATAGGACTTAAAAATATATATGTATGTGTGTATAAATGACAAACCTCACTACAATTACCTTCAATATATTTGTTCATTTGATCAAGCTAGAATACACAAAAGGGAGTATTAGAATTGATAAGCTACAAAAGCATCCCAACTAACTGGAGTTTAATATTTGTTAAAGTTTTATTTTTGAGATTAAAATGCACATAAGTTAAGATTTACAGATCATAAGGATACAATTCAATGAGATCTGAAAAATGCACACACCCATGTAGCTCTTCCCTAACAAGTTCTCAAATGTGTTCTTTACCAGAAAGTTTTCTAATCTCCCTTCCCAGGAAGAAAACTCTTCAAAACCCTAAAAAAAATACTCGTCTGATTTTTCTCACCTTATTATTAGTTTTGCCTATTCAAGAACTTTATGTAATCATGTATCTCTCTCTCTCTCTCTCTCTCTCTCACACACACACACACACACACACACATTCTTTTTGTCTGTCTCCTCCATGATTAAGTTTGAGATTCACATGTTGTTGCGTGTATCAGTAATTGGTGCCTTTTTATGGCTTAGCAGTATTCTATTGTATGAAATACCAGTTTATTTCTTGTTCTGGTGATGGTCAATTAGGTTGTTTCCAGTGTTGGGCTATTATGCATAAAGCTGCTGTGAACATTTGTGTAGAAGTCTTTGTGTGGACAAATATTTTCATTTCTCACTCGGTAAATACCTAGGAGTAGAATTGCTGGGTAATATGGTAAGTGTGTGTTAACTTTATATAAAACTGCCAAACTGTTTTCTATAATGGCTACATCACAACATCCCCAACACAACATTATGAGAATTCCAATTCCTCTACATCCTCACCCACATTTGGTATGGTTGGTCTTTTTAGTTTTAGCCATCTTAGTGAATGTGTAGTGGTAGCTCATGGTGGTTTTCACTTGAATTTTCCTAACAACTAATGCTGTTGAGCACTTTTTAATATGCTTAATAAATATTTTTCTTTATGATTTGTCTCATCATTTACTAACTTAGTGAATACTTTTTAAAAAATTATGACTGTGCAGGGCATGGTGGCTCATGCCTATAATCCCAGTACTTTGGGAGGCCAAAGTGGAAAGATAACTTGAGGTCAGAAGTTTGAGACCAGTCTAGGCAAGATGGTGAGACTCGTTTGTTTACCCCAAAAACTTAGCCAAGTATGGTGGTGGCTGTCTTTGGTCCCCAGCTACTCAGGATGAGGATCCCTTAATCCTGGAATTTGAGGATACAGTTAGCTGTAATTAGCCACTACACTCTAGCTTGGGAAAGCGAGCAAGAGCCCTTTAAAAAGGTCTCTTAAAAAAATTGTGAGTGGTTGTTGACTTTTACAAAATAATTTCTGCATCTATGAGATGATTTTGTCTTATTTCATGTTCAGATAATATGATGAATTATGTTAATGGATATTTTCTACAAACCAATTTTGGCTTTTTAAATTATCCATTGTTTGCTTACTATTTTATAGTCCTTTCCTCTTCACTTTTAAAACTTTCTTTGTTTTACTAATTAGCTTTTTTTATGGGATTTTGAAATGGAAACAAATTTATGATTTTAAATCTTTCTTATTTTCTAGTATAACTATTTGAAATTAAAATTCCCTCTAACTACTTCTTTACTCACATCACATAAATATTGACATGTTGTAAATCTATTACTATTCATTAGAAATAATGTCAAATTTGTAGTTATCAAGTTTTTTACCAATCAAGTCAAACTGTTTTGGCAACTGTAATTCATTGCTTATGTGTAAGGCTCTTAGTATATGTTTTCATGACCTGTGTTGGTCACAGTTATCAAAATGATAAAACATAAATTTTAACTGATCCCAGAGTCCATTATTCCAAATTAACTCATGATAATTTTGTGTGTAGGTCATATTTGAAGTTGATTCTACAAATTCATTTCAATAGAATGTATACCCCCTCCCCAACCTCCATTAATGAATATAATTACTCTTCTCACATATGTAGTGCTGGAGAAGTGGTAGAAATATGCCTTTTTTTTATAGTGTCAATCTTCCAAACTCCTTTTGTATTTTAAGAAATATTCCACTCCTAGAATCTTGGAATCCAGAACCCCAGCTCCCAGTACAGAAGCCAAAGGAGGATGAACTTTTCTTCCTCCAGCCCATGACATTTCAGGTGTATGGGCAGGTGATATTGGCTCAGCAGGTTGAATGCTGCAAGGGATGCTAATTTGGGTTATGAATATAAAGCTAAAGGGACAATTTCAAATTTAGTCCAGCTTGTAGTGCACAACAGTGAATGCAATGGCATCTAGTGATTTCTGCAGTAATGTGCCGTGGCAGTGGTGTCTCACAGTGCTGTTGTCGGTGAAACTAATGGCTGCTTTGACTAGACTGGTTCTGCAAAGTGACCTCACTTGAGGCTCTGATGCTTATCTTTGCTTGGTTCCTGCCTGTTTGGGAAGCCTGATCTCCAAATTTCCTGACAACTTTGAGTAGTCCTACATCCTTACAGTAAAACTCATTTCTGCTTGAATTAACTAGAATTGATTTATTTTCTTTTAAACCAGGAACCTGATTCCTCTTCTTTGTAATGCAACCATAATAGTTACAAGGTCATAGGGACAGTTTAAGGCTAATAAATAGAATTGTCAGTAAATGAAAAGCTAATGTGTCTCTCAGTCTCTTAACTAGGTAGCAATAGCACCACCTTTTTAATCAACTTGAAGCAGTAAGCTAGGTGAGTACATCTAACTGAGAATGGTCTGGAGCTTATTCTATTCTTAGGTACCGAATGATTAAATTCACATATTATTGTGTGTGTGTCAATGATGTGTGGTGGTATATGACAAAAGATATATTTAAATCCTTTTGTACAAATTACCAATTTAGTAATATTACAGGTAGAAAAAGTTTATTTCTTTCATAGGATGATATAATATTACACACAATCTTAAAAATTCTATCAAAAAATAATTCTACACAGTAAGAATTATGTATATGGTTTTATGGCAAAACTGGCTCTGCTTATTTTTTTTAATAAACTCTGTGTCTACTTGGAGTTATACGGCTGCAATATAGCTGATATAGCCAAAACATTACCCTCTTCCTCTAGTTACCAAAATGTAACTTGGCTGAGGGCTAACAGTAAGAGCTAACATTTGCTTTACTACTGTATTTCTACACAATTTGGAATATTTTAATTAACATTAATCACTTCTTTAACTTTTTTAGCACATTAAATATTAAGATGCAGCATCAGCATGGAAGGCTGCGTGAGCACAGGAGCAGAGAGAGACACAGGTGTTGGGAAAAGCCATTAGGCATACATAGCATTAAATGCTGCTCATTTTTTTCTGCAGCACTGTAGCTAGTCACCTAAAGCACATCTCCCAGAAAATAAGACAACTTTAACACTTTTCAAACCAAAATTAGCTTAGAAGTTTATGTTACCTACTAATGCTGTTTCACACAGAATTGCCTCAGATGTGGAATCAAGATCACAGCCTTGCGGGAGGAAAGGAGAGCTTTCAAAAAGCTTCTAATATGTGGACCAGATTAAGAATCTGCGGGCTAACCCACAGCCTCAAGGACTCACCTTCTATCTTAAATTTCTTTTCCCCAAGGGAGTTATGGTTCCAGGCTTTTAAAATAAAATAAAATAAAAATAAGTTATCTTCCAGTATAATTTTGTAAATGACTTATCAAAAAATCCTATTCAGTAATAGATGATTGTCAAAACACCAGATAATTGTATAGTCACTAACAATCACAGAAGACTGCCTTGGAGAAGTCATGTGGAGAATGAAAAACATATTTACTCCTCAACTTGGGAGGTGGAGTGAGGAGATGAATAAAATATGTGGTGTGTATTCATATATGTATATCCATTATTTATATTTCAGTAAAATTCAACAGACTAAAAGAATGAGGTCAACAAAGTCCTATAGAAAGGTATAAAAATAATCGTACTTGCTGGTAGTGAATAAAAGTGAAATAAATTTATATAGTTTGTATAACCTGAAAAGTCTGAACATTATACATTATTTTGTTTTATATTTAGAGTCTTATCTGAAGGAAAATTCTAAATGAACACTAAATATGTTAGATCTATTTCACCCAAATTAGTACTCAAAATTTTAATGCTGTGCTGAGTGACAGTGCAAAGACCGGAATCCGCCACTGTAAATGCTGACTTCAGTGCTTTGTTTCTGACTGCTATGCAGCTATCTGCCCAATTTCCACTCACATTTTACTGTTTGACCTTGAAAGAGCGACTAATTGGGAATTACACATTAAGCATCTATTTAAAAACTGCATACTTTTTAGCAAAGGCTAAAATTTACACAAAGCTGTATATTGCAATACTTTGCATTTTAGAAGTGGGTTGTACAAATTCATTTGGAAAGACCTCACCAATTTTTATACTAAATCCCTCCTAGGTACTGTTCACATTTCAACTAAAATAGCCAGGGAAAATTTTCAGAATAACTTCAATCCCGAGGTGCTTATGTAAAAACAGACTATTTTCATAATCATCCTTTTCTAATTCTCTTTTCATCGTGAATACACTTTATTAGTCCTCGTATTATCGGAAAGCAAATCTAATTTAAAAATAATGGGGAGATGTAAGCAATGTGCCTAGTTTTCCGAATTTATCAATTTGGAGCATAAGATATAAAGTGATTTATTTTCCCCTCTATACAACGTCAGAGTACCAAGGCTGCAGCCTGTTATTTTTAGGGTGGCACCCAGAGGAGGGGGAAGGGAGGCAAAAGCATCCTTAATTACTGAGGCATTAGAAGCCTCCCACCCTGCTTGGAGTGCCTTTCCAAAGTGAAGCTAGAGGAGGGTTTCTCAAGCCTCTGTTTCTCACGAGGAGCTTTGGCCCTTGCAAGGTAACTCTCTTTCTCTCATTTCCCTTTAACGAAGCAGGTGAAAGGCCGGTTGGCACCAGACGGTTTGTTTTACTCCAGCTGCCTGTGAAGAGCGCGGTTGCCAGGCAACCAAGTCTCCGGCTTTGTGCCTACCTCACGCTAGGAAATTTGGAGGATTTTGAGGCTGCTGTCTATTGCAGACAACTTACACTGAATTGCCTTGAGGTTTTTAGAACTACTTTTTGTATTGCTTACAGTAAAACTACGTTATTTTTCCCAATTTTCTCTCTTTTGGGGAAGAGAGACTATTTAGAGGGTATATGGCTGTATTTCCACGGGAAAATATCCAGACTTTGACTTCAAAATCAGAAGTAATTTACATTTTAAAAGAAGAACAAATGAGCACCACAGCTGCATTTCCTATGTTTCCTCCTGTCAGCTTAATTTCTTTCATTTTTTTTTAACCCCTTCTTCGGCTTTTTAAATTTTTTATTTGCTTTTCTTCTTTTCTTCATTATAACCCACTTCCATGTTGGTTTCTTTTATCTTTCTCTGTCTTCCTCATACTAGTGATATTAACTGCTATTTCTGCATTAATCATCAATCAATTGCTCATCCATTAGGACAATGAATTCAAAATGAATCAAGTTTCACCTTCCACCCTCACTGGCTGATATATTTTATTCTTACTTCTGAACTATTTTTATTTTTGTTTTATCTTGTGGTCAGTTAGGATTACAGGGAAATAAGTGAGAAAGTATTCTCAGTTATTTGGATTTCTCTTGTTCCTGACAGAAAACCCGTTGCTTTCTGAGCCTTTTAGTGTGTTCATTCTGTTTGTATTGTGGTCTTCCTGGCACATTCCATTAGCTTTGAAGCCATAGAGTTCTGTAAGTTATTTTGGTCCCACATCAATATAGGACATTTTCTTACATAATGTTATGAAGATATTTCATTAAGAGCCGTTCAATTTGAAAAGACACAAAATAGAATATGCTTCCTTTTGTTCTTTATTTCTGAGTCTGGCAATGATTCATAAAACAAATGAGAGCAAATTGGTCTGGTTTTGCTTTTATTACCAGTGATGGACTCTGGTGCTGCAAGGGAAAACCACCTGGTAATGATCAAAGGAGATAGGTTGAAGTTCTCCTGGAAAGTTGGACATGTAAGACAACAATGTATGACCCGCTCTGGTGGACCCTTCTCCTCCCTCTAAAAATCACCCTGATATCATCACTGCAAGATAACAAATAGTACACAGATCTGTCTTCTTACCAAGGATTTGTTACAATATGGAAGCAGAAAAATTTGACATCATTATCCAAAAATCCA
This sequence comes from Sapajus apella, assembly GCF_009761245.1. Classification (NCBI taxonomy): domain Eukaryota; kingdom Metazoa; phylum Chordata; class Mammalia; order Primates; family Cebidae; genus Sapajus; species Sapajus apella. The sequence goes on from NW_022436946.1 coordinate 52,791,926, forward strand.
CTGTGGAAGATGAATTCATGTGTCAAAACTGCTAAAATGAATAATGGGCATAATTGTTAATACGCTTACTGTTGTGATTTTTTTGAGTGAGTAGATATGTAACCATTCACACATCTTTCTGTAATTTATAAGTAAAAATCTCCCCCTTTATGACTCAGTATTGTGATCTTCTATGCTTACTACAAAAGATGTAATAGAAATATGATATGATAAAATCAGAGTGCTGTACTATAGTGAGCAGAAAACAGGAGGTATGGCTTTTAATGTGAGTTCAACCCCTAGCTAGCTCTTTTACTTTGGGCAGTTCCCTTAGTTTTGGTCCCCATGGCCTCTTCTTTAAAGTTGTGAGGTTTGAGGTACTCTCTGAGATACATTCTGCTGTTAAAGTTCTATTACTGTATTTGAAAATCACTAAACCTTTCAGTGAGTGTAATTTAGAAAAAGAATGATATAATTTGTTTAGCTGATAAAGTTTTTAAGTGAAAAAAGTATTTAAACCTCCTTGTATTTGTTAATTGGGTTATTTTTTTTACTTAGCCATGTGAGTTCAAAATGCATAGCTGTTTTGACTCTACAGCCAGTGGTTAAAAAAGCTGTGTCTGGAGGAAGCCTCTGCTTAAATCTAGTTTCATCATTTACTAGTTGTAAAACATGGGGAAGTTTATAAAATGTCTTTGTGCTCAGTTTACTCCTCTGTCATGGGGAATAATTACAGCACCCTTCTCTTAGAGATACTGCGAGGAGTAAGTGAGAAGATTTGCATAACCCCTTAGCAAATGATTAAAGCCTTAACATATTCTTGATACATATGAGCTTTTACAATTACTCTGGTGTCACCAGCTATCCCAGGCTATTATCATTCCATACTTTATTACTGTAATAATTGCCACCTAGTTTAAAAGTCTATTCTTTTCAAATCTACCCTATACATTTCATCCAGCCGAGACTGCCCCAAACACAACTGTCTTCATTGCTTTCTCCTGATAAAAACTGTAACAACAGACTTCAATGATCTCCATACCCAGTAGAATTGAGTATATATTGGCCTGACATTTAAGACTGTCATTAATATTGGTTCAGTTTATCTTTGCAGCTTCATTTCATTACCTCCTCATATATACACACTCTAGCTGAATGGAACTATCCAAGCATTCCTGAGAACTTGTACTCTGCTTTTCTGTGTTAAGCTCTTAAGTGCAGAGACTGTGATAAGTTTTTATACCCCAGTATAAACTCCAGGACCTGGCACACAGTAAGCACACAATATTTGTTGAAATGAACAGCCTTTGGTTGCACTGTTTTTCTCTCAGAAGTCCTCTCTTTGTATCTTTACCTATGTAACACCTATCCTTCAAGGTCCCAGCTAAATATCATGAGTTACCATCATTCATAGGCTACCTACTTCCTTTCACAGTATTATCATGTATTTACCTTTTAGCACTTATATTCCACTGTGAGTATAAATATTTTTGTTATTATCTTGTTCTTTAAATTTTGAATGGTGTTGAGAGTAGTGTACTATGTCTTATTCAATTTTATTTCCTACAATGCCTAGCATTTTTCTTTGATTATGTTAATTGGCAGTAGCTAGAATTGAATGAATCAATATGACTAATAGGATCCTATTTATTGTCCATTGGTTTTTAGCCATTAAAAACATATACCCTACATCAATAGAACAAAATCTTCACTGTTGCCAGGCTTCTTAGTCTCTCCAAGGTCCAGCCACATCCTCTCTGCCTAACAAGACTTTGGGTAGCTATTGAAGCCCTACTAGCTTTTCGTTATTCCATGGGCATGCCATATACATTCTTTTTTTTTTCCCATTTATTTATTTTATTGCATTTACAATAGCAAAGACCTGGAACCAACCCAAATGCCATATACATTCTTAACCGTGTTCCTCTGCTGATGTTTCCTTTGCTTGAGGGCAATGCTGTCTTTGCTTCGGTTGTCCAAGCCTGACTTAAGGTCTCATTCTTCACTTTATTACTGTAATAATAGCCACCTAGTTTTAAAGCCTCTTCCTTTCAAATCTAACCTATACATTTCTTTCTGTGAAGACTGCCCCAAACACAATTGTCTTCATTTTCTTCACCATGGAACACTCCTCTAGACTTCCATAATGTTTTTTTTAATTTTTCTTTCATCACAGGGAGGATAAATTTAGGTTCTTAATTTAGTACTTAATCACACGATTTAATCATGCACACACCCTAAAACAATGAAACAAAACTAGGAGATAATTTAAAGGGCTTTACTATAGAAATTCTAATTAAAAAAAAAAACTTGAAAGGGGCTAGTTCCATAGTGACCCATTCTCTGTAATTCCTTTCCTCCTTCTCCATGGGTTACCTCTTATATTAGCTGTACAGACATAATTCTTGACAGTTTGTTTCTAAATATTTAAGGAACTTTGCATTCCTCTGAATCACCTCTAGCTAATAACACAATCTTACATATGGTGTTGATTATATTTTAATTCAATAAAAATATGGTTTAAATTTGTATCCTAAATTTTCATGTGTTTTTGTTTTTATAACTCCATTAAATATCATGTCGTTGGGGGCAGAGGTCACATTTGGAACTTCCGGTGAATTTCCCATATGAGAAAGCATAATGCTGAATCATACTGTAAATTTTCAATGCATGCATGAACAGCATTCATTGTTAGAGAAATCTTATCTGCCAAAATGTTCTCCTTAAATGAATTTTATAATATGTGACACTCTAACTTCATTCCATTTTTTTCTGGTCTATTGGTTCTAAGTTACTGTCATGTTTATAGTTTTTTCCTGGTCCATTGACTTCTAATTTACTGTCATACTTACTAGACCACTCAGTAACTAAGGCAACGAAAGCTGTATCTTTGGAGAAGATTTACACAGATACATCCTAGGGTTAGGTAAACTGGTGTGATAGAATTTGCTTTCTACAGTGCGTTAGTATTGTTTTTACCTTATGCCTAAAGATGAAAATGCGAAGTATGGTAAATATTTGCTGAATGGCCTATATAAAATAACCTTTTACTAGATACTTTATAAATATCACTTAATTTTATCTTGTTGATAACCCTATGTAGTTGATGGTACTAAGCTATTCTTGTAGACATGAAAACTAAAGCTTTTAGGTTGGTGCAAAAGTAACTGTGGTTTTTCCCATTACTTAAAAAAAAAAAGTGGCAAAAACCTCAATTGCTTTTGCATCAACCTAATAAGAAAGAAGTAATTTACTCAAGGTTTTATCTCTAAGCTTGATCTCAGGCCCATCTGATTCCAAGGTCCTTATCAACAAATGGAGATAAATCCAACCATCTCCAACTTCAGAATGCAAAAGAATCACTCAAGGAACTTCTTCATATACATATTATTGGAATCTACTCAACAGATTATAATTTGTTATACTTGTGATGAGACCCAAGAATCTTCATTTTAAAAAATACAGTAAAGCATTCATTTGGGAAAAAATGAGCTAAAGAATAGTTAAGATAGTAATAGTAATTATAACAATAACAACTATGTTACACATGAATTAACACCATACTATCTACCATTTACTGCAGCACCTTACTATTTGTCAGACACTATGTTGTAAAGCACTTTATAATATAGTTTGTCATATAATTCTTCCAACCACCTTCTGAAGTATATATTATTACCATCTTTCTTTTACATGGGGAGAGAACTACAGTCACATAGGACACATAATTGGTAAGTAGTGGGAATAGTCTAACTCTAAACATCATGCTCGTAACTCCATGAAAGATGCAACAAAATGAAAGATAAGCTCCTTAGTAAGGTCAATGTGAATAGGAAGATGGGGCAATCAGGCAGAACAACGGGGTTAAATAATAAATGAAAGATGTGAAAAGTGGAGAGCTTAAATTATTATTTTGTGAGTTTTTCCAACAAATAGTAAGGGGAATAAGAGGTTGTTTTAGGGATTGATATAAATTTGGTGAGGACTTTTGTTTTAATGTGGAACAGTCATGAAGACGTTGAGAAGAAAGAACAGTGGAGAAAGAGAGGTTGATAAGGATGAAAGAGAGAAAATTAAAGGGAAAAAATCTTGGGGAATATGGGATAAATCCATTAGCTTTGTAGAGAAGCATTTATTTTTTCTGGGATAAGAGGGAATTGGAAAGTATGAACATAACTGTTGTTATAGGTATAGGTATTTGACTAGAGATGTAGACATGGACATTTATGTGTAAGGAGATGGAGAGTTAAAATAGCGTCTATGTGATGAATTTTACCTTATGTGCTGAGAAAATTAATCGGGCCTTGTATTAGTCCATTTCATACTGCTATGATTACCTGAGACTGAATAATACACAAAGAAAAGAGGTTTAATTGACTCACAGTTCTGCATGGCTGAGGAGGCCTCAGGGAACTTACAAACATAGTGGAAGGGGAGGCAGGCACCTTCTTCACAAGGTGGTAAGAGAGAGATCGAGTGAAGGAGGAATTTGCCAAACACTTATGAAACCAGCAGATCTCATGAAAGTGAACCTCACTATCATGAGGACAGCATAAGGGAATCCGTCCCCATTATCCAATCACCTCCTATGAGGTTTCTCCCTCACATAGGGATTATAATTCAAGATGAGATTTGGGTAAGAACACAAAGCCTAACCATATCATGCCTTCAACCAAACTGATAAAGATTTGGGATGGCTACTGAAAAGAAGAAAAGACGTAGTTCACCAGAAATATGTTAAAGAATTGCTATGGACTTAAAAGCCCAATTCAAGGGAAAGATGATATATTGTAGGAGTATCAGTATGGATGATTGTGTGGTTTTTGTTTAGTGGTGTTTAGTAAAGCAGAGAAGTAGGCACAAGAGTTGGGTTCTTCTTGGTTTAGAGGCTTTAGGGAAGCAAATGGTGTGGACAATAGTGAGTGTGTTGACAATAGGCTTTAGGGGAAAAAATGGTGTGTGCGATAGTTAGTGTGTTGACAATATGCTTGTGAAATGAAAGACTCTGGTTAGGCAGCCATGGGAAGACTGTGAAGCTAGTAGAGTCTTACAGACGTGGGGAAAAGAGTGGCCAACATATTAGGTTTTAAAGAGATGCTATGTTGGCCAGACTTGTCTTGAATTCCTGGCCTCAAGTGATCCTCCCAGCTGTGGCTCCCAAAGCACTGGGCCAGATATGAGCCACCATGCCCAGCATCTAAATATATTTTTTCTTTTACCTTTGATTATTTTATTTTTATTTATTTATTTATTTTTAGATGAAGTCTCATTCTATGGTCTAGAGCTGGAAGTGCAGTGGTGTGATCTCAGCTCACTGCAACCTCTGCCTCCCAGTTCAAGCAGTTCTCCTGCCTCAGCCTCCCAAATAGCTGGGATCACAGGTGGCCACCACCACACCTGCATAATTTTTGCATTTTTAGTAGTGGCAAGGTTTCACCAAGTCTCCATTACTGTCAATCCTACTATCAATTACTCTTTGTTAGTCAAATTAGGACAGAGAAGTATTTATTCCTCTGATTTCTAGAATACTGATTGCAGTGTGCAGGCCATGCATCAAGATCACCTGGGGAGTATGTTAAAAATTTTAATTTCTGGCCTTTACACCAGACCTACTTAATCAGAATCTCTGTGGGGGTAAATCCCAAAGAATCTATATTTTTAATAAGTTTCACAGGAGATTCTGACTCACATGATTATTTTAGGAAATGGCAGTTTCAGTGAGTCAGAGCTTACTAGATTTTTCTCCTTTAATTTACAACACCATACTCGGTACATTGTCTCCTATTTGTGAAGCAATATGCTGCTGTTGGTGGGCTTCAAGATGGAGGTGAAGATGCAAGAAAACAACAATTCACTCTCGGAATTTGTACCTTTCCTAAATTTCTTTCTTACACACAAGCTCCTTTTACATGAATAACATGTCCTTATTCACTATTAACATGAACGCTGTACACATTTGAAAAAACAAAATTAGAGGAGAGATCAAAGTGGAAAAGATTACAGAATCAAAAACTTGACAGGAAAAACAGTAGAGATTATCATTAGCAAAAGGTTATTTTGGAGAATGGGTGGGTGTTGAGAGCAGAGAGGAGAGTAAGAGTTGCAGTTCAGAAAGGAATGCACTGACGGTGACTACAGATGTACTGCCCTGCTTTTAGTTGAAATAGGTACCTGGTGATGTTCATATATTTGAAATCCACTGCCATAGCTACATTTTGGAAAGTTCTGTGATCAATTAATAATCAATGGTTTCTCTTGCTACTGAACCCTTAGGCTGTTGGATCTCTCACATAGAGAAATTTCAGTTTACACACAAGAAGGAATCTTATTTTTGGTATTCTGGTACCTAAAGGCAAGTAGATCATAAATTATTTTCTTCAGTATCTGCTGACAGTTTTCAAGGAACAAAGGCACAGTACTGCATCTAAAATCTCCCCTCAGTGACACAGAAGCCAGGCTTCTCTATATTAGAGTTATGAATCATATTAGAAATCAACCTGCTCATGGATGAAAGCAATTTACAAGGAATTTTTATCACTTGATGATATTCTATTTGGTGATATCCTAATTCATAAGCAATGAAAATAATTTTGAGAATATCCTTTTGAGAAGGAAATATATCTTACATACATTTTCTCTGTATCTACAAATTGTACTTCTCTTACATTTGTATTATTAATGATTTGTTTGACTTAATATAAAATACTCCCCCTTACACACACAAACACACACACACACACACACGCACACACGCACACACACACATCTCCTTCTTCCCCCATTCCCCACACCCTTCCCTAACCCACTGCTTTCTTTCTCTGTGTGTCTTCTAGACTTATTGGTACATTTGGTCCTTCAGGTTAGAGATCTTACAACAAAAACAATTTCTAGATTAAGAGTGGAAAACTCAAAATTGCATAATCTGAATAAGCTTTAGAATATGGGCCAAGCCTTTCTTTAATTAAAAAAAAAATGATTGGCTGTCAAAAAACCTGCAAATTTTTCATCACTTGATATAAATTCATGAATTAAGTTGTAATACGAACCTTGTAAGTTTCACCTCCCTGGAATGATTCCTCATCCCCCTTGTCCTGTCTGCTTTCAGTACCAGTGCTCAGATTTATGGACTGTCTATGTGCAATCTGAAATGTGTGACAATAAGAAAACATGACCATTCCACTGCTTCTGCAAACACCACTTTAAATTATTCCTACTACATAATAAGAAAAATTATCTCAGGTTGGGGCCAACATTTGGTCCAATATATTCACTTAATAAATTTTGTTCAACATTAGCTGCATTATAAATGAACTTATAACTTCTCTCTTCTAAAATCCACAATCTTGATAGTCTATTAGTTTGGCTAATGATACTCATATCCTGCCTATGAGTGGTGTTTCCTGAATTTGTTCACCTTTGTGAATCATGCCTATATCTGTGGTAGTCAGTGACCTTGACCTTTATTTCATTTTCAGATTCCAGCCTTTAATCCAACTTGATGTTTTTTTTTTATCCTGGTCCCAGTCTTCCCTCATCTGAATTCTGGGGCCATAAACTAAATAAACCCTGGCCAGGCTGTTTTTTGTTTTGATCGCAGTACCTTTGACTTGGCATTCACTATGTTGTCCTTTACAGCACTATTATCATCCATCTTCATTTAAAAGTAATTATTTCATGCCTTGATGATGGAAAAAGTCTCCAAAATTGCCTATATGATACTTCTCAAATCCATTGCTTATATTACTGCCAAATTAATTATCCTAAAAATATACTTTCACTATGATATCTTCTCTAGTAAAAAATTTTAATAACTCTACAATGCTCACAACATCAAATCGAGATTGCTTAGCTCACCATTTTACGTTCTCTCTCTAGTTACCAAGCCTTATATCCAGTTATTTTCCTACATATACAGTAGTCCTTCATTACCTACAATTCTTCTTTCCATAATTTCAATTACCTGCAGTCAACTATTGTCTAAAAATATTACATAGAAGTTTCAAGTTGCAGCTATTCAAAGTAGCATGATAAAAATCTCACACTGTCTTGCTCTGACTTGCCTAGGACATGAATCATCCATTTGCCCAACATATTCATGCTGTATATCCTACTCACCCATCAGTCACTTAGTAGCTGTCTCAGTTATCAGATCAGTGTAGTCATGTTTGTATTTAAATAACCCTTATTTTACTCAAAAGGGGCCTCAAAGTGCAAGAGTAGTAATGCTGGAAGTTCAGATATGCCAAAGAAAAGCCATTGACTTCTTCCTTTACGTAAAAAGATAAAAGTTCTTGACTTAATAAGGAAAGGAAAAAACAAATCATTTGCTGAGTAAAATAAAATATTTTGATAAAGAAAAAGACCATGTTCCCACAACTTTTATGTTAGTATATTGATATAATTGTTGGATTTTATTAGTTATTGTTGTTAATCTCTTACTGTGCCTAATATGTAAGTTAACCTTATTAATGGTATGACGATATAGGGAAAAAACATGGTATATATAGAGTTTGATACTATCTACAGTTTCAGGCATTCACTGGGGCTCTTGGAATGTAAGCAGGGACCAACGTAGCTTTTACTCTGGCTTTCTTAATGTTGCTTTATTATACCTTTTACTTTCTATATTTATTATGTTTCCTCACTGAAACACCCTCCCTCTCTAATTCATTTGTGAAAATTGTGCTAATTTTTTTTTTTTTTTTTTGAGACCAAGTGTCACTCTGTTGCCCAGCCTGGAGTGCAGTGGTGTGATCTTGGCTCACTGCAACCTCCGCCTCCTGGGTTCAAGGTATTCTCCTGCTTCAGCCTCCTAAGTAGCTGCGACTGCAGGCACACGCTACCACGCCCAGCTAATTTTTTCATTTTTAGTAGAGACAGGGTTTCAACATATTGATCAGGCTGGTCTCAAACTCCTGACCTCAGGTGATCAACCCACCTTCACCTCCCAGGGTGATGGGATTACAGGTGTGACCCACAGTGCCCAGCTGAAAATTATACTCATTTTCTTTCTTTTTTATATATATATATATATATTTTTTTCCCATTTATTTATTTTATTGCATTTTAGGTTTTGGGGTACATGTGAAGAACATGCAAAATTGTTGCATAGGAACACACATGGCAGTGTGATTTGCTGCCTTCCTCCCCATCACCTACATCTGGCATTTCTCCCCTTGCTATCTCTCCCCAGCTTCCCACCCCCCACCCTCCCTCCCCTATTTCCCCCCAACTGACCCCAGTGTGTAGTGCTCCCCTCCCTGTGTCCATGTGTTCTCATTGTTCAACACCTGCCTATGAGTGAGAACATGCGGTGTTTGATCTTCTGCTCTTCTGTCAGTTGGCTGAGAATGATGGTTTCCAGGTTCATCCATGTCCCTACAAAGGACCCTAACTCATCGTTTTTGATGGCTGCATAATATTCCATGGTGTATATGTGCCACATTTTCCCTATCCAGTCTATCATCGATGGGCATTTGGGTTGGTTCCAGGTCTTTGCTATTGTAAACAGTGCTGCAATGAACATTCGTGTGCACGTGTCCTTATAGTAGAACGATTTGTAATCCTTTGGATATATAACCAGTAATGGGATTGCTGGGTCAAATGGAATTTCTATTTCTATGTCCTTGAGGAATCTCCACACTGTCTTCCACAATGGTTGAACTAATTTACACTCCCACCAACAGTGTAAAAGTATTCCTATTTCTCCACATCCTCTCCAGCATCTGTTGTCTCCAGATTTTTTAATGATCGCCATTCTAACTGGCGTGAGATGGTATCTCAATGTAGTTTTGATTTGCATTTCTCTGATGACCAGTGATGATGAGCATTTTTTCATATGTTTGTTGGCCTCACGTATGTCTTCTTTTGTAAAGTGTCTGTTCATATCCTTTGCCCACTTTTGAATGGGCTTGTTAGTTTTTTTCTTGTAAATCTGTTTTAGTTCTTTGTAAATTTTGGATATCAGCCCTTTGTCAGATGGGTAAACTGCAAAAATTTTTTCCCATTCTGTTGGTTGCCGATTCACTCTAATGATTGTTTCTTTTGCTGTGCAGAAGCTGTGGTGTTTGATTAGGTCCCATTTGTCTATTCAGGCTTTTGTTGTCAATGCTTTTGGTGTTTTGGTCATGAAGTCCTTGCCTACACCTATGTCCTGAATAGTTTTGCCTAGGTTTTCTTCTAGGGTTTTTATGGTGTTAGGTCTTACGTTTAAGTCTTTAATCCATCTGGAGTTAATTTTAGTGTAAGGTGTCAGGAAGGGGTCCAGTTTCTGCTTTCTGCACATGGCTAGCCAGCTTTCCCAACACCATTTATTGAACAGGGAATCCTTTCCCCATTGCTTGTTTTTGACTGGTTTGTCAAAGATCAGATGGTTGTAGATATGTTGTGTTGCCTCCGAGACCTCTGTTCTGTTCCATTGGTCTATATCTCTGTTTTGGTACCAGTACCATGCTGTTTTGATTGCTGTAGACTTGTAGTATAGTTTGAAGTCTGGTAGTGTGATGCCCCCCGCTTTGTTCTTTTTGCTTAGAATTGACTTGGCTATGCGGGCTCTCTTTTGGTTCCATATGAAGTTTAAGGTGGTTTTTTCCAGTTCTGCAAAGAAGGTCATTGGTAGCTTGATGGGGATAGCATTGAATCTGTAAATTACTTTGGGCAGTATGGCCATTTTCACGATATTGATTCTTCCTAACCATGAACATGGAATGTTTCTCCATCTGTTTGTGTCCTCTCTTATTTCGTTGAGCAGTGGCTTGTAGTTCTCCTTGAAGAGGTCCTTTACATTCCTTGTTAGTTGTATTCCTAGGTATTTTATTCTCTTTGTGGCAATTGTGAATGGAAGTTTGTTCTGGATTTGGCTCTCTTTAACTCTGTTATTGCTGTATAGGAATGCATGTGATTTTTGCACATTGATTTTGTATCCTGAGACTTTGCTGAACTTGCTTATCAGTTTCAGGAGGTTTGGGGCTGAGACAATGGTGTCTTCTAGATATACAATCATGTCGTCTGCAAATAGAGACAATTTGACTTCCTCCTTTCCTATTTGAATACCCTTTATTTCTTTTTCTTGCCTGATTGCTCTGGCTAGAACTTCTAATACTATATTGAATAGCAGTGGTAAGAGCGGGCATCCTTGTCTGGTGCCACATTTCAAGGGAAATGCTGCCAGTTTTTGCCCATTCAGTATGATATTGGCTGTTGGTTTGTCATAAATAGCTTTTATTGTTTTGAGATATGTTCCATCGATACCTAGCTTATTGAGTGTTTTTAGCATAAAGGGCTGTTGAATTTTGTCAAAGGCCTTCTCTGCATCAGTTGAGATAATCATGTGGTTTTTGTCTTTGGTTCTGTTTATGTGGTGAATTACATTTATAGACTTGCGTATGTTGAACCAGCCTTGCATCCCCGGGATGAAGCCTACTTGATCATGGTGGATAAGCTTTTTGATGTGCTGTTGCAATCGGCTTGTCAGTATTTTATTGAAGATTTTTGCATCTATGTTCATCATGGATATTGGCCTGAAGTTTTCTTTTCTTGTTGAGTCTCTGCCAGGTTTTGGAATCAGGATGATGTTAGTGTCATAAAATGATTTGGGAAGAATTCCCTCTTTTTGTATTGTTTGGAGTAGTTTCAGAAGAAATGGTACCAGCTCCTCTTTGTATGTCTGGTAGAATTCAGCTGTGAATCCATCTGGACCTGGGCTTTTTTTGGGTGGTAAGCTCTTAATTGCTGCCTCAACTTCAGACCTTGTTATGGGTCTGTTTAGGGTTTCGGCTTCTTCCTGGTTTAGGCTTGGCAGGAAGCAAGTGTCCAGGAATTTATCCATTTCTTCCAGGTTTATTAGTTTGTGTGCACAGAGTTGTTTGTAATAATCTCTGATGATGGTTTGAATTTCTGTGGAATCTGTGGTGATATCCCCTTTATCGTTTTTTATTGCATCAATTTGGTTATTCTCTCTTTTCTTTTTTATTAATCTGGCTAGTGGTCTGTCTATTTTGTTGATCTTTTCAAAAAACCAGCTCCTGAATTTATTGATTTTTTGAAGGGTTTTTTTTGTGTCTCTATCTCCTTCAGTTCTGCTCTGATCTTAGCTATTTCTTGTCTTCTGCTAGACTTTGAGTTTTTTTGATCTTGCTCCTCTAGCTCTTTCAGTTTTGACGATACGGTGTCAATTTTTGATCTCTCCTTGCTTTTCATGTGGGCACTTATTGCTATATATTTTCCTCTAGAGACTGCTTTAAATGTGTCCCAGAGATTCTGGTATGTTGTGTCTTCATTCTCGTTGGTTTCGAAGAACATCTTTATTTCTGCCTTCATTTCATTGTTTATCCAGTCAACATTCAAGAGCAAGTTGTTCAGTTTCTATGAAGCTGTGCGATTCTGGGTTAGTTTTTGAATTCTGAGTTCTAACTTGATTGCACTGTGGTCTGAGACACTGTTTGTTATGATTTCCGTTCTTTTGCATTTGCTGAGGAGTGATTTACTCCCAATTATGTGGTCAATTTTAGAGTAGGTGTGATGTGGTGCTGAGAAGAATGTATATTCTGTGGCTTTGGGGTGGAGAGTTCTGTAAATGTCTATTAGGTTTGCTTGGTCCAGGTCTGAGTTCAAGTCCTGGATATCCTTGTTAATTTTCTGTCTGGTTGCTCTGTCTAATGTTGACAATGGGGTGTTAAAGTCTCCCACTATTATTGTGTGGGAGTCTAAGTCTCTTTGTAAGTCATTAAGAACTTGCCTTATGTATCTGGGTGCTCCTGTATTGGGTGCGTATATATTTAGGATCGTTAGCTCTTCTTGTTGCATTGATCCTTTTACCATTATGTAATGTCCCTCTTTGTCTCTTATGATCTTTGTTGCTTTAAAGTCTAATTTATCAGAGATGAGAATTGCAACTCCTGCTTTTTTTTGTTCTCCATTTGCTTGGTAAATCTTCCTCCATCCCTTTATTTTGAGCCTTTGTGTATCCTTGCATGTGAGATGGGTTTCCTGGATACAGCACACCAATGGGTTTTGTCTTTTTATCCAATTTGCCAGTCTGTGTCTTTTGATTGGGGCATTTAGTCCATTTACATTTAGGGTTAATATTGTTATGTGTGAATTTGATACTGCCATTTTGGTGCTAGCTGGGTGTTTTGCCCTTTAGTTGAGCGGGTACTTGTTGTTCCTTTATATGTGTAGAGCCTCTTTCAGGAGCTCTTGTAGAGCTGGCCTGGTGGTGACGAAGTCTCTGAGTACTTGCATGTTCCCAAAGGATTTTATTTTTCCTTCACTTATGAAGCTTAGTTTGGCTGGATAGGAGATTCTGGGTTGAAAGTTCTTTTCTTTAAGGATGTTGAATATTGGCCCCCATTCTCTTCTGGCTTGTAGGGTTTCTGCTGAGAGATCTGCTGTGAGTCTGATGGGCTTCCCTTTATGGGTAACCCGACCTTTCTCTCTGGCTGCCCTTAGTATTTTCTCCTTCATTTCGACCCTGGTGAATCTGACGATTATGTGCCTTGGAGTTGCTCTTCTTGACGAATATCTTTGTGGTGTTCTCTGTATTTCCTGGACTTGAATGTTTGCCTGCCTTGCTAGGTTGGGGAAGTTTTCCTGGATAATATCCTGAAGAGTATTTTCCAGCTTGGATTCATTCTCTTCGTCACATTCGGGTACGCCTATCAAACATAGATTAGGTCTTTTCACATAGTCCCACATTTCTTGGAGACTTTGTTCATTCCTTTTTACACTTTTTTCTCCAGTCTTGCCTTCCCGTTTTATTTCATTGAGTTGATCTTCGACCTCTGATATCCTTTCTTCTGCTTGGTCAATTCGGCTGTTGATACTTGTGCATGCTTCACGAAGTTCTCGTGTTGCGTTTTTCAGATCCATCAATTCACTTATATTCCTTTCTATTTTGTCCATTCTTGTTAGCATTTCGTCAAATCTTTTTTCAAGGTTCTTAGTTTCTTTGCATTTGGTTAGAACATGTTCTTTAAGTTCACAGAAGTTTCTTACTACCCACCTTCTGAAGTCTGATTCTGTCATTTGATCACACTCGTTCTCCCTCCAACTTTGTTCCCTTGCTGGTGAGGAGTTGTGATCCCTTTTAGGAGGAGAGGTGTTCTGGTTTCGGGTGTTTTCATCCTTTTTGCGCTGGTTTCTTCCCATCTTTAAGGATTTATCCACCTGTCAACTTTGTGGTTGTTGGCTTTCAGATTGGGTCTCAAATCTTTCAGATTGACGTTCTGTTTGTTGATGATGAGGTTATTTCTGTTTCTTGGTTTCCTTCTGACAGTCTGGCCCCTCTGCTGTAGGTCTGCTGAGGTTCACTCCAGGCCCTGCTTGCCTGGGGTTCACCTGCAGCAGCTGCTGAACAGCAAGGGTTGTTACCAGTTTTCTTCTTCTGCCATCTTTGTCCCAGAAGGATACCCGCCTAGTGTCAATCTGATCTCTCTTTTATGAGGTGTCTTTTTGGATATATAGGGGTCAGGGAGCTGCTTGAGGAGACAGTCTCTTCTTTATAGGAGCTCAAACGGTGAGCTGCGAGCTCTGTTGTTGTTCATTCAGAGCTGCTGGGCAGGCACTTTTAGGTCTGCTGTAGCAGTACTCATAAACTGCTTTTTGTTCCCAGGTGCTCTGTCCCAGGGATTTAGGGCTTTATTTATGAGTTTCCGTTATGCTGCCGCCTTCTTTTTTTTTTTTTCTCCTTCAGACCTGCCCAGCCCAGCAAGGTGGCAGCCTAGTCACTATCGGCCTATAGAGGCTTTTCTGAGCTGCTGTGGGCTCCGCCCCGCTGCCGAGTGAACTTCCCTGCAGTCCTGTTTATATGGGTGTAGTTAGAACTGCTTTGGTGATGGTGGCCTGCCTCTGTTGAGGTGGAGTCTCTCTGTTGTAGTGGGTTGCCTTGGCAACGGCGGGCTGCCTCAGCAATGGCGGGTTGCCTTGTCAACGGTAGGCTGCCTCAGCAATGGTGGGTTGCCTTGGCAACGGCGGGCTGCCTCAGCATTGGCCGACTAACTCGGTCCTGGCGGGCTGCCTCGGTAATGGCGGACGCCCGTCCCCCACAGAGCTGGACCGTCCCGGGTTCAGCTGCGCTTGCTGTGAAACTCTCAATCCAGAGTTTCTGATTGCTGTTCTTTTGTGGGGGTGGGGCCAGCCGAGCCTGATCGCCTGGCTCCCTGCCTTAGAGCCTTTTTTAGGTTGGTGTTCCAGTCGCCTGTTGAAGAGGTGCCGGGGTCTGTTTGTTTTCCCCTGCAGCCACTCACGGCGCTGGCTTAAACAGTGGCACTGAGGTTTGTGGCGCTTTTTTTTGTTTTTTCCCCTGGAATCTACTGTCCTGGTTCTCTGCTCAGTCCCCTTTTTGAGCCGGCGTATGGGCGACTTCCCGTGGCTCCAATCGCCAGCCAAAAGGGCCCCCGGACCAGTGTATTTTGTACGGAGAACTGCGGCTCCAGGGCGCCGACAAAGCAGCCCCGCTGGGCAAAGCAGCGGCGCTGGCCGGCACAGCCACGCTGGCGACTGTGGAGCACCTCCGCCCGGGAATTTCCTAGTTTGTGGGCAATAAAAACGCGGCGTCCACTCACCCTCTGTGCTTTCACTGGGAGCTGCAATCCTGAGCTGTTTCTAAACGGCCATCTTGGATCCGGTCTATACTCATTTTCTAAGATTCAATCAAATTCTACTTCTTTCATGAGATTTTCCTAATCACACTTGTGAGAAGTTATCTCTCTTCTCTGAATTCTGATAGTATTGTTTTCCTCATTTGGTGCTCATCAGATATTGCTGTAGCTATTTCAAAACATAACATATCTACTCAACCAGAAAACAAACCTTGAAAAACAGTAACTGTTTTTTTTTTTTTTTTGTATATCAAACAAAAGCTTGAGGCTAATAGGTACATGGAAAATATTTTTAATGAACAGTAAAGACTAACACATCAAAGGACAGTACCCAATGAGAGATTAAATATTAATTTTTAAGGTACTGATAATTATCCTTACAGTATGAGGACAAAATTTATAGGTCTAAAAGACTATTCCCGTGATGCCATGTAACCTCAGGAGGGTATATTTAACTCCGAAAACTATTTCCAACCAGCATACCATAAATTTTAAATAGAGTTCACAAAAGGGTGTAATGACTCACTAGATTTATATACAAAGTGATGCTAGAGTGCCCTAGGATTAATAACTTACTAGATCTTAACCTTAGCTTTATTTTGTTTAAAAAAGTAGATAATATTTGGATAATAGATTCATTTTTTATTCATTTACCAAAAATATTTATTGAACATGGATTATGTGAAAGTTACTGAACTAGGAACTGGGGAAATGGTGGTAAACTCTTCCCTGATCTATGCTGAATTTGGTAAAAATTAAAGTCATAAATTGCCATTGTCATATGAGAGGAAAAGCATTTACATTTCAAAGACAGATAAATGAACATGGACTATTTTGGGAAAACAAATGACATCAAATTTTATAAATTCTTCAAAAAAAAAAAAAAAGAAAAGAAAGAAAGAAACTGTAGGTATCCACGATGTACCATGTGCCATAGCATGTGAAGGGCATATATTCTGGACTTTATTACTGTTCAACAGTTTATTTTCCCATCCCCAGCAGAATGGGCAGAATATATTTCACCCTCATTGATTTTGGACTTGTTCATGGGATTGCTTTGACTGATGAAATGTGTGAAGATAAGACTGTTAATATGTTAAATGAGGCTTAAGAAATATCATGAGTTTCTCTTTCCTCTTGCATTATTGCCATTTGCCAAAATACCATTCCTCATGTAATCAGTTTCTGCAGTCATAGGTCCAGAATGAAAACAGCGTGGAGAAGATCTGAACTCAACTAGAAGCCTGAAGTCATACTTAAGTCAAGCCAGCTGAATGTTGGATTCACATAAAATCTTAACAAGAAATAATTTTGTTATTCTAAGACCCCCAGAAGTTTGTTTTTTTGTTACTGTAGCAAAAACTGAATCATACAGCAGTAAATGGGATATTGTGTCTAGTGGAGAAGAAAGACACTACTAAGCAGGTAATTATCAATGCTCTGTGTGTTTGGGAGAAATAGAGCATTTCTAGAAATGTGTATAGCAGGTAGACTTACATTATATTGAGCAAAGAGAAAAGCTTTCTGGGGTGGCTACTACCTTATAAAGATTAATTTATCTTCTAGTAATTATTTAGCATATTCCATACCAACTTCTGTAGGGAACAGATATAACTCTAGGAAACTACATTTCAGGATAATCAGATGCTATATTCAAAACCAAAAGCAATTTCTATTTTCATTTCATTATTAATTCTACACAGTTATAAATTATTTTGGTGCAGGACTAAAAGGATCCTTTATCAAAATTTAATGCCAATATTCCTGTAGCTTCTGTATGACAGGTAACCTCTACAGGTATAGGATTACTTTGTAGTAATTGAGAGTGTCTCTCAGGTTATAGAATAAGAGATTCTTTAGCTTGTTGTAGTCTTTGAGGTGACCTGATCCAACACCTTCATTTTGCAAGTAACACAACAGAGGCCCAGAGAGGTAAAATTACTTGCCTAAGTCCTCTGATGGAATTTGGGGATGTTCAGGAATAGAGTTCAGGTATTCTGATTTTTGGATCACAATGCATGTAACGTTGAAAAAAAAAAGTTTGCTCCAAGTTACTGTCCTTTGATTAATTTTGGAGAGAGTTGATTATAAATATTGTAAGTTCATGTGGTGGTTGAACTTACAGGCAAGAGATAAATCTTAGAGGCTGAAAACTTTTATTAGCTGTGGGGCAAAAGGATTATTATGCTATTGACCAAGATTTCATACATTTCCCAGCCATCCCTGGACATATTATATACTTTTATTTATGCTATCTTTCACAGTTTATAATTAAACAATTATTTCTGTGATTACTCAATTAACATAGCTTTTCTTCTATGCTCTAAGAAGACACAGTAATGAGTGCAGTGCTTGACATGTGGTAAGTAATGAATAGGTTTTTGTAGAACATATATTTAAAAACATTTTCTCAAACAAGTAGAATGATCGTGGTTCACCATGCGGTGTGAAGAATGTCCTAGTTAATTGATCTCTTGTTGGCAAATTGTCAACAGAACATATCAATTTTTTATGGAGTCTGAAAAAAAAAGTATTAATTACTTACCTTGATAATATGTTTTACTAACATATTACACAATGAATATAACATTAAATTATAGCTTTAATGATAATAAAATATAAACTGACATATTATTATTCTATTAAAATTATTTAATTTAAGAAAAGTAGTTGAGTGCACAACCACTCATGCAAAGATCTATTCAAGTGGAATGAATAGAATTACTAAGAAAAGACTTCAGAATTATGTGAATGACTAATGCTTAAGATATAGCAAACTAGAAATGCAACAGTGCCTCTAATTTACTATCTTGATATTAAGAAAAAATATCTGTTAGATTAGGATGGCCTCATTGCCTAATTTTTAATGCTGCATCACTGAGACATATAAGAAATAAAGTTTTAAGGAGAGTAATAAAAGTCCCCAATACTTATTTTGCCAATTTTATTTTTTTAGCATTCTAGAGCTAAAAGAACATGAGGAAAGGGAAGTCCTATGTATAACTCAATAACCACATTTATGGTTCTGATGTATAGACATTACGAGAGCCCCAAAAGATCTTCACTCTGCTTTCCTTGTTGTTTCACTTGCTGCATTCTCCAAGAAATTACCATGGACCACTTAAGAATAGTATGATGCTCTTTGGCCTCCAAAATTAGGGCTACATATAGCAAAACTTGAACTAATAAGAAAGCTTTATTACTAAGTAGAAATTATCCATGTATACCTGTGATTGGGAAAGAATCACGAATTATTAGGGTTTCTGAGGAGGCCATCAACAAATATCATCCCTCTTTCTCAGATTATTGTTAAATGATTTGAGCGATAAAGCAAAAGAGTAAATATATGAGCCAAAGTATAATCTGTACCATTGCCAGAAGCCAAGAAGCATACTGTGGCTTTAGGTCCGTTAGTAAAATTGACTTGCTACCTGAATCCTAGAATTGGAAAGATTTCATACATTTATGGAAAACTCTGGACATGGGGCAGTTCTCCTCTCATCAGACTCTGGCACAACTTTCTAGCATGAAAAGACAAAGGAGGGCTAATGGTCCCTGATGGAGGCTGGCATCAAGAAAAAATGCCAGAAGTACATTAATTGAGCCTGTACACACAAAAAAATTAGACTAAAGTTTGCCCCAATTATACTTCATGAAAATATTTTTAGTGGCAAGATACTAGGGTTGGATTGCATAAAGAAAATGTGGTACATATACATCATGGGAAGCTACATAGCCATTAGAAAGAATAAAATCATGTCCTTTTGCGGCCACATAGATGGAGCTAGAGGGCATAATCCTAAGCAAATTAATGCAGGAACAGAAACCCAAATACTGCATTTCTCACTTACAAGCAAGAGCTAAACATTGAACACAAATGAGCATAAACATGGGAAATATAGACACTGGGAACAACTAGCGGGGTGTGGGTTGAAAACGTACCTATTGAATTGCTCATTGCAGAGGTAATAGCAGGGCAATCTCTAGGTCAAATGGAAGAAATGTAATAGTGACTAAGAAAAATTTTATAGAAAAAGGCAGGTGGGCAGAGGTTGTAGGGTCAAATCCGCATTTATAGGGGTTATATTTCTCTGCATATGTATTTAATTGTGGGAGTCAAATGTAATGCTGATTAGTAGTAAAGCTAGTAGAATGTTAGTTCCTAGGGTTAGTGCTAGATTAATTACTCTCTCTCGAGTCTATCGATGCCTATTGATTGGAAGTCAATGGTACTGTTTATACTAAGAGAATAAGATCCTCATCAGTAGATAGAAATATAGAGGAATAGTCATACTACATTTACAAAATGTCAGTATCATGTGGCTGCTTCAAAGCTGAAGTGGTGGTTGGATGTGAAGTGATGTAATTGTTGGTGAATATAGCATGGAGCAAGGAAAGTGGTTCCAATAATAACATGGAGGCCATGGAAACCTGTGGCTATAAAGAATGTGGAACCATAAATTCCATCAGGAATAGTAAAGGAAGTTTCAGAATATTCTGATATTTGTAGATAGGTAAAGTAGACTCCTAGTGCGATAGTTATGGATAGTGCTTGAGCTGATTCTTCTTGATCAGCTTCTATTAGGCTGTGATGTGCTCAAGTAATTGTGACTCCTGATGCGAGTAGGACAGCTGTATTTGAAAGTGGTACTTCCATTGGGTTAAGAGGGAAAATACCTGTGGGGTGGCCAATGTCCTCCTGTTTGTGGGGTTGGGACTAAACTAGAGTGATAAAATGCTCAGAAGAAACCAGCAAAAAAGAAGATTTCTGAAATAATAAATAGGATTATTCCATATCAGAGAACTTTTTGATCGGGTATGGTGTGGTGGCCTTGATATGTGCTTTCTCGGACTACATCATGTCACCATTGAAATATTGTTATTGCACTAGCTAATAGTTCTGTGGTAAGGAGGAGAATATAGTAGAAATGAAATCATATAATTATGCCAGAGGTTAATAGAAAGGCTGATAGAACTCCTGTTAGTGGTCAGGGACTTGGGTTGACTATGTGATAAGCGTGTGTTTGGTGTGTCATTATGAATTATGTAGATAGAGACTTACTAGAAGTGTAAAAACATAGGCTTGGATTAGGGCTACGCCTAATTCTAGGGTGATCAGTAGAATAATAATGATAATAGTAATTGTGGAAGTGGAGAGAGAGAGAGATAGAAGAGCTAGCGTAGTATCTCCAAGTAGGTGTATTAATAGGTGGCCTGCTGTGATGTTGGCTGTTAACCATACGGCTAGTGCTACTGCTTGAATAAAAAGGCTAAATGTTTCAATGATAATTAATATAGGAATAAGTGGGATGGGTGTTCCTTGGGGTAAGAAATGGGCAAGGGATGCTTTTGTTTTAAATCGAAGTCCTATGAGCACAGTTGCTGCTCACAGAGGAATTGTTATGCCTAAATTTATTGATAGTTGAGTGGTTGGTGTAAATGCATAGGGTGTAAGCCTGAGAAGATTATTTAGGGTGATGAAAATAATTAGGGCTGGAAGTATAAGGGATCAAGTTTGTCCTTTAATGGTGTGGACTGCTATTATTTGTTTTAGTATAAGGTGAATTAGTCATTGTTGAAGAGAGGAAAGTCGGTTGTTGATTAGGTTGTTAGATGGTATAATTAGTGTAGTAGGAAATAAAATAATTAACATTACTAGGGGGATTCCTAAGATTATCGGGATACTGAAAGAGGTAAATAGATTTTGGTTCGTTTTAGTTTTCAAGTTGTTTTATGTTTTTGTGTTTTAGTTAATTTTGACGATGGGATGATATGGAAAATAAAATTCAGTATTGTTAGTTGAATAATATAAAAGAGGGTTACAACTATTGATGGGATCACCATTGGTCATGGTGAAATATCTAGTTGAGGCATTCACTGTAGAGAGAGGGGTTCTCTCAATCTTTAACTTAAAAGGTTAATGCTAGGTAGCTTTACAGTGATACGATATGTAAGTATGAGGCTCATACTTCGAAATTTTGGAAATAAATGAATTCTAGGACAGTAGGTATAAAGCGGTGGTTTGATCCGCAAATTTCTGAGCATTGTCCATTAAATAATCCTGGTCGTATGGAGGCTAGTATAGCTTGATTTAAGTGTTTGGGATTGCATCTGTTTTAACACCCAGTGATGGAATGGTTCTTGAGTGTAAGACGTCTTGTGATGAAATTAGCATACGAATATCTGCTTCTATTGATAATGTTGTTCGATTGTCTAGTTCAAGAAGTCAGAATTAGCCAGGTTCAAGGAAATAGATTGGTATAATGTAAGAGTCAAAGCCTAGGTCTTCATAGTCTGAATACTTACAGCTTCAGTATCACTGGTGACCAGTTGCTTTAAGGGTTAAGTAGGGCTTATTAAATTCGTTTGTTATATATGGAATATGTAGGGATGGAAGAGCAATTATAATAAGAATAATGGTGGGCAAGATGGTTCAGATTATTTCGATTTCTTGAGCATTTATGGCGCTAGTGTGAGTTAATTTTGTAGTAAGTATTAGGGAAATAACATATAGAACTAGTGAGCTAATTAGGAAAATAATTATAAGGGCATGATCGTGAAACGCAATAAACTCACTACCTGGGTGCAATATACCCATGTAACAAACCTGGGCAAACCCATATCTATAAAAGGTGAAATTTTAAAACAAAGATACTGAAGTTTCTATCCCTTAAAAAGTAGGAACAAAATTGGATCTCGCATCATCTCCTTTCAAGAATAGAAAGATCTCAGTTGAAAGTAAGCCATAAGAACAATTTATGGCAGGACATTTATTCTGATGTGGACAAGACTAGGTATGTTTCTATGAAAGAACACTGAATAATTGAAAATCAATAGCAAATCACAAAAAAAGAAATCTAATATACTTTTTAGCATGAGAAATGTATTTAACATATGGTCGTCTAATTTTTAGAGTTACTACTTTATCATAAAGAAATAAGTGTTTATCGTAACAATATTTAGAAAGAAAGAGATGAAGGTAATATGTCTTTCTTATTCATAATTTTTAGAATCATGTTCATTGTTTCTCTACAAGATTTTGTATGTATTTTCACACTAGGTCATACAAACAATGCAGTCTGAAAACTAAGAAATTCACACACATCTCAGCCTGGTTATGAAATTCCCTAAGAAAGCTCAAATGAAGAGATTTTCACGAAGGGATTCCAAAATGGAATTGTGGTTAGAGATCAGAAACAAATGAGTTGTTGGGCATCCAATGCCAGCAACTGCAGGAAGTTATAGGGCCCAAGAGGAAAAAGAAGAACATGATATTTTTTGGAAGCTCAGTAGAAACTGATGTAGCTAAGGAAGGACAGCTTCATGGCAACTGTGGCTTTAAAGAGATACAACTTCTGCTGGAGAAGCTACCGTATAAGCAGAGAGGGATTAGGAAAGAAATACACTGATCTCTCCCACTTTGTACCCTTTGATCTCCTGCCAGTGACCCTCATAGACCAAAGTCAACTGAAAGCCCAGAAGGCAGAGAAACCATATGTTGCAGCCTGAAGTAGTCAGCCTGCCAGAAAACTGGTCAGGGAAGGGCATGGAAGGTACTGGATCAGGAAGGTGGGGAACAAAAGGAGAACAATTGTGCACAACTAATTAAAAATTATATGAGTAGATTTATATGGCTGTGTAATAGTTCAATGTAACCAGACAATCTATTACAACCACGACCTGTTGATTAACTGTTTAGATTGTGTCCAACTGTTTTGCTTTAAAACAACATTTTCAATGCATAGCTTTCTTCATTTCTACAATTTTTTTAGAGTTCATTCTTAGAAGTTCAATTATTACATTAAAATGTTACAAATATTCTTAGGCTGCTTAAAACTTGCTGATAATGTTTTTAAACTGTACATATTAGCCTTCCACCAGCAGTGCACGAGTGTGCTTATTTTACTGAACATTTTTGAACACTGAATATTCTTATAAAATTTTTATTTGGTGAGAATTTGTCCACAAAAACAAGTCTACATATTATTTAAAAGAAACCTTTAAAGACGTTTCTCTCTAATTGTGTGACAAATCTTTTTCCACATGCCTTCCTAACCAAATTGTTTCAGCATTGTGAGATAATAGTATGCTGTTGCTGTTGCTGCTGCTGCTGCTGCTGGGCCAGCATCATTGATTTAATAATTCTGTCTCTCCAAATACTGATGTGGGTTGCTTCCTTTGTCATCTGATGCATTATTGCATACAATGATGTATGTTTTCTGAGCTATCTGATTTATTTAATGTCTCAGTCAAATTTTGTGCAATGTGGCAGAAACAGCAGGTCTGTCTTGCTAAGCCATTCTGTGAAATATTTTAACAAAGAAATGCAACAAAAGATAGGGTCCAGGCACCCTAAACCTATTAGGAGACTCGCCACCTCCTTTTTAAGTTTTCAGCAATTGCTAATCAACTTTAATGATAACAACAGCACAATGAAATGACAGCAACATTCAACATCATGTGCCAGGTATTGTGAGAAGCGACTGCATCACCTCAGACCACAGCCACAATGCCTCTCTTCTAAGTCAGGAATGAATCTGGGGGAGGATTAAGTATTTAACTTCACTAAATTTATTTATTCTATCTTCTAAATACTTAAATTTCTCCACTTCTTTCTACTCTCATTGCCACTGCACTATTCAAGCCATCATCTCTTTTGCTAGATTAATGCAGAATTTTCTGTTTTCATCTGATTTGATCTTTCAGTAGTCTGCTGTTTATCTGTTGAACTTATTTTTTTAATTTCAATGACTATTTTTATTTCCAGAATCTCCACTTGGTCCTTTTTCAAATACATGAGTTTTTCTTTTTTTTTATTCATAAAATCCTTATTCTTGATGGATTCTCTTGCTTCCTTGATCTTTCTGAATATTTTAAACTCACTTATTTTAAACAGTCTTTTGAATCTCTTTGATATCTGTTGCCTTAATATGAATGATCTCATTCTGGCTTTTGCTGTGCTTGTCTCCAGTGGGAGATTTTCCCCCAAAGACCTGGACATTCCTTGGATTTTGCAAGTCCCTGTGTTGCAATTTCGATGTTACCAGGACCCTATTAGTTCACCAGTTTGTGGCTATGTTTAATACTAGCTTCTTGTTCAAGGTTTCTGAACCCGTATGGATATTGTGAAGTTGGGTTGCACCCTTATGCAAGATAAGGCTTGGATCCTGTTTTGCTGATAATGATTTTTTCTACCCATGGCCCAGGCAGAGTGTCTGTCTCTAACTCAGAGGTTGTAGCTTTTGTAGTCTCCATGTGTATACAGTTTCAAAATCAGTTGAATAAGTACCTTAGGAGAGCAATTGCTGGATTGTGTGATAAGACTATTCATCCTTGTAAAAATTTTATCTATTCATCTGTAGGTGAATAATTTGGGTTGTTTACACACTTTGGTTATTGTGAATAAAACCACTAGGAACATACCCAGAGGCTGAACTATTGGATAATATGATAATTCTATTTTAAATTTTTTGAAGAACTTCCACATTGTTTTTCATAGTGTCTGCACCATTTCGTATTTCTGCCAACTGTGCAGAAAGGTCCCAGTTTCTCTCCATCCTTACCAATTTCTTGGGAATTTATTTCATAACAACCATCCTAATGGGTATGAGGTTATATCTCATTGAGGTTTCAATTGGCATTTCCCTGATGACTGGTAATGTTAAATATCTTTTCATGCAAGTATTGGTAAATTGGTCATGTGTATGTCTTCTTTGGAGAAATATCTCCATATTCAAGTCCTTTACCCATTTAAAAATATTCTTTTGGTTTTTGTTGTTGAGTTGTAGAAAATCTTTGTGTATTCTAGATACTAATTCTTTATCAAATATGTTTTTCAAATATATTCTCCTATTCCTTGGATTGTATTTTGCTTTTGTATAAATATTTGTATCCCCCAGAGTTCATATATTTGGATTCTAACTCCCAAGGTGACAGTATTATGAGGCAAGGCCTTTGAGAGATAATCTTTGTAAGATCTTCCAAATCTGAAGGGCCCCCATGAATGGGATTTGTGCCCTTATATAAGAGACCACAGAGAACTATTTAGCCCTTTCCATCCTGAGAGTACATAGCAAGAAGTCATCATCTATGAGGAGGAGGATCTTCACCAGACCCAAATTTGCTGGGCTTCCCAGCCTTCAGAACTGTAAGAAATAAATTTTTGTGGTTTATAAGGTACCTAGTTTCAGGTATTTTGTTATAGCAGCCTATACAGAGTATTACATTTTTTTTTCACTCTACAATTTAGTTCTTTTAACCTAGAAAAAATTTTAAATTTGTGAGGTCCAATTTTTATCAATTTTTTTCCTTTCATGGATCATGCTTTTAGTGTTCAATCTAAAAACTCATCACCAAACCCAAGGTTATGCAGATTTTCTCCTGTTTTCTTTAAGAAGTGTTCCAATTTTGCATTTTATATTTAGGTTTATGGTCCATTTTTAGTTAATTTTTGTAAAAAGTATAAGGCCTGAATCTGGGTTTATTGTTCACATATGGATGTTCAAATGTTCCAGCCATTTGTTGAAAAAGATTATTCTTTCTCCATTCATCCTTTTCTATCTCTGTCAAAAATTAATTTACTATATATGTGTGGGTCTGTTTATGGTCTCTCTGTTTGTTCCATTGATCTATATGTCTATTCTTTAGGCAATACCATGTCTTGATCATCATAGTTTTTTAGTAAATCTTGAGATAATGAACTGTGAACACCATAATTTTTTTTTTGCTTTTCTTCATTAGCTATTCTAGGTCTTTTGTTTTTCCATATAAACTTTTGAATCAATTTGTTAGTATTTACAAAACAGATTGTTGGAATTTTTATTGAGATTGCATTTAATCTGTATATAAAATTGGGAAGAACTGACATCTTAGCAATATTAAGTTTACCAATTTATAAACACAGACTATCTCTTTGTTTGGTCTTTATGCAAAGATGGAAAAATACTTGTCTAGCTCTAAGTTTTTCTTTCCCATAAAGCTCAGCTCCAGGTCCTTTACCAGGCCTGGGCCTTATGGCCTAAAGTCTAATTCACGCACTGTATTAAAATCCATGTCTCTAAGGTATGTATAATGTCCTGCTCACTTCCTGAACCACAGCTTCTTTCAGCAGACTAGATTTTTTTGATTTGATTTAAGGTACTTTAGAGACTTTCCCTATGGGCTTTTAAAATGCTGATCTTTCTTTCTGGGATCTCTGCTATTTTCTCGATACTTATCTCTAAATCTGAGTTTAGACACCATAATCTCAGTGAGGCTTCATCTGACTTCCTAACTAGGTCGAAGTTTCCTACTTTTGCACTCCCTCCATTCCAGTGCTTATAAACCAGGCAGTAGACAAAGAAGTAATTTCAAATAAACACAAATTCTTTACTTCATCTACTAGTGCACTTTGTAAAAGGCACACAAAATCACCAATAATTCTTAAAATATTTTTTAAAATTCCTTTTCCATCCTCTGTCAACACAAACCCTTTTTTTTTTTTTTTTTTTTTTTTTTTTTTTTTTTTTTTTTTTCATAGCCTCTTTTCACGGAACCATGAAAAAACTGCTTTGAGTCCCAGGGACTATTAGTTCTATAATCAATAGCTTCTGTTCCTAGTTTTCAATATGTAATGAACTTACCTACCATTCCTTAATCCTTTCCCATTTCCTCCCCTGCCAATTTTCTGAATTCCTATCAAAGAGCCAAAAAAAAAAAAAAAAAAAAAAGTGTTCAAAAAAAATTTTTGTTTTTGAAGGTTTAGAGGAGAAAACCTGTGGGGGCCACACCCAAACTCTGCTTTTCAACTGATGGCTCTATCTACTTACTTTATTTCCTATCTCTCGTACCCAGGAAAATTATCTGCAACAAAGCAAACATTCAACAAATATTTTAATAAATGTCTGTCTCTCTTTATATATAACACTTAAAAGTAAGTATTTTTTTCAAATATATATTTCTTGGTTGAAGCCCTTGTTCTGGATATTTTAGTTTTTACACATTTAAACATACGTAGATTTTTCTATTAAAAAATTAACAAAAATTAAGGTTGGGTGTGGTGTTTCATGCCTGTAATCCAGCACTTTGTGAGACTGAAGCGGGTGGATTGCATGAACCTGGGAGTTTGAGACCAGCCTGGCCAACACGGCAAAACCCATCTCTCCAAAAAATACAAAAATTAGCCCATCATCCTGGCACATCCCTGTTGTCCCAGCTACTCAGCAGGCTGAAGTGAGAGGATCACTTGAGCCCAGGATAGCTTGAGGCTGTTGCGAACTGTGATTGCATCACTGTACTCCAGCCTGGAAGTAGAGCAAAACCGGATCTCAAAATAAATAAATATATAAACAAACAAACACATAAATAAATAATATAAAAATAGTTCATAATGTTTTGTATGCTTTCCTCCACCTCCATTATTGTATCTTGGACATCTTATTACGTCAATAAAAATAAATTACAGAATTATTTTAATGACATCTGACCAATTCTTATTTTTTATAAGATAGGTCATTTGTAATTTTTTACTAGTAATTATACACTATGCTATTATTTATCATTAATATGTAATTATATGTAATTTTTTACTATTAATTATAAATGATGCAATTTTGAATGACATTTTATATGCATCTTTGTACTTGTTTAAGAATTTCATGAAGATAAATTCCTAGAAATTAAAATGTTCTACCAAAGCATATGCACAATTTAAATTATTATGCATTTTCCAGACTGTCCTCCAAAAAAATTATGTAAGTTTGCTCTCTCACTGATACTGTAAATTTACATAAATTTTTTGGAGGACAGTCTGGAATATGACTTTCCTTTTCTTCACACTCTTTACAACTGAATGTAACCTCCAAAATTTCATCTTTGTCAATCTGATAAGGTGAAAAAGCTATCTTATTGTTAATTTTACTTGCAATGCTTTATGTGATTGGGAAATTAGTATTTTTAATATAATTGTTAACTCTTTGTAATTTTTGTTTTCTTAATGAACTTTAATTTCTATTTGTACATCACTTTTTCACTAATTTTTAAGAACCTTAAAAAATTATACATATTAACTTCTTTTTCCTATATGCCAAATGATATAAACATTTTCTCATGTTCATTTTCCTTTAAATATATATTTTTCCATTAAAATAGTAAGTGAGAAAACTCAAGTAGCCACATGGAGAGACCATGTGTAGGTATTGTGACCCACAGACCTAGCTGAAGTCCCAGCCCATAGCCAGCATCAATTGCAAGTCATTCGAGTGGAAAGCCTTCAGATAATTCCAACCCCTAGCCATTGCATTATCTTTAGGCATCACGTCTTCCTAGCTGAGATTTCAAACATAATGTAATAGAAAGAAGCTGTTTCTGTAGTATCCTACCTGAATTCCTGACTCAGAAGATGTGAACATTAAAAAAATGATTGTTTTACATCACTAAGTTAGAGGTGTCTTGTTATACATCAATGATTAATGGAACAGCAGTTTTTTAAATATTTTCATCCCTGTCCAAATTTCAATGGTCATCATCTGCTAGTATCCTTTTAAGAAACATGTCAGTCTGACATACACATTTCCAAGCGATTCCATTTTTAAAAAAACTAGTCTCACTCAAATACTCTTCACATAACAGTACATCTCATTTTTCTGGGCCTTGAACAGCTGAAAAAGTTAAGGAGAGAATCACTTCTCTCAAACTGACTTAATTATATTGTTTACCTGAGTATTTGAAATGGGGATAATGAGAACCCAAATTGATGATTGGCAATGGAATAGAAAACAGAAACATGGAGAAGAATATTTCACTTATGAATAACAGAAGTTTGGAAAATTCTATAGTTGTCACATTTTTTGTGTTCTAGACGTTTAAATTTTTCTTTGATTCCAAAGCATATGTATAATTAAAATGCCTATAGTCACTATCTTAGGAGGCTTTCATTTTCTTGCTACAAACTGTTCTTGACTTTACTCAGATGGTAAGCTTCAGTCATTCAGAACTGATTTTACTTATATTGTTCTCCCTCTCTGGAATGCAAACTCTGAGCACTGGAGTTTGCAAATACTCTTGAGTTTCCAGGGTGCAATTTATGATTTTATCTCTAGTGATTTACTTTGGACCCCACTGACACTTTTAGAACCAACTCTCCCACTGTATTTTAATGTGTACATTTTTGTTCCCCCACTGGATTGAACACAAACAGAATGAGCAGCACTTATAATCACATGCAGTGGCATAGGATGAGAAATTTATCCTTATCCCATGACCTTTTAAGTTGCATATAATTTGTATAATTTTACCAAAATGATCAGTCCTAAGATGCATTTTAGTCTCTACACAGAATAGATGGGAAATTAACATTATGTTCTATGTTCTAGGTTCTCTCAGAAACCACCTCTGACCTAAAAAGGGGATGACTGAAAAATATACCTATTTGAAGATTCCTGGCACCCAGTTAGGGCAGAAGAAGCCCAAATGGTAAGATATCCATAACTGCGACATGGATGGGCCGTGCTGTAACCAAATTAACTATTCCAAGAAAGGAGACTAATTTAACTTCAATTGCTAGAGATAATTAGTTATAATCCCAATATCTAAATATTTACAAAATGTCTACTGCCATTTAATTTTTTCAGTAGCTACTATAAATACCAATTGGATAATTTTTGAAGCACTGAGAGTTATAAAATTAAAGATGCTGAAGTAATACAAAGAATTATTATCTCCTTGAAAAATAAAACATGCAAGATATATATTCATAAAATTTTCTGATGACAGACAACTATCATCTGTCATTCACAGGAATGAGATAACAAATGAATCTTATACAAATAAATAGTTTATAAAATGAGTAAAATGAAATACCTTAGAAAGTGAATAAGTTCTTAGAATAAAAAGAATGTACTAACATTAAATAGCAAGGAAAATTATATTTCTGGGAATATAAAAATAAGCATGGTTTATAGTGAAGGTGAAATTAGGATATGCATAATGTGAAATAAAAAGAATAATGTAAGTTGGGTTAGATTTTCTGAGCAGCTACCTGAACTTTTCATGTGACAATTCCTTTCCATTCTGCAGTGAAATGACACAGCTGGAGGTACGACTTTTCTGTTTTCTTAGCATTTTTGCCATTTAGAAATGGACTATGTGAGAGGATTTATTCTATTTAAAACACAAAATGGAATTTTAAACATGGTATTATGAAACTAGATTTGAAATATTAATAATCTGATTTGCATTCTACCTCTCTGGAAAAATGTAAGCAGCAGAATTTCCATGAAGCTCTAGGGGTTTGAAATTAGCTTTAGAATGCTACTAGGGCAAGGCACATTATTACAAAATATTTGAAGATTGTACACACCAAGCTGGAAAGGAGATCTCTGATCTAAAAGAGAATAATGAAAAGAAATAGGAGGAAATTGAACAAAGGAAATTTTATCCTACTATCCAAAAAATTACACAACAGTGACAGTGGAACAGAGCCGCAAGGAAGTGCTAAAAGCTTGATGACATGAACCAGTCTACATCTCTCTCTCTTTTTTGAGACAACCTCCCTCTGTTGCCCAGGCTGGAGTGCAATGGTGCGATCTTGGCTTGCTGCAACCTCACCTCCCGGGTTCATGCAATTCTTGTGCCTCAGTCTTCCGAGTAGCTGGGATTACAGGCATGTGCCACCACACCCAGCTCATTTCTGTATTTTTAGTAGAGATGGGGTTTCACCATGTTGGTCAGGCTGGTCTTGAACTCCTGGCCTCAAGTGATCCACCCGCCTTGGCCTCCCAAAGTGCTGGGATTATAGGCAAGAGCCACTGCATCCTGCCCCAGTCCACATCTCACTTAATTAAAATCCCATTTAATATTATTTGAAATATACTGCCTAGGATTGGTGGGAGAGATATCATATAGCCAGCATTATTTTTCTCATTTGTAGCAATCCTAGTTGATCAGGTTCACATATATTGCGTGCTTATCACTGCTGCATCTGGAAATTATGAATGCTCATAGAACATAGGAAAAAGCAAAGGAGAATCAATCATTTAAAAATTTTAAAGCTGGCTGGATGTGGTGGTTTGTGCCTGTAATCCCAGCACTTTGAGAGGCTGAGGTGAGTGGATCAGGAAGTCAAGAGATCCAAACCATCCTGGCCAACATGGTGAAGCCCCGTCTCTACTAAATATACAAAAATTAGCTGGGCATCTTGGCACGTGATTGTAGTCCCAACTACTCAGAAAGCTGAGGAGGAGAATTGCTTGAACTCAGGAGACGGAGGTTGCAGTGAGCCAAGATCACCCCACTGCACTCCAGCCTGGAGAGTGAGCAAGACTCCATCTCAAAAACTAATTGTAGAGCTGAGACAATTGGGTCTGCTAAATATACAATCATGTAGTCTGCAGATAGAGACTATTCAACTTCCTCCTTTCCTAATTGAATACGCTTTATTTCTTTTTCTTGCCTGATTGCTCTGGCTAGAACTTTCAATACTATATTGAATAGGAGTGGTGAGAGAGAGCATCCTTGTCTAGCACCAGATTTCAAAGGGAATGCTTCCAGTTTTTGCTCATTCAGTATGATATTGGCTGTGGGTTTGTTGTAAATAGCTTTTATTATTTTGAGACACGTTCTGTTGATACCTAGTTTATTGAGAGTTTTTAGCATAAAGTGCTGTTGAATTTTGATGAAGGCCTTCTCTGCATCTATTGAGATAATCATGTGGTTTTTGTCTTTGGTTCTGTTTATGTGGTGAATTACGTTTATAGACTTGTGTATGTTGAACCAGCCTTGTGTCCCCAAGATGAAGCCTACTTGATCATGATGGATAAGCTTTTTGATGTGCTGTTGCAACTGGTTTGCTAGTATTTTATTGAAGATTTTTGCATCTAGGTTCATCATGGATATTGGCCTGAAGTTGTCTTTTCTTGTTGAGTCTCTGCTGGGTTTTGTTATCAGGATGATGTTGGTCTCATCAAAAGATTTGGGGAGGATTCCCTCTTTTTGTGTTGTTTGGAATAGCTTCAGAAGGAGTGGTGCCAGCTCCTCTTTGTATGTCTGTTAGAATTTGGCTGTGAACCCATCTATACCTGGGATTTTTTTGGTTGGTAAGCTATTAATTGCTGCCTCAACTCCAGCCCTTGTTATTGGTTTATTCAGGGTTTCGAATTCTTCCTGGTTTAGGCTTGGGAGGATGTAAGTGTCCAGGCATTTATCCATTTCTTCCAGGTTTACTGGTTTATGTGCATAGAGTTGTTTGTAGTAATCTCTGATGGTGGTTTGTATTTCTGTGGAATCTGTGGTGATATCCCCTTTATTGTTTTTTATTGCATCTATTTGATTATTCTTTCTTTTCTTTTATAAGCAACTTCAGCAAAGCCTCAGGATACAAAATCAATGTGCAAAAATCACAAGCATTCTTATACACCAACAACAGACTTAAAGAGAGCCAAATCAAGAACAAACTGCCATTCACAATTGCTACAAAGAGAACAAAATACCTAGGAATACAACTAACAAAGGACCTCTTCCAGGAGAACTACAAACCACTGCTCAATGAAATAAGAGAGGATACAAACAGATGGAAAAACATTCCATGCTCGTGGTTAGGAAGAATCAATATCATGAAAATTGCCGTACTTCCCAAAGTAATTTACAGATTCAATGCTATCCCTATCAAACTACCAATGACCTTCACAGAACTGGAAAAAAATCCACCTTAAACTTCATATGGAACCAAACGAGAGACCACATAGCTAAGTCAATTCTAAGCAAAAAGAACAAAGCTGTAGGCATCTCACTCATTTATTTTTTGCTTATTTACTTTTAGTTTTGTTTATTTTTAGTTGCTTGTTTTTTGTTGTTTGTGCTTGTTGTCATAGTGAAAAAAATCCTTGCCAAAACCAATGTCAAGAAGTTTTTTCCTATATAGATGCTCCTTGACTTATAATGGGGCTATGTTCCAATAAACCCATCTAGATATAAATAGATAGATAATTAGATAAGATATTATAGGAAGTGGTTTGCATGATTATGAGTGCCAAAAAGTCCTAAAAAGTGCTGTCTGCAAGCTGAAGAACCAGAAAAACTGCTGATATAATCACTCTGAGTCTAAAGGCCTGACAACCAGGATATCTAATGATATAATGATACCTAATTTTAGTCAAAGGTGTAAGGTGTGAGAACGAGGGTAGGGGAATTGGTTGAGCCCTGCTGCTAGTCTTGCACTCTTACGACCTTAAATCTGGGGTTTTCATGTCCAACAGGAGAAGAAAATGGGCATATCAGCTCCAGAAGAGAAAGCAAATTCACTCTTCCTCTACCTTTTGTTTTACCTGGGCCTTCAATGGCTTGGATAATGCCTGCCCACATTGGTGAGGGTGAATCCTCTTTACCCAGTCTACTGATTCAAATGATAATATATTCTGAAAACACCCTAGCAAACACACCCAGGAAAAAAAAAAGTTTTACCTGTGTTTTGTGCATCCCTTAACCCAGTCAAGTTAACACATAAAATTAATTATCATAATCGGCACTCTTTTTCCATCCCTTCACTTTCAGCTTTAGTGTGTTCTTAAAACTAAAATTAGGCTTCTGTAGACAGCATATTGTTCATACTTGAAAAAAATTCTATTTAGCCACCTTTGTCTTCAGAGTAGAGAATTTAAACCATCTACAGTTCAAGTAATTATTGATAAATAAGGACTTACTTTTGCCATTTTGTTGTTTTCTGTTTCATAGTTCTGTTTATCCTTTCTTCCTCCTATTTCTGTCTTCCTTTGTGATTTCTTGATTATTTGTAGTGGTATAATTTGGGAAATTTCTCTTTCTATTTTTATTAGTTTTTTAAACATGTCACCACCCTAATTTTTTTTTATTATTTTTTTGGAGACAGAGTCCTACTCTGTTGCCCAGGCTGAAGTGCAGTGGCTAGATCTTGGCTCACTGCAACCTCCACCTCCCAGGTTCAAGTGATTCTTGTGCCTCAGCCTTCTAAATAGCTGGCACTAAAGGCATGTGCCACTATGTTCTCCTAATTTTTGTATTTTTTGCATGTTGGCCAGGCTGGTATTGAACTCCTGACCTCAAGTGATCCACTCACCTCAGCCTCCCAAGGTACGGGTATTATTGTATGAGCCACTATACCCTGCCCTAATTGTCTTTTCCTTTTATACTTCTTATTAGATACATTTAATAATTAAATAAATATTTAAGGCAGAGGCAAGGTTGATATGTTTGAGTAACCATGGAAGGCCATTGTGGCTAGAATAGAGTGAGCAAAGCAAAGTGTGATTGCACATGACATACAAGAGAATGGCAGGCCATAGGTCATGTTTAGATCTAGTCAATAGTAGGGATTTTTATTTTATTTTATTATGTATGTTACAGTTAAGGTGATCAACTGTCTCAGCTAGCTTGGTACCAATAATGTTCCTGGAACATGGAACTTTCATGTTAATCTAGGAAAGTGCCCGGCACAGTGAGACGAGTTGGTCACCGTAGTAATTGGAAACCATCTGATGGTTTTAATCACGATACATAACATGCTTTGGTTTAACATTTATGAAGGTCACAATGGCAGAAAACTGACTAGAAATTTAAGAATAAGACAGGGATACTCGTTAGGTAACTATTGTGGTAGTCTTAGTGAAAAATGAGAGTAGTCTTTGCTAGAGTTTTTGTGATGGTTCATAGTGAGCTGTAGTCCGATTTAGATAAATACCTTGAAGAAAGTAGCAGAAGACTTGTTGAGAGATTATACATCAAGAGTGATGAAAGGAGAAGAATCACAAAAGAATAACTGGATAAATTATGATTATTTTCACTGAGATGGGGAAAGCTGGTGTAAAAGCAAGCCTGAAGAAGAAAATCAAGAGTTTAGGTACAGATATGTATGCTTGAGAACCTAATATATATTCAAGTGGCAATATTTAATTGGCATACATATATGAGTACAGAGTTCAGAAAATTTGAGGCTACAGAATTTTGAAAGTAATCGGTACTCAGAGAAATATTTAAAGCCTAGTGCATGAGTATGGTCAGAGTATGACAAGAGATGTGGCAGGTGAGATATTATACATCAAACATGAATGGGATATTAAGGAGCAGGATGCAGATAAGATGAGGATGCCCTTCAAGTAAGCCTAAAAACAGTCAGTCAATGAGCTAGGAGGAAAAAACATGAAAATATGGTATCATAGAAACCAACAGAAGAAAATATTTCAAACAAGGTTTATTGAAGAACTTGTCAAATGCTGTTGCAAGCCTAGTTAAGGTAACCACAAAGAGTTAATTTTAGGATTTAGCAAGATAGAAGTTATTGGTAAGTTTGACAAGAGTGGTTTCAGTAGAGGAGAGGGAATAAAAGCCTGATTGCAATGATTAGAAAAAGGGAAAAAGTGGAGGAGAACTACCATGCATTGACTATTTGGGATTTTGCTATAAAAGAGAAATGAGGTAGTAGTTTGATTTGGGATGTTAAAAACAACAGTGTTTCAAAGCTGGAAGATGTTACTGCATCTTTGCATGCTGATGAGCAAAAGTCAGTTGAGAGAAAAAACTGATAGTGCAGAAGAATGCAAAATCTTTCAGTATGCAAAAATAGAATGGGATTCAGTACACAAGTGGAAGGATTGGCAATAGATAGAAGCCAGACATTTTATCCATTTAAGTATTAAGTAAGAACTTGGGAACAGATGTAGGTTGGTTGAGTACAAGAAATATATTTGCACCAAAAGAAATGGAAGAGCAGAGTCACATATAAAAATTATCAAAAGTCGATTTACCTTATGGTGGCGAGTCCCTGAGTGCTAGAAGCACTGAGGCAAATTGAAAAGCCCATGCTGTCTGGAAGGAGAGCACCTGCTACTTGGCTCTACACAGGTATTTGTCGCCTGATCTTCTGATATTACAAGAGATATTTGAGATGTTGGTTTTAACGGAAAATCTCCCAATTTTTAAATGTTGCCTCAAATTAAGTAAAACAAAGCAATCAACAGCAGTAACAACAAAAAAATACCATGTAGGACAAGCAATTACTTTTGACATCTAAATCAAAACTAGGGACCATAAGTTGAGATCTTCTGTTCTAGAAGCTTAAAATCTGGTCTCACACCTATGAGGGAAGTCAGCATTTGTTCATTTCTTCTATTTCTACTGCATATTAATCCATACTCTTATTTCCAACCTAAGAGAATAAATTTGATTTCCTAGGAAGTCACTAGTTTCCTGAAGACTTACCTGAGCAGACTGAGAGGGATATGTGTAGAAACTGTGTATAATGCACATAACTTGGAGATTTCTTTTATTCATAACTGAGTAAACGGAAAAAATAAGCATAGAAACCTAGAAAGAATTAAGTGATGCAGAAAAAAGGGAGCAGATTTTTGAGACTCAGAGAAAATAATGTCCAGGAGAATTACAACCTGGAGCCCAGAGAATTGTTATTAATCTGCTGACATCTTCAATAAGTATTAGTAATTATAAAATGATAGTACCAGTAGTAGTAGCAGCAGCTGCTGCTGCTAAAATTTACTGAATCCTCTGTATAGGTCAGGCACTGTTCTAAGTGCTTAATAGGTGTTAACTCATTTGAAACTCACAGCAAACATGTAAGGTAATTAGTATTA
This sequence comes from Sapajus apella, assembly GCF_009761245.1. Taxonomy (NCBI): domain Eukaryota; kingdom Metazoa; phylum Chordata; class Mammalia; order Primates; family Cebidae; genus Sapajus; species Sapajus apella. The sequence continues at coordinate 52,829,097 of NW_022436946.1, forward strand.
TTATCTGCATTTTAGAGACATAAGCTGAGGCACAAAGAGAGTATCTCTAGGATGCAAAATGTCAAATATAAAATGATCTAGCAAACATTTTTACATTGCTTTAATTTACCATAAAGCATTTCAGCATAGAAAATGCTGTGTGTATGTGAATTTTTGATTTATATATATACTCTCAGAGTGGTTAAAATGAGGTAGTGGAAGAAAGAGTTACCAGAACTTATGTAAAGTCTTTTTTATAATTTTTATTTTGAGACAGGGTCTTGCTATGTTTCCCAAGCTGGAGTGTAGTGGTGCTTGGCTCACTACAACCTCCGCTTCCCGGGCTCAAGACATCCTCCTACTTATGCCGTTTGAGTAGCTGGGACCTCAGACATTCACCACCATGGTAGCTAAGTTTTGTATTTTTGTAAAGACAAAATTTTGCCATGTTGCCCAAGCTGGTCCTGAACTGCTGGACTCAAGGGATCCCCCTACCTTGGCCTTCCAAAATGCTGGGATAACAGGCATGAGCCACTGTGTCCAGCCACATTTAAAGCCTTTAAAGACTCTAAAAGCAGGTCAGCTCTCTTTGTCTCTGGTTAGAACTGGTATAAAGGATGTGAGAAATTATTTTCATTGATGAAACTAATTATGTTTAAAATTTTTGAATTGACTAAAGGTATTAATCAAGCGCCAGTGCACTTGCATAAACAAGGTTTACAATCAAGAAGCTCATTCCCCTTGGACTAGTATTCAGAGGCCTAGATTCATTCCAGCCCTGAGATGAATCAGAAAACCGTGGATTTTGTTGCCTGATTCTGATTAAAACCTGGCTGGGTTCAACCAGTAGAAAACTGTTACAACTGTCTCAAGTGGATCTTCTTGCAAGATACCATAGAGCTCTTATAAGGATAGGGGCTGGGACTTCATCATTCTTCCAGTGAACAGACCATATGACTATTCTTGCACCATTAGCTGCAATCCAGTCAGAAGAGGCAGGGTTGAGACTGATCCCTACCTTCACTGGAACGTTAAATCTGTTACTGGGTAGTGAGGTACAACCTGTAGTTATTTTTTGCTTTTAAGTACTTTAGGCTGCTGCTATCTGCATCTGAAGAATCTAGTAATTATTGGCTTAATACATAGCAAATATATACACTTAATAAAATAGACACAGAATTTCACAATATTTTTCAGGGAAAATTATTTTAAATGAAAACCAAATAAGGTTGGATAAAAATGTTTTTTTTTTTATATTAATGAAAGGTGCAGTTAGAAATAAAGGTATAATAATAAACTGTTCGATAATAAACCTAATAATAATAGCCACAATTTATTATATCCTGGGTATTGGTGAATTTGCAGAACTTTTTGGATATATGATTCTACTTCACATTCACTTTGTGGTGATAGGAAATTTTTAAAATCTGTTTTCCAGATGAGGATGCTGAGTATCAGAAACATTATGTAACTTTCTTGAGGAAGTTTAGCTATATAAAATGGCAGAGAAAGACTCAAAATCAAAATTTTCTCCCTTTAAAATTGATGCTCTTAAGAACTATATCATATTGTTTTGAATGCTTTGCATAGTACTCTCTATTCGCTCATTTATTTAAAAAAAAAATTAGTGAGTCTCAGGTTTTAAAACCAGTGGTAGAAATACAACAAATAAATAAGACAAACACAATTCATATTCATATGAGCCTGTATTGTGACTTTAAAATAGTAATTATACAAATAATTGCAACAGTACAATTCTGGTGCGAAGAAAAGTGGCACTGAATAAATGCAGAGAGCTCTGAGAACATATACCAAGGAGCCCTCACCTGAGTGACACAGGGTGCAGAGTTGTTGAACAAAAGACTAAAAATTAGGTGTGCTGATGTCCTCCAAGAAATATAGATGCAGCAGATCCGGGAGGTTCCTGTTGCATGATTACATAGAATGCTTAACATAACATAAGCATTTTACAATTAAACACATAAATTAGTGGGTGAAATTATTCACATCCACAGTGAATTCCTCACACCACAAAAAAAGACAGAATCCTCTTATGAAGCACTTTATCAAGTGTTTGTTCACAGATTATTAAATTCATACAGAGAGAGAACCAAAAAGTTCAAGGGTTCCACAGCATTAGCTGCGTAAGCATAAACTAGAAGTTTTAATAAAATGAAAATCACCTATCATAAAAAAGTACTGTCACTCGTCCAGTGATTTTATTTTCATTTTAGCCATAGAAAATTGAAATACTGAATCCTTTGTTTCAATTCCAGATGTGCTTTACATGTGTTGAATCATTCATTCCAAACCAAAGAGATACACACTATTACTTATGCCTTTTTATTGTTGGGGAACCTGATCGTAGAATGTAAAATAACTTGCCAAAGCTTGCATGTTTAGTAACTGGAATTCAAACCCCAGGATTCAAACACAAGCACTATGACTCTAAAGTCCTGTTTTTAACACCAAGTTAGACTTCATAAGCGCTCATGTTAAGTGCTAGTATATTTAGAAAATATCTGTGTGTGTGTGTATATATATATATATATATATTCTGTGTGTGTGTATATATATATATACACACACATACATATATACTCCTAAGAGTTGATATACCTATGAAATATATACATATATATATATGTTTTAATTTCTGAATTCTCCTTCCACAGAAAGTAGAATATAACAGAAGAAAAACTTGAGAAATTCATAAAAAGACTCTGCTGAATGCTCTGGGAACAGAATGCCTTATTGGTAAATTCCCTTGAACTTTTCTGGCATAGATAATTTGTATGCCATATCCAAACCTTCATAGGGTGCAGTGTAGGTGGGGCATACCCCCACTTTATTTAATAAAACAAACACAGCCCTGAAACTCAAACTGAAAATTATGGCACAAAATATCATAGACAAATACAGGTTTCCCTAGATTGCAAACAGCTAAATATTACTGTATTAATCAATGTATCAAGTTAATATCATTTTGTTGTCAGTTAGTGTTGTAAGTATTTGGGATACATGAGTGCATAAAGGAAGGATCCTTGCACTTATGGAGTTTACCAGTAAAGAAAAAGACACACATAAAAAATGCAGTAAATAATTAAATCATGTTGTATAATAGAAAGATGATACATTTTATGGAAGTGAATAGAAAAAAAGGAGCAAAATAATGGAGGTTGAAGTACTAGATAGGACAGGAAAGATGGTTATAACTTCAAATAAGTGGTCACAGTAGACCTCATTGCAAATGTGACATTTGAGTAGACTTGACCAACGTGAGAGTCTGCTCTACAGTTGTTTTGGGGGAGTCCATTCTAGGCAGAGGAAACAGCTTGTGCTGGAATTTATCTGACTTAGTTGAAAAACAGCAGGGAAGCTGGTGTGTCTAATGTGGAGTGTGTAGAAGGAAATGTAGTAGAAGATGAGGTCAGAACATGTGGAAACATCGGCCCTCAGAGGAAATGGAGAGCCACATTGGGTTTTAAGCAGAGCAGTCATATTATTTGAGATATATTCTAAAAGGATCCCTCTGGCTATTCCACTTGAGAATATACTGTAAGGTGGCAGAGAGATCAGACAAAAGCCAGGCAAGTAATTTGGGCCAGGCAGGAGAGTAATGTAATGAATATAGGTCAGATTCTGGCTCAATTTTAAGGATGGATATAACAGGATGTTGATGCATTGGATGTAGGCTGAGAGAAAAAGAATGAGGTGAAGATGTCTGTAAGGTTTTTGCATGAACATCTGGAAGAGGAAGATGGTTGGCAGCGTAAATCAGGAATGCTGAGGAGGCAGAATCAGGAGACTAGTTTAAAATATGCTGAATCTGAGAAGTGTCTTAAGCACTGAAGTAGGCGTGTCAAATAGGCAATTCTGAGTGTAGGTGAGACTCTTGGCTAGGGATAGAAACTTGGGATTCATCTGCATAAAAATGGCATTTGATGCCCTGAGCATGAAAGCGATCCCCAAGAGTGAGTGAGTATATAGAGAGAAGAAGCCCACCACGGACTGAGCCCTGGGGCCTTCCAACATTAAGAAGTGATGGAGTACAGGATAAACCAGCAAAGAAGAATGAGAAATGAAAACCAGTGAGATGATATTTAATATTGTACAATTAAATAAGCTGTGATTCCTGTCTTTGTTATCTTCACAGATGGTGTTCTTTATTGTAATAGCTGTGGAAGTGGGGACAGTATTTATAGTTGTGGGTACCCTTCTTTCTTGTCATGACTGTTGGAAGTCATAGCAGAGCATGAATACTGCTCTGAGCTTTAGGAAACTTGTATCTACTTGCTCTTTTTTATAAGACAGTTACCAAGTCTGTCTGAGTCTGTCTCTGCAGCAAGTCTCCTTCCCTCCCCTTTACATCTTTTCTCTCTCACTGAACACTGTTCAGATTATGCCTTTCTTGCTTTACAGTGGCTACAGCTACTAGTTTTGCACAGTGACGTTTCCCAAGATGACATTTCTCAGTACTCTGGTTTGTAAAATGTTACTAGGCCTTAAAAGTGTGCTGTCTGCATGTTCTCACTCATAGGGGGGTATTGAACAATGAGAACCCATGGACACAGGGAGGGGAGCATCACACACTGAGGTCTGTTGGGGGGAGACTAGGGGAGGGACAGTAGAGGGTAGGGAGTTGGGGAGGGATAACATGGGGGGAAATGCCAGATATAGGTGATGGGGATGGAGGCAGCAAACTTCATGGCCATGTATGTACCTATGTAACAATCCTGCATGTTCTTTATGTGTACCCCAGAACCTAAAATGCAATTTTATATATATATATATATATATATATATATATATATATATATAAAATAAGTGTGCTGTAAAACATTATCCTCTTTGACACCTGGTTCTCTTACTCATCCTTCAAGGTCAAGTTCAAAAGTCACTTCCTCTGAGCATTATTACCTGATCCCCCTCCTCGGAAACAGGAAGGAGCATCTTTTCTTCTGCACTTCCCTAACTCTCCATGTCCTCCCAATTTATGGGTGCTTGTAACTGTTGTCTTGTATCAGAGTAATTCTCTCTTACACTCTTAAGTTTTTTGATGCCAACGTCTACATAACTCCACAAATAAAGCACTAATTTTACCTTAATATAAATAATGCAGTTATTTGAAAGCTAGAAATAAAAATGCAATAGTCATCTAATCCTATCCTGTTGTTATTTTCCATTCCAGAACAAATCCAATTCTGAAAGAAGGTATAAATGTCAATTAGATCTATGCGAATGCTTTTGAAAATTATTATCAAAGACTAGTTCAGGCATTCAAAATCTTATGCAATACTCCTATTGATTGATTCTAATTGACTTTTAAAACCTGCTATGATATATAATGAATATATGTTTTCCAATACACAAAGCTAATGATTTAGAACAGATTTTCCTTCCTTAGAAATTGCCCAGCGAAACATAAAAATGAAGCTTTATGGAGATATAAAGCAATAAGTATAAAAGTATTATAAATGAGGTATCCGAGGTATTACCTGCCATTAGTTTTCTATTAGCAAGGGTGTACTATAGTTTCATTTGTTTCAGGAAGATCTATTATATAATGGAATGAAATCCCAGCCACAGAAGGGAATGTGCATTGATTTCTTTGAAAATGATTTATGATTTAGGCTCTGGTGGGAAATCATTTTTTTATTTTATATCTCACTTGAAAACATTCACCTAATTTGGTCTAAAAAAGTTCCTTTTCTCCTAAAAAAAAAAAAAGTCTGCTATTAAATAAAAACATCTGTAAAAATTCTATATTTCCTGATTGTTTTGGTGTTCAGTTTAAAGAAAATAATGTAGACCTTGAATTCCTCTGTAATTATATTAAGGACATAGATTAATGATATCTTAGTGATACACTTAAAAATAGCCTAAGTGATAGAGAGATGGCTCAAGGTCAAGTTGGCTGTTCTAAAGTAGTTTGCTGAAAAGTCTGATTTATCCATATGATTTATATGAGGAAGGATTTCACTTTATAGATTTTAATTGTCTAACCACTTCTGTTTTGTTAAGAATGATCTAAACTTCATCGCTTATAGCATACTTAATATTACATCATTATTGCTGAGAAAATATTGATATTTTGTGCATCTGATAGTAGAGAGAAGATAATTAAAACTTACAAATTTTCTTGAAAGTTTTAGGAAGCGTAATATAATTTATTTCCATAAAAGAGAATATCACATATATGCAAATCAATTTAAAGTAAAATCTTGATAATTAAATGTATAATTTGTTTAGCATATGGTAAATTTAAGAAATAATGACAGATATACAACTCTGATCTTTTTTGCATATTCACATTAGTTCTACTTGATAGCAATCAGATTGTAGAGTTATTTATGAAAGAATTGCACAAAACTGTTGTATACAAGTTGTATTTTGATGGTTTAATTTTTAACAAAAGTGGAGTAATATAATAGAAAACATTAGTGTTAAAAATTTTCCAAATTATTCAAATATGTACATATAAACAAGTTAGGAAGTTATATCAATTTGAGTTGTCTTAAAAACAGAAAATAAAACCTGAAACAGAGGTTTGAGAATTCTATTCTGTTTGTGGTGATCTCAACATCATATTAGACCATTGTAGACCTACTGTTTCTATAATGAAATTTCACTTTTCAAATAAAATATTACATGTCTCTAGATTTTCAACACTGCAAAATGTCAGCGTTTCTTCATTAGGCTTAGAGAACAAATACTACTCTTCGTTAAAATCATGTTGATATTATTGATTTCCTTGTTTGCCATGCTGTTCTCAGTGTTGTTTAGCACTGTGTGAAAACAGTATGTGGAATAAGCTACCTGAGCAGTGTTATTCATCATCTCCTTTCAAGCAGCTCTTAAAGAGATCCATTCAAACCCAAGTACAAGGTTATAGTTTTTATTGCTTAAGTCAGGAAAAGAGTCAGTACTATGCAATAAAGATAAACTTTCCACAAATGTTTATGGTTTACAATAGAAAATTTTGTCAATATATGTACATTCAAAATAATATGCAGTTAAAACACTACACTGTTACTGATACATGAGTTTTAAGCCAAAAATGGAGTATGTTTTCCCTAAATTAATTTCTTTCTTGAGGTTTCCTACTTCCATACATTCTCTTTCTCCTTACTTTTGCCAAAATATTTTTAGGGAACTCCATTCTTGAATCCCATCTCCTTCTAGCACCTCTCCCTGATCCTGCCAACCAAAATTCAGAATAAAAACTACAAAATAAATAGTTACATTTGGCTCTGTCTCAAGATTATCGATTTCATGTGAAATTATTTTTTCACCCCCAGGAACTTGGATTACAACATGTTGGTGAGATTCCAACTACTATCAGGCATGTCAACTCATTTACATGATAAAAGAAGCAGCAAGTCACCAACAATTAGTAGAAGATACCCATAGGTTAAAAGAAAAATGGATGTAATATAGTTAATTCATCATACATTTGGGGAATTTCAAGCTTCTGGTTTTATTTAATGAATAAAGAAGAATGTTCAAGAAGATAAAGTACCTATACAGCCTAAAAAGAAGAAGAAAATTCTGTCATTTGCAACAACGTGGATGAACCTGGAGACATTGTCCTAAGTGAAATAAGCCAGGCACAGAAAGACAAATACTGCATGATCTCACTTGTATGTGAAATCTAAAAAAGTCAAACTCGTAGAAGCAGAGAGTAAAATCATGGTTACCAGAGGCTGTGGAAGTGGGAAATGAGAAAAGAGATGTTGGTAAAGGGTACAAAGTTTCAGTTAGACAGGAGTGTTTTAGTGCTCTATTACACAGCCCGGTAACCATAGTTGATAATGACATATTTCAAACTTGCTGAAAGAGTAGCTTTTAAGTGTCTTCATCACAAAAAATAAAAAGTAGATGTGATAAAGGGCATGTTAATTAGCTTGATTTAATCATCCTACAATCTATACACATATTAAAATATCACATTGTATCCCATAAATACACACAACTATTAAAATTTGCTTTAATTAAAAAAAATACAGGGAAAGCAGTTACTTCTTTTTTTTTTTTTCTTTTCTGTATATTGAAGAAAAATGCTCACAGTCTTAAGACTGACTGTACAAATAGTCAAAAGAGTAAGTTAATATGCCATATGGACTGGTTACACTTTTAACTTTACCAAAAATGTATTTACAGGTGTGGTAAAGGAGGTATTCATCATATTGTTTGTGATTTAAAACCTTAAATTGTGCACAATTACAATTGGATGACAGTTCTAGAGTTTTCCTTTGTTTCATCAGTCATGCTAACTGATATTTCAGCACGGATGCTAATTTCTCAGTGTTTCAAAGACAGCTTTATGAATGTCATAGGTTAAAGGGAGAAAACGCAACATCAATTTGATTAATAATCTGAGCTAATGGAAAAAGAATGATTGATTTTAATTTCCTTCACTACAACAACCATACCTGTATAATGATGTGCTGGAGAGTGAAGAAAAGAACTGATGTGGTACTTGTAGAGGCAGTTCTATTACAAAGATTAAGACCTGAAACTCCACAGTTTGACAACTCGTATTCTAATTCTGGCTTGACATTTATAAATGCCTATTTCCACATGGGTTTATTGGGGATTAAATAGATACTACATATAAAGCACCTAAAATAATGCCTGGTACAACAGTGTGATACCTCTACAAAGACACCAGGATGCCTAAAATAAAAACATTCAAATAATACTAAATGTGGAAAAAGAATGTGGAACATCTAAAACTCATATATTTCTACATGCAAGTAATAGAAACTCAATAAAGAACTACATAAAACATTAGAAAATATGTTAGCAGTTACTGGTCCTGGATGTTTAGGTTTGTAACAAATTTTGGTGTTTCTTTTTCTAATTGTAATATTTCTTTTTCCTTACTCAATAATGAGGGTACCGTTAGCAAATAAATTACATTTAAATGTTACTGTTCTCCAAAGGATTTTAGACACTCCATCATTAACATTTTCATTTTTATTTTTATTGTTCAACATCCTACTATGTTATTTGGACTCATTTCTTCCTGTGACATAAAAATATATCCACTAGGGCTCCCAGTGAATTTAATCTGACTCCTTTTGGCAAAAGAGACCTCAGATAAATGTCAGATTCTAGAGCTTTGGCAAGGCAAGAAGTTGGTCATGCTTCAATATTCCCCTATCTCATTAACCAGCTCAAGACTTTCCTACATTAAACAGAAAACAGTTCCTGAAAAATTTGTGTCTGGAAGATTCCTCCCTTGAGCTTAATAGGCCACCTGTTGTAGTGGCCAACCTCCCGTGACTTCACATGGTTTAATCATGACAAGTGACTAGCCTTAAAAAGCATTACATCCTGATAACTGACCATCAGCTTCAAAGTGGTCTTGCCTGGTCCACAGAGGCTGTGCACAAGATGCTTCTGTGCCGTGTTTCACCTTCTGATGTAAACAGCCAAGTTTTACCTTACTTTTATATTAAGTCTCCACCCCAAAGTGATCAAGTGATCATGGGACATATGTAACATATATGCGTGCATTAGGGTTCCCTCATAAATATTCATAAGATTCTCCTATATTCTACTATATTTGTATGCATACTTAATCTCAATAATAAATCTCACTCTGTCTACCTTTTGTCTCTGAAGCACCTGCTTTCAATTTCTGCCAGAGGTTCTGTTCCCCAACCTACACGTTGTAATTTTTTACAAGAAAGAAATCTCTCCTTTTCTGCCTTTATAGATCTTATTGTTTTAAGTTGACATTCTTTACCACAGGCCCTTTCCTCAGCTCCAAATTTCTGTTAAATGGCTATGTAGGGCAATATTACTATTTTTTTCCTTGGCTGTTTCCATATAGAACTGTTCCTAAGGCCTTAGTGTTTTCCCTCCTCAGATTTCTGTCAAGGTATTTTCTAAGCAAAGGGAAATGCCTTCTTTTTAGGAATTCAGAGCCAGCTATAAACACAGAAATTATTTCTCCTCAACACATCTTCTCATTTGACCAAAGCAGAACAATATTTTTTCTTTTTCTTTTTTTTCTCATTTGTGTATGGATGATGAAAGGAATTTAGTTGTGTGGGATAAGTCAAGTTTTCAGCTGTAAGTTTAGTTTTGGTTCTCTAGATCTGCCACCTGTTAAGATGAGCAAATGCAGAATGGTCTGTAGTAGATTAGCTACCTTTATGAAAGGCTACAAATCATTTTGTACTAAATAGTTAATATTTCTGTGATAATCCAATAATCATACTGGACTGGGGGAGAGAAGACCCAAGCCCTGTTTCCAGCTATCCTACTCTCTTCATGATTTGGGGAAAGGCATTTTGTCTCTTCGGTGAAAGTGTTTTCATTTGTAAGATGAATATGTTTGACCAGTTGATCTCTTTCTAAAGTAATGATGTTGACCTATTTAAAAGATACTATTTTAAAATACATAAACTTTTGCTTCGAAGCTTGTGACCTTTTGGTTTGCCAAAGATAGTATGTGGCTCTATATATTCAATAGCTTCTTGGCTATTTTAAAAAATGACATTTCATTTTTTTTAAAAAAAATTATAGAATACTTCAGCAGCGTGGGAGGAAAAAAAACCTTCAAATTATAGGAGGATAGCAATATCTACCAAAAAGACCTTAACATAGAACAACCACATTTTCTTTTTTAGTTCACAGGTTTAATTCATATAACTTAGGAAACTGGAAGATATCAAAGAAAAATTTATAAAGTGAAAATTACAGATAACCCTTCACAGATAGAGAATGTTGAAATACTGTTATATAGTTTTTAATACATTCTGTTATTTTCTCAAATATTTTTCTAAAGCATTTAACACAGCCCTGTCCTTTATTTACAATTAGAGTAAATGTGAAATTTAGTACTTAAAAATATTAATTATCTGTTAGCAATCATAAATATTTTCAATATTGAATAATATTATGGTCCTTATTTTTAGGTTTTTAGGCAATTAGCTAATCACTTCATGCTTAAGGAAACTTTCTCAAGAAATTTCTTCATTTTGTTTCTATGCAACTAATGGGAACATTGGAAAGATTTCAATATTCCCGTCAGATAATTTTGTGTGATCTAAGTAGGCAGTCTTGAGTGTGGTGATAAGGTGAAGAAGACACAGCTGTGGTTGGTAACTAACACTTTAGCTTTGGCATCAAAATATGTAAATTCCCTGAGAATAACACTGCCTATTTCACTGGGTTATCTTCAGGAAAGAAATGAGATCCTTACCAAGTACAATGTGCTATACGCAACGTCAGGAACCAGCATTGCTGTAATGACTTTTCCAGAAACATTTTGTTCCATTGGTCCTGCTCTGGGGGCTCGGTGGTTCCTGTGTTTGGAGGTGCATGTATATATGAATAAGCAGAATCTTTTCTTCATTTCCATTATTATAAACACAAACACCAAATACAGTCTTTTAACTTTTCAAAAGAGTGATATATTCTGTGAACAAATGGGTGATGACACTCTAGTGTTACAAAGAAGACTGGACCAGGATTTAAAAATAATACTTCAAAAGCACAGGCAATCAAAGCAAAACTGGACATATGAGAATACAGGTATTGATCGACTTATGACCTATGCAACTTACGACCATTTGACTTTATGACCGCAATCACTAGCCACGACTGCTCCACATCTGGCAACGCAAACGTTGTCCAGCTGGGCATACGACAGTGCGGACCAGCTTCCGGCAGCACTACCATCTCCGCGTGCATACAGCCTACTCAACTTACGACTAAATCGTGTTACGACCGGTCTGTCAGAACAAATCTTGGTTGTAAGTCGAGCACCAGCTGTACATTAAATCAAAGTCTTCTGCACAGCAAAGGAAACAGTCATTAAATGAAGGGACAACCTATGGAGTAATAGAAAGTGCTTGCAAATTAAGCATCTGACAAGGGGTTAATACCCAGAATATGTAAGGAACTCAAACTACTTGATAGCAAGAAAACAGATAATTTAAAAATGGACAAAAGATCTGAATAGACCTTTCTTAGAAGAAGCATACAAATGGCCAATAGATACATAAAAAAGTGCTTGGCATCAGTAATCATCAGAGAAATGCAAATCAAAACCACAATGAGATATCACCTCACTCTCATTAGAAAGGTTATTATCAAAAAGACACACACACACACACACACACACACACACACACACAAATACTGGTGAGGATGCAGAGAAAAGGGAATTCTGACATACTGTTGGTGGAAATGTAAATTAGTACAGCCTTTATGAAAAAGAGTATAATGGGTTCTCAAAAAACTAAAAATAGAACTACAATATGATCCGGCAATCCCATTATTAGTTATATACCCCAAAGAAATGAAATCAGTACGTCAAAGAGACATGTGCCTATTTATTGCAGCACTCTTCACAAGACAAGGTATGGAATCAACCTAAACGCCTATCAGCAGATGAATGGATCAAGAAAATGTGACACACACACACACACACACACACACACACACACACACACACGAACAAAATTTAACCATAAAGCAGAATGAAATCCTGTCATTTGTGACAACATGGATAAACCCCAAGGACATTAAGTGGAATAAATCAGGCATGGAAAGACAAATACCATGTGTTCTCTCTCATATGTAGAATCTAAAAAGTTAATTTCAAAGTAATAGTAGCAGAGTAGTTAGAGGCTGAGGTAAGTGGTGGTAGGGAACCAGGAGAAGTTAGTCAGTGGGTACAAAGTTACAATTTGGAAGAAAACAGCTTGGCGTTCTATGATACAGTAGGGTGACTATAGCAAATAACAATGTAGTGCATATTTCAAAATGACCAAAAGAGAAGATTTTAAATGTTGACACCACAAAGAAATGCTAAATTTTGGAAAGTGCTGAATATGGTAATTACCTTAATTTGATCATCATGCCATGTATACATGTATTGAAATAGCACATTGTACCTCATAAGTACATCATAAGTACATAAATACATGCAATTATGATGTGTCAGTTATAACTAAAAATTAAGTTAAATAATCAGACACATGAGTAGACTGCTGCTGGCAAACACAGGTGTGGAGGTTGCCTCATTTCTGGAAGTGTGAAAATCTAATAGCTCTTTCAAGACTTTGCTGAGTTCTATGGGAGAACATGGGGTGAGAAGAGGTATTGCCAAGTCCCTTTTCATTGATTTCTGCTTCTGGAAGAATTATTTTATCTTTTCCCTGGGGTTAATCTAAATGTAAAAACAGTTTCTGCTCTGCGATTGTAACACTCCAAACACTGTGGATATAAGGAAGTAACATGAAGCAGCTTTTTTTACCCAGGCTTTCTTACTGACTTCACAATAACTTAAAATCACATGGTTTATTTCTCACCTGGAGACCATGGTGGCTGTTCTTACCCTGCTAGCACACTGGCCTGCTGCCAGCTTCTTTGCTCTTCTCTTGACCTTCCTCTTGCTTTTCCTCATTTCTCTATCACTATTATACAGAGCAACATTTATCTCTAGTTCCTGGCCCAAACTTGCAAATCTGCATCCATAAAAATGCTCAGAGTACAAATTAACAATATCCCTGCTCCTTTGGAGACACTTATTTTTATATATAACCACCATTTTTCTGTTCAGCCTGTGTTAGCATATTCTATCTGTAAATATTTTTATACTATTACTCATTGGCTTATACAAAGCTGAGATATTGGGATCATCTCGTAAACATAAGTGCATTGAGACTTCCTGTGAAAGTAACAGAGTGAGATTCTTCTCTGGCTGTGCCTTAAAGGGTGGTTTGGAGGTTACTTTTTGAACTCTCTTCAAACGATGCTGAAATTTCTTAGACATTTTTTCCCGAGTGTCATGCTCACACTATGAATTCTTCTTTTGTCAATTTGTATAGTGATACTACTTGTAAATGCCATGCTGTAGTTTTTATTTCTTATAGAACTGTTGATATAAGTCTAATGAAATTCATTCTTTCTGTTGTTGACCTTTGTTTAAATAAAGTATGTTTTAGCATTTGAACAGCTGAGCCATTAACATTTGCAAAACATCTGTTGTTGTATTTGCAATTAGATTTTGAATTATTTTTTAAAATCATTGTATGCACTGATATTGCAGTTATTGCCAATCTATACATTGGTAACATAAGAACTCACCTATTTTCATATCTATGGCATCACTGCAAATCATAATACTCTTTGGGCTGAGTAAAGACAGTCTAATCTTAGCAATATTCTTGAATATATTTAAACAATCTTTTCAAATGTCAGCTGAGAGCTCAAAGATGTAGAGAGCTGGAAAGGACATTTCTCCCAAACTTACTACAAGAAAAAAGCTGTACAAACTGCAAACTAAAGAATTTTATTAAACTCATCAGAGAATTGCAGTTGCAGGGAAAATAACTAATGCAAAAGTGGAGAAAGACAGGACCCTGGAATTTGCATACTTGAGGCTAAACACCATATAAGCCAGTAAGAACATGTAGCTATTTTTTTTAAAGAAATTGCTAAAGTCCAAGTATGGGTTATGATATGGTTTGCCTCTGGGTTCCCACCCAAATTTCATCTTGAATCAAATTCCTATAATTCTTATACGTTGTGGGAGGGACCAGGTGAGAGATAATTTGAATCATGGGGGTGGTTTTCCCCATACTGCTCTCACGGTAGTGAATAACTCTCAAGAGATCTGATGGTTTTATCAGGGGTTTCTGCTTTTGCAACTTCCTCATTTTTTTCTTGCTGCTACCATGTAGTAAGTGCCTTTCTCCTCCTGCCATGATTGTGAGGCCTCCTAGCCATTTGGAACTGTAAGCCCATTAAACATCTTTTCCTTTCCAGTCTCGGATACGTCATTATCAGCAGTGTAAAGATGGACTAATACAGTAAATTGGTACCAGTAGAGTGGAGCATTGCTTAAAAGATACCTGAAAATGTGGAAGCAAGTTTGGAAGTGGGTAGCAGGCATAGATTGGAACAGTTTGGAGGGCTCAGAAGAAAACAGGAAGATGTGGGAAAGTTTAGAACTTCCTAGAGCCTTGTTGAATGGCTTGGACCAGAAGTCTGATAGTGATATGGACAATAAGGTCCAGGCTGAGGTGGTTTCACATGGAGATGAGGAACACGTTGGGAACTGGAGCAAAGATTACTCTTGTTATTTAGTAAAGAGACTGGTGGCATTTTACCCAGCTCTAGAGAAGTGTGGAACTTTGAACTTGAGAGAGATGATTTAGGGTATCTGGTGGAAGACATTTCTAAGCAGCAAAGCATTCAGGATGTGACTTGGGTGCTGTTAAAGGCATTCAGTTTTATAAGGGAAGTAGAACATACGTTTCAGAAAATTTGCAGCCTGACAATGTCATGGAAAAAATGAAGATGGCTGTAAAAAATTGCATAAGTAATGAGAAGCTGAATGTTAATCCCCAAGACAATAGGGAAAATGTCTCCAGGGCAAGTCAGAGGTCTTCATGGCAGCCCCTCCCATCACAGGCCTGGAGGCCCGGAGAAAAAAATGGTTTTATAGGCCAGGAACAGGGTCCCATGCTGTATGCAGCACAGGGACATGGTGCCCTGCATCCCAGCTGTTCCAGCAGTGGTTGAAAGAGGCCAATGTAGAATTTGGGTTGTGACTTCAAAAGGTGCAAACCCCAAGCCTTGGCAGCTTCCACATGGTGTTGAGCCTGTGGGTGCACAGAAGTCAAGAAATGGGTTTTGGGAAACTCTAGATTTTAGAAGATGTATGGAAACACTTGGATGCCCAGGCAGAAGTTTGCTGCAGGGGCAGTGCACTCATGGAGAACCTCGGCTAGGGCAGAGAGGAAGCGAAATGGGAGTCAGAGCCCCCACACAGAGTCCCTGCCAGGGCACTGCTAAGTGGAGCTGTGAGAAGATGGCCACCATCCTCCAGAACTCAGAATAACAGATCCACCAACAGCTTGCACCGTTTGCCTGGAAAAGCCTCAGGCACTAAATCACAGCTCATGAAAGTAGCTGGGAGAGAGGCTGCACCGTGCAAAGCCACAAGGGCAGAGCTGCCCTAGACCATGAGAACCAACCTGTTGCATGAGTGTGACCTGGATATAAGACCTGGAGTCAAAGGAGATTATTTTGAGGGTTTAAAATTAGACTGCCCTGTTGGATTTTGGACTTACATGAGCTCTGTAACCCCTTGATTTTGAACAATTTCTCCCATATGTAGTAACTGTATTGAACCAATACCAGTACCCTCATTGTATCTAGGAAGTAACTAACTTGGTTTTGATTTTACAGACTCATAGGCAGAAGGGACTGGCCTTATCTCAGATGAGACTTTGGACTGTAGGCTTTTGGGTTAATGCTGAAATGAGTTAAGACATTGGGGGACTGTTGGAAAGGCAAGATTGGTTTTGTAATGTGAGGACATGAGATTTGGAGGGGCCTACAAATGGGCAGAATGATATGGTTTGACTTAGTGTCCCCATTCAAATCTCATCTTGAATTGTATTCCCATAAGTCCCACATGTTTTGGGAGGGACCTGGTGGGAGATAATTTGAATCATGGGGGCAATTTTTCTCTTACTGCTCTTGTGGTAGTGAATAAATCTCATGAGATCTGACGGTTCTATCAGGGGTTTCTGCTTTTGCATCTTCCTCATTTTCTCTTGCTGCCACCTAGTAATAAGTGCCTTTCAGCCCTGCCATGATTCTGAGGTCTTCCAAGCCATGGGAAACTGTACATTTAATTAAACTTCTTCTTCTTCCCAGTCTTGGGTATGTCTTTATCATCAGCATAAAAATAGACTAATACAGCCTAGAAGAGTATGAAGCCTTGGGGAGGTCCTAGACCAAGGAGGCCTGTATTCTCTTACAGGCCTTTCCTCCATGAAAGCCAACAAATGCCCATAGGGAAGATTATTGAGAATATTGAGAAATATTTCATCTGGTTCTGGCTGTAAAAAGGGAACAGTAGTCACTGTCAAAACACTACCCAACTCTGTCTTCGCTGTGCAACATAAGTCTTAATATGCACAGAAAGAGCAACAAAAACTATTATTGGTGAAAATAATTTGCAGCTAGGGGTTAGC
This sequence comes from Sapajus apella, assembly GCF_009761245.1. Taxonomy (NCBI): domain Eukaryota; kingdom Metazoa; phylum Chordata; class Mammalia; order Primates; family Cebidae; genus Sapajus; species Sapajus apella. The sequence continues at coordinate 52,846,094 of NW_022436946.1, forward strand.
TGTACCTCTGAGGAGGGGCAGGAATAAATGCTAGACCGACATTACAACTGAATGAAAGGCAGAAACAACTGGAAAAGCCACACACATAAATTCAGTCTATAACCTGCTTAAGAATGAGGTTTAATCAGAACATCAGAGAATGCCCCACTCCCCAGATCCTCCTTCTCCAGGCTAATAAGAATAGACTTACAAAACAAACAGTGAAATGCATGTGAGACAGATCCTTTCCAGGGAGCATTGGAAAAGGGAGACCCAAAGTCAAGTAGGGAGCAGATCTGAGAAAAACCTTCTGGCAAACTACCCACACCCTAAGCACAAGGCATGTGGTAGAGGAATTTGAAGCCTATAGTGCATGTGCATAACTATAGCAGCAAACTTCAAACACAGGCTTTCTACTAACTAGACTAAGAAAACCCCTCATTAAAGACCCACCAGAAGAAAGGATATGCTTATCTCTAAGCAAAAATGTATCTGCTATAATATCAACTGTCCTGGACATATGTACAATGTCAACAAAAATTACGCAACATATAGCAAGTCCAGAAAAAAAAAAACACTCTGAAGGGAGAAAATACTCATCAGAACCGCATTCAGATATGACATAGAATGTGTTAATGACCAGAGCAGAAATTTATTTAGTAGTATATTAAAAGTTTTAATGCAGGTAGTTCTTAACTGGAGAAAGTTTTGCTGCTTAGTAGATATTTGGCTGTCTCTATTTGGTTATCACAACTGTAGGGATTGGTTCTTATTGGCATCTACTAAATGTGAATAGGAATGCTGCTAAACATTCTGTAATATAGCCCCCTATAATAAAAATTATATGACCCAAAATATTCACATTGTCAAGGTTGATGGACCCTAATGTATTGAAAACAGTGTGCAACATACAAGACAAGATGGTAACTTCATCATTAGAGATAGAAACTATAATGAAGAATAAAATGGAATGCTAAAAGTAAAAAAAAAGGCAATAGAAATGAAGCATGTCTTTGATGTGTTCATCAACAGACTTGGCACCGCTGACGGTTCAGTGAACCTGAAGATAGTACAATAGAAATTATCAAAATAGGAGTGCAAATAGTAAACAAATGAATAAAACAAATTGAATAGAGCATCTAAGACTTGTGGAAGAATGTCAAATGGTCCAATATGTTTGTGATCAGAATTTTAGAGAGAAGAGAAAAAAACAAAAACAAAAACAAAAATGGACAGAAGAAATATTTAAAGCAGTGACTAGGGATTTTAAAATTAATGACAGACATTGAATAATATATGCAAGAAATTTAGAGAACTTCAATAGGGATATAGTATCATATTAAAAATGCTTTAAAAAGATGAAGATACATTTTGAAGGTTGACCGAGAAAAAAGGACATACTATTAAGGAGAAACAAGTACAAGAGTTAAAGCACACTTTCAGAAACTTGTATATACACAAATAACTGAATGGTACAGGAAATGAAATAAATGAAAGTAAAATAAATTTCTTTTTTCTTGTTTTTAATTTCTCAAAAAATATAATAAAGAAAAAAGAATATCAATATATGGTGTGTTTATAATATATGTAAAAGTATACATGATCACAATAGCACAAAGGATGAGAAGGAAGAATTGGAAACATTATTATAAGGTTCTATTACTATATGTGGATTAATATAATAGAGCTTGAATGTAGTCAGATTATTCTCAGTTGTATACTGCAAACTATAAGGAAGCCACTAAAACACTTTTAAAAGAGGAATAAATAGTAAATCAATACAAAAGAGAAAATGGAATCACAATAAAATGCTCAGACAGAAAGTGGAAGAAAATAAAAATCAAACAGCAAATAGAACAGAGAGCAAAATAAGAGATTCTAAGTCAATACACTTTGAATTTGAATTCTCTAAAGCAGGAAATGGCAAACATTTTTTGGTGAAGAGCCAGAAGGCAAATATTTTAGACTTTACTAACCATAATTTCTGTCACAACTATTCAACAGTGGTAAGCCTGTAGCGAGAAAGCAGCTGTGGACAACATATAAATGAGCGACCCTGGCTGTGCTGCAAATAACTTTATTTAAATTTCATCCTCAAGCCTGTAATCCCAGCACTTTAGGAGGCCGAGGTGGGTGGATCACGAGGTCAAGAGATCAAGACCATCCTGGTCAACATGGTGAAACCCCGTCTCTACTAAAAATACAAAAAATTAGCTGGGCATGGTGGCGTGTGCCTGTAATCCCAGCTACTCAGGAGGCTGAGGCAGGAGAATTGCCTGAACCCAGGAGACGGAGGTTGCGGTGAGCCGAGATCGGGCCATTGCACTCCAGCCTGGGTAACAAGAGCGAAACTCCATCTCAAAAAAAAAATAAAATAAAATAAAAAATAAATTCCATATAATTTAAAGTTTAAATTCCCTAAAATTTAAATTTTGTGTAATTTTAATACATCATAAAATATTATTTATTTCCTGAGGTTTTTCAATTTGTTTATTTTTTTTTGAGACAGAGTCTTGTTCTTGTTGCCCAGGCTGGAGTGCAGTGCTGTGGTCTCTGCTCACTGCAACCTCCACCTCCTGGATTCAGGGGAGTTCTTCTGCCTTAGACTCCTGAGTGGCTGGGATTGCAGGTACCTGCTGCCATGCCTGTTTAAAGTTATTTTTTAAATTTTTAGTAGAGATAGGGTATCACCACATTGGACAGGCTGGTCTCGAACTCCTGACTTCAAGTGGTCCTCCAGCCTTGGCCCCCCAAAGTGATGGGATTACAGAAGTAAGCTACTGTGCCTGCCTTCCATTCTTATAAATACAACACCTATGCTTAGCTTGTGTACCATGCCAAAAAAAAGAACTTTGGGCTGAATTTGGCCCATAAACCTTATGTGTCAACTCCTGGTTTAAACACATCAATTAAAAGGCAGATTATCAGATTGTATAAAAAGCCAGGTGCATCTGTATGCTCTCTATACAAAATTAATTTTAATTATAAAACAAAAACAAGTTTAAAAAAGAATTAAAAAATTAAAGAATTAAAAAAACTTTCATGGAAACACTAATCAAAAGAAAAAAGTTAGAGTAACTATATTAATTTTATATAAAGTTAACTTTAGAAAAAATAAAATTGAGAGATAAAAAGGGACATTAAATAATGACAAGGCTTCAAGGCTCCAAAAAGACATAACAATCTTTTATTTTTTTTATTATTTATTTATTTATTTTGAGACAGAGTCCTGCTCTGTCACCAGGCACTGGGCTGGAGTGCAGTGGCCTGATCTTGGTTCACCGCAACTTCTGCCTCCTGGGTGCAAGCAATTCTCCTGCCTCAGCCTCCCGAGTAGCTGGGACTACAGGTGCACACCACCATGCCCAGCTAATTTTGACATTTTTATTAGAGACGGGGTTTCACCATTTTGGCCAGGATGGTCTCGATCTCTTGACATCATGATCTGCCTTCCTCGGCCTCCCAAAGTGCTGGGATTACAAGCATAAGCCACCACGCCTGGCCATAAGACATAACAATATTAAATAAATATGCACCTGAAAACAAAATTTCAAAATACATGAAGCACAAACTGACAGATGAAAAAGTAGAAATAAAGAAATACAAAATTGTAGCTTGACGCTTCAATACTCGTATATCAGTAATTGATGAAACAAGTTGGTGAAAGGTAAAATACCTGAACAACATTATCAACAAAATTTACCTCATTGGCATTTGTAGAACACTCCACCCAACAACAGAATACACACTGTTCCAGAGCACATGGGACATTCACAGAAATAGATCTTATTAACAAGTTTGCAAGATACATGATCAATATTCAAAAGCCAATTATATTTCTACCAATGATGAACAACTGGAATTTGAAATTTAAAAAAATCACTTAAAATTGCTCAAAAATAAAATGTTTATTAGGTATAAATCGAACAAAAATGTGCAGGTTTTCAGTGCTAAACACTACAAAACCCTCCTGAAAGAAATCAAAGAATGTCTAAATGAGTGAAGAAATATATCATGTGTCCCAGGATTAGAAGACTCAATGTTGTTAAGACATCAATTATTCCCAATTTGATCTATAGATTTAATGCAATTCCAACCAAACCCCAGAAAACTTTTTAAAAGCTGTCAATAATCTAATTCTGAAACATATTCAGAAAGCCAAAGGAATTAGAAGAGCTAAACCAATATTGAAAAAGGAGGATTAATTTAAAAGACATACTATCTGATTCAAGACTTCCTGTGAAGCAACAGTAACAATTCAGTATTGTATTGGTGAAAACAAAGATACATATCAATTAAACTTGATTGAGAGTACAGAAGTTGGCCCACACAAATATAGACTACTATATTAGTCCACTGGTTTTGAAAAGATGTAAAGGAAACTAAATGGAGAAAGAGTAGTCTTCTCAACTAATGAGGCTGGAACATTAGAAAAGTCATATGCAAAATGACAAGAACAATAAAATACTTCAACACATACTTCATATATTATACAACCAATAACTAAAACTATAAAACTTGTAGAAGATGGGAGCAGTCTGCTTAAATTTGGGTTTGGCAATGGGTTTTTAGATACAATATCCAAAACATTAACTATATTTGTCCATTTTCATTCTGCTGATAAAGACATACCTGAGACTGGATAATTTATAAATAAAAAGAGGTTTAATGGACTCACAGTTCCATGTGACTGAGGAGGTCTCACAATCATGGCAGAAGGTAAAGGCACACCTTTACATGACAGCAGGAAAGAGACAGTGAGAGATAAGCAAAAGGGTAAATCTCTTATAAAACCATCAGATCTTGTAGGATTCATTCACTACCATGAGAACAGCATGGGGGAATCTGTCCCCAAGATTCAATTATCTCTCACTGGGTCCCTCCCACAATGTGTGGGAATTATAGGAGATACAATTCAAGATGGTATTTTCATGGGGACACAGCCAAACCATATCATTCCAAACCTGGCCCCTCCTAAATATCATGTCCTCACATTTCAAAATGAATCATGCCTTCCCAAGAGTGACCCAAAGTCTTAACTCATTTCAGTATTAACTCAAAAGTCCACAGTTCAACATCTCATCTGAGACAAGGCAAGTCCCTTCCACCTATGAGACTGTAAAATCAAAAGCAAGCTAGTTACTTCCTGGATATAATGGGGGTACAGGTATGGGGTAAATACAGCCATTCCAAATGTGAGAAATTGGCCAAAATGAAGGGGCTATAGGCCCCATGTGAGTCAGAAATCCAGCAGGGCAGTAAAATCTTAAAGCTCCAAAATGGTCTCCTCTCACTCCATGTCTCACATACAAATCATGCTGATGCAAGAGATAGGTTCCCATGGTTTGGGGCAGCTTTGCCCCTGTGGCTTTGCAGAGTACATCCTCCCTCCTGGTTGCTTTCATAAGCTGGTGTTAAGTGTCTGTGGCCTTTCCAGGTGTGTGGTGCAAGGTGTTGGTGGATCTACCATTCTGGGATCTGGAGAAAGGTGACCTTCTTCTCACAGCTTCACTAAGCAGTGCCCCAGTGAGGACTCAGTGTGAGGGCTCCAACCCCACATTTCCCTTCCACACTGCCTTAGCAGAAGTTCTTCCTGAGGGCTCTGCCCCTGTAGCAAACTTCTGCCTGGACATCCAGGTGTTTCCATACATACTCTGAAATCTAGGTGCAGGTTCCCAAACCTCAGTTCTTGACTTCTGTGTACCCACAAGGCTCAACACCATGTGGAAGCTACCTAGGTTTGGGGCTTGCAGCCTCTGAAGCCATGGCCTGAGCTGTACCTTGGCCCCTTTTAGCCATAGGCTAGAGTGGCTGGGACCCAAGGCACCGAGTCCCTAGGCTGTACATAGAAGGGGGTCCTAGGCCCTTCGCACAAAATCATTTCTACTTAGGCCTCCAGGCCTGTGATGGGAGGGGTTCTGATATGTCCTGAAGACATTTTCCTGATTGTCTTTGCAACTAACATTTGATTCCTCATTACTTATACACATTTCTGCAATTGGCTTGAATTTCTCCTCAGAGCATGGGATTTTCTTTTCTACCCGATTGTCAGGCTGTAGATTTTCTGAACTTTTATGCTCTGCTTCCCTTTTGAAACTGAATGCTTTTGACAACACCCCAAGTCACTTCTTGAATACTTTGCTGCTTAGAAATTTCTTCTGCCAGATACCCTGAATCATCTCTCTTAATATCAATATTCCACAGATCTCTAGAGCAGGGCCAAAAAGCCACCAGTCTCTTTGTTAAAACCTAGCAAGAGTCATCTTTATTCTAGTTCCCAATAAGTTTCTCGTCTCCGTCTGTGACCATCTCAGCCTAGACATTATTATTTATATTGCTATTAACCATTTGGTCAAAGCAATTTGACAAGTCTCTGGGAAGTTTCAAACTTCCACATTTTCCTGTCTTCTTCTGAGCCATCCAAATTTTTCCAACCTCTGACAGTTACCCAGTTCCAAAGTCAATTCCACAGTTTCAGGTATCTTTTCAGGATTGCTCCACTCTACTGGTACCAATTTACTGTGTTAGTCCGTTTTGATGCTGTTGATAAATACATGCCCAAGACTGGGCAATTTATAAAGCAAAACAAGTTTAATGGACTCACAGTCCCACATTGCTTGGGAGGCTTCACAATCATTGTGGAGGGCAAAAGGCATGTCTTATATGGTGGCAGGCAAGATAGAGTGAGAGCCAAGTGAAAGGGAAACCTCTTATAAAACCATCATAGCTTGCGAGACTCACTCACTACCACGTGTAGAGTATGGGGGAAATTGCCCCCATACTGTACACGTGGTAGTGAGTGAGTCTCACAAGATAATTGAATATTTCAATTATCTCCCACCCTGGATCTCTCCTACAACATGTGGAAATTATGGCAGCTACAATTCATGATAAGATTTTGGTGGGGACACAGCCAAACCATATCATAAACCACAACAGAAAAATTGATATTATTCTTTATTAAAATTAAAATTTTGCTCCGCAAATGCTGTTAAGAAAATGAAATGACAACTCACAGACTGAAAGGAAATATTTACAAACCATATGTCTAATAAATGGCTTATTTCCATAATATATAAAGAACTATTAAACTTTCATAAGAAAAAATAAAATAAATGGGAAAAAATTTGCATAGACACTTCACCGAAGATGATATGCAAATGGCAAATAAACATATAGGAAGGTACTCAACATCACTGTTTATTAGGGGAATGCAAATGAAAACCAGAATATAATATCACTACCTATGAGAATGAGTAACATCAAAAAGCTCACAATATCAAGTGTTGATTAGAGCACAGAGCAATAAGAATTCTAATTCTTCGCTGGTGGAAATGCAAAATAGTGTACACTGATATAAATAATGATTGATGAATGAATGAATGCACAAGTAAATAAACAGAGACAAATGACAAACTTTTTTACAGAACAATTAAAATTAATAAATGTAGAAGGAATGAAGGAAATAGAAAATAATTACTAGTACATTGCTGGAGTAATTATAGACAAGACACTGATGCTTGCAAAAATTGGGGGACAAAATATTAACTAATAACAGGATCTTGGCAGAGCCTCACAATATCTCCACCAAAATATTTATTGATTACTGTGATGTTTTAGCATATGTCCACAAATTCTTTGAAAGTTTTCCCACCTGCAGGTGGAGCTTAGCTCCCCTTTCCTTGAGGGCACTGGACTTAGAGACTTGCTTTTATCAAATAGATTTTGAAAGGAAAAAATAATAATTTCTACATTGGAAAAAAACATCAAATACTACTTTAACCAAATGATGATAGATAGTTTACATCACCAGAATAAGACATACTGAAATTAGGCACACCAGATATGATGCCATAAGGAATAAATATCACCTTTTCGATAGTCTTTCAAAAAATTGATAACCTCCATATAATCATCCAACAACATAAGTCAAAACTAAATTGAGGAATATTCTACAGAATGTCTGGCCAGTATTCTTCCCAAGTATGAAGTTCATGAAAGACAAGAAAAAACTGAAAAACTATTATAGATTGAAGGAGACCAAGGAGATATGACTATACAGTAAGCTGAATTGAATTCTGGAACAGAAAAACAAAAAACATCAGTGCCAAAGTTGGTAATATCTGAATATAGCTTATAGTTTAGAGTAAGAATTGCCAAACTATAACCCATTGGCCAAATTTAGCCCATCGCGAGTTGTTGTACAATTTTAGTAGAGCAGAATTGTGCCTGTATTACATATTGTCTATGACTGCTTTCACACTACAATGTCAGAGTTGAATAGTTGCAGCTGAGGCCATCTGGCCTGCAAAGCCTAAAATATTTACTATCTGACCCTTTACAGAAAAAAACTTGCAAACCCTTGGTATGTGAGAACATCTGTGTACTATATTTTGTCAGTCTTCCTTAAGTCTAAAATAATTTCAATATAAGAAATGTAAAAATGTCTTTTGAGTTACATCACCAGTACATTTTTAGCTACCATTGTTTGAAAGCTTTCTATTTTTAAACATTTTTTGCCAAGTGATTTTTAGGCCCTACCCTAATTAATTCTCTCAGCTGCACTTTATATTTCATCTTGGCATTAGCCTCATTTTACACTTAAGGAAACTAATGTTAATTATGTCAAGTGACTTGCTGAAGGGTACAGAGTTTACACGGTTAAAAGGCAGAATCAGGATTTAAACCAGTCAGCCTGAGACTAAAGTTCATATAACCCTTTTCTATAAGCTATATTCCTGGGTCAACTTCAGAGACCCCGTGTCACCTTCAGAGAAGGCACAGAATTCATTTATCCAACGTATTGAAGACCTACCAGTGCCAGCTACTGTACATGTATGAGAACAACATGACCCACACAATTTTCTTAGATCCAAGGAATGATAATTCTACTACTAACAGCACCTCCTGAGCTTGTTCTTACTCTTTCAAAGTTCTGATTAAATTTACAGATACGTATATCTCTTACCTTTCCAGTTGCACTGCCTTTATAAGCATAAATTATATGGCAAAGAGCAAATTTACAGGCCTTTCCCTTCCCCGTGTATTTCAGTCTGTTTTCTGCAGCTGTGACAGAATACCACAGTCTATATAATTCATAAAGAATAGAAAATCATTGGGCTTATGGTTCTGGAGACTGGGAAGTCCAAGAGCATGGCACTGACATTTTGTGAGGACCATTCCATGATGGAAATTGGAAAGCAGAATTAAGTATGAGAAACAGAGCAAGGCATTGGAGCCAGACTTGCTTTATAACAACATACTCTCACTGTAAATAAACCATTTCTGCAATAATGACATTAATCCATTCATGAGGGTTCTGGTCAAATCAACTAATCACATTTTATTAGGCCTCATCTCCTGACACTGTTGAATTAGGAATTAAATTTACAACACATGAACTTTTGAAGGACACATTCAAACTCAAATTGTTACACAATTGTGACACATTGTTATCTACTTTAACAGTTCTCAGTGGCCTCTGTTGTTTGCCACCTGTGGCGTGATCACTGGTGCTTATTTTTTAACTTTGAATTAAAAAAACAGACATATTCTAGACTTACTTGAGTCTTATCTATAGTCCAATTTGCTTAAAAATTATTGAAGTGACAAGTTAGCTTTTGTTTAGATCATTGAAAATGATCTAAAACACCACATTCTTAAGTTTGTTGGTTATATGCATTCCCAATAAATTCAAGTTCACTATACTTAATGCTTCTAATTATTAAATATTACTAATAATTTCTCAGTACATCCTTTGAAAATTACTCTTGGAAAACCAAATCTCTTTGGTATGTACGACTACCAAAGAGCATTTCTGGATACTGCAGTTTCCGTTAGTTGAAACGGAGAAGGAAAACACATAATCTTTTTGTTCTTTGTGGATGCTTTATGGTTGGGGAAGGGGAAAACTTTTCTTTTGAAGGCCTGTAATGCATGTTAGTAGAAGTTTACCTCTGGTTGACAGTATATTTTTAATGTGAAGATAAATGACTGACAAAATATTAAGCCCCATTGAACACAGTTAAGCATTATTGTTATCTGAGCCCTGGTTTGACAGGAACAGAGAATGATTTTATTTGAGCCACACTTAGAATTCATGATAGGTTCACTTTTAAACACCAGATCTCTGATGGCATTGCTGCCTTTATGTGATTCTTCAAGTCCCTTTTAAGAAGATTCAATACCTGTCTGGGTTTGACAAGTAAAGCTTAAGTTTTAATAACTCCAAAAGTATGCCATAGCTAGAAAGGAACTGATGATGAGAGCTTTAAAAGAATTATTTGAAAGAAGCCTTATTACTTTTGTATTAGAGCACAGTTAAATAAAAGCAGCTAGTGTTATTACTGTCAAGAAGCACATTTTCTAACTATACATTTCTATAGCAACATGTCTATCTATAGCAACACTTCACTGTTTAATTTGAGATGCAGACTAGGTGAGAGAGACGTTTCATTCGCCTATACTGCAGGCAACTCCTAAACTTCCTTAGGAGTGATAACAGCATGCAGACATGGTTAAGAAGACCAACATGACATTTTGCTGAGTGGAGAAAAATAATTGTAGCTGCTAAAGTGATTTATGGGTTACTACTAATAAATAAACTCCGATTTGGAATTTGAAGTCCTCCTCAGAAGGTATCCACATATAAATAGTTTCCCCAAATTCCTTGGAGTACCTTGTTGTCAATATCTCTCTAATACTCAACACCCTCTTTCTCTACCTTTGAAGGGTACAGAATCATTATTGAGATTTTTTTGTGACTTCCTAGGGGGCATATACTTTCATTTTTAACTTTTATTTTAGGTTTGGGGGTAGAAGTGAAGGTGTGTTACATAGGTAAACTGTATCACAGGGATTTGTACAAATTATTTTATGATATTAAGCCCAGTGACCAATAATTATCTTTTCTGCTCCTCTCCCTTCTCTTACCCTCAAGCAGACCCATTGTCTGTTTTCTTCTTTGTGTTCATAAGTTCTCATAACTTAGCTTCTACTTATAAGTGAGAACATACATTATTTGGTTTTGTTTTCATGTGTTGGTTTGCTAAAGATAATGGCCTCCAGCTCCATCCATCTTCTTGCAAAAGGCATGATCTCATTCTTTTTAGTAGCTGGATAGTATTCCGTGGTGTATATGTAACAAATTTTCTTTATCCAATCTTTCATTTGTGGGTATTTAGGTTGATTACATGTCTTTGCTATTGTGAATAGTGTTGCAATGAACATTCACATGCATATGTCTTTATAGTAAAATGATTTATATTCCTCTGGGTACATACCCCTTAATGGGATTGCTGAGTTGAATGGTAGATCTGCTTTTAGCTCATTGAGGAATCACTTTTCATAATGGTTGAACTAATTTATATTCCCTCCAACAGTATACTTTATACTCTCTCCTTTTTTCTCCACAACCTCACCAACATCTGTTTTTTGTTTATTTTTTAATAATAACCAGTCTGACTGGTGTGAGAAGGTATCTCATTGTGATTTTGATTTGCATTTCTCTAATGATCAGTGATATTAACTTTCTTTTCATATCTTTGTTGGCTGCATATATGTCTTCTTTCATAAAGTGTCTATTCATGCCCTTTGCCCACTTTTTAATGAGGTTGTTTGTTTTTCTTTTTTAAATTCAAGTTCCTCATAGATGCTGGATAATAGACCTTTGTCAGATGCATAGTTTGCAAACCATGCATTCTGCAGGTTGTCTGTTTACTCTGTTTAAAGTTTGTTTTGCTGTGCAGAAGCTCTTTAGTTTTATTTGATCCCCCTTGTCAATTTTTGCTTTTGTTGTAATTGCTTTTGATGTTCTTTTTAATGAAATCTTTTCCTGTTCCTATGTCCTGAATGGTATCGCCTAGGTTGTCTTCTAGGGCTTTTACACTTTGGGGTTTTAAGTCTTTAATTCATGTTGAGTTGATTTTTGTATATGGTGTGAGGAAGGGGTCCAGCTTCAATCTCTGCATATGGCTGGCCAGTTAACCCAGCACCATTTATTAAATAGAAAATCTTTTCCTCATTGCTTGTTTTTGTCAGGTTTGTCAAAGATCAAATGGTTGTAGGTATGTGGTTTTATTTCTGGGCTCTCTGTTCTGTTCCATTGGTCTTTGTCTGTTCTTGTACCAGTACCATGTTGTTTTGGTTACTGTAGTCCTATAGTATAGTAGTATAGTTAAAAGTTGGGTAACGTGACATCTCCAGCTTTGTTTTTTTTTGCTTAGGATGGCTTGGCTATTCAGGTCCTTTTTTGGTTCTGTAAGGATAAGTTCCAGTTTACTGCTTTTGTCCTTTTAAAGATTTTATATATATATGTATATATATTTATATATATACATATATATATACTCACACATACACACATATATATTTTCTTTTATTGCACTTTAGGTTCTGGGGTACATGTGAAGAACATGCAGGATTGTTGCATAGGTACATACATGGCAATGTGGTTTGCTGCCTCCATCCCCATCACCTATATCTGGCATTTCTCCCCATGTTATCCCTCCCAAATGCCCTACCCCCCCACTGTCCCTCCATTAGTCCCCCACAACAGACCCAGGTGTGTGATACTCCCCTCCCTGTGTCCATGTGTTCTCATTGTTCAACACCTGCCTATGAGGGAGAACGTGTTGTGTTTGATTTTCTGTTCTTGTGTCAGTTTGCTGAGAATGATGGTTTCCAGGTTCATCCATGTTCCTACAAAGGACATGAACTCATCATTTTTTATTGTTGCATAGTATTCCATTGGTGTATATGTGTCACATTTTTCCTGTCCAGTCTATCATCAATGGGCATTTGGGTTAGTTCCAAGTCTTTGCTATTGTAAACATGTTGCAATGAATATATGTCTCCATGTGTCTTTGTAATAGAATGATTTATAATCCTTTGGATATGTACCCAGTAGTGGGATTGCTGGGTCAAATGGAATTTCTATTTTTTCTCTCATGTTTGTATGGTACCTGGTGTATGACCTGATCGGAATGTGAAATTCAACATATTTCCTTAAGTTTTCAAAATAAACTACTCATAGAAAGATATTTGAGTAGGTGAATTTGGTCAAGGTTTGGATTCATGAAGGAACGTGACAGCAATATAAGAAGGTAGATCCTAATTGTTCTCACCAAAGAAAGAAAAGAAAAAAGGCAACCATTTGAGGTAATGGATATGTTAATTAGCTTTATTTTGTAAATTATTTCATACTGTATATGTATGTCAAATCATCAAGTTGTACCGCTTAAATATATAAAATTAAACTAAAAAATTAAAAATGAAAGTTAATCTTATTTTTAAAAGTCCCTTGGCTAATTCAGTAATGAGGCTCCATTTGCTAGTTATACTACTTTACCCTCTTGTTTCCTTCATCACTGTTTTCCAAATTCTGTACCTTCCTCTTGACTACCCCTCCAAGTCCACTTTGGCTGAGCTTCAGATATTTTAAGCAAATATAGGCCCCTTAGTAGGAAGAATTTTGGTGATAGCTTTTAAGATATTTACTTCATTATAGTTGGCTATAAGGACAGTTTCATTTAAAAGGAGGGTGGTCATCAATATATTTTGCTTCATCATCATAAAACCATTGGCAGTCTGACTCAAATTTTAGCTCACCTAATTATTAAATATGCCATTTCTGATCTGCTTTGATTGGAAAGATTATCTCCCTCATATTCTGACTGTATAATTACAAGATAAATGGTTAATACTTGCTAAGTTCATTTCCACACTTTCCCTACACATTTTATGGGCTCAAAATTTCATCATTAATAATGAAAGGCATTTTCTCTAAGCCAATACCATCTCCTCTTGGCTTCCATAATGTTGATGATCATCTTCCTGTCTACACTGACATACCTGACAGGTGCAATTTTTCTACTTACAGTTCCCATTCTCAAACTTGATTTTGCCACTCTCTCTGGCATTGGGTTTGGATTGAATACCTTACCTGTGTATAGTGAATTATTTATCTGTGATGATTTCCTTTCCTTAGCACTAGTATAATGTCAGATTTTGTAGAAGTCTGAGTTAGGCTGTATTGCTATATGCCATGTGGTCTCTCAGTGGCTAGTGCTGGGATAGGACAGACCCACACATTAAGTTGCCTTGGGGACTCTGCTGAATGCAGATTCTTGACTGCTGTAGCTGCTGCTTTGCTGCTTTCTTGAGTCTACTACTCCTTTGTCCCTAGCTTGTATCTCCAGTAGTCCAGCTGCAATAGGCTTACTAATTAAAATTTTGATTAATATTGTCTAAGTGTCTCCTTTTTATTCACTCTTTTACTTTTATCTCATGGTGTTATGAAGTCTCCTAACAAAATAATGTAGTAAAATTATGGTGTACTTGAGCACAATTTCAAAAATCTACTTAACTCTAGAAATTTGTCAGCAGGTATTTACTGTAGGGTAGACTAGTTAAATTGCAGATATTAGCATAGTGTAAACTTGTTACATTGTTGGAATTAAGAAAAGTTCAGAGTTACAGATTGCCACTTTTGTTTTTGGTGCCTTGTATTGGGAGGGGAAAGATTTACTGTGTAGAAAATGAATTTACAGCTACTTTTATTAAAATTTACAATTTTAATATATTGAATTTAAAAGCAACATTTAAGCCCAACTTAATAAATCTTATTTAGCCACACATATACAAGCATCTGATCTTTGACACACCTGACAAAACAAGCAATGGGGAAAGGATTCTCTATTTAATAACTGGTGTTGGGAAAACTGGCTAGCCACATGCAGAAAGCTGAAACTGGGTTCCTTCCTTACACCTTACACAAAAATTAACTCCAGATGGATTAAAGATTTAAACATAAGACCTAACACCATAAAAACCCCAGAAGAAAACCTAGGCAATACTATTCAGGACGTAGGCATGGGCAAGGACTTCATGACCAAAACACCAAAAGCAATGGCAATAAAAGCCAAAATAGACAAATAGGTTTTAATTAAACTAAAGAGCTTCTGCACAGCAAAAGAAACTATTGTTAGAGTGAACCGGCTATCAACAGAATGGGAAAAAAATTTTGCAATCTACCCATCCAACAAAGGGCTAATATCTAGAATCTACAAAGAACTTAAATTTACAAGAAAAAAAAATCTCATCAAAAAGTGGGCAAAGGATATGAACAGACACTTTGGAAAAGAAGACATTTATACAGCCAACAAACATAAGAAAAAAAGTTCATCATCACTGGTCAATAGAGAAATGCAAATCAAAACCACATTGAGATACCATCTCACCCCAGTTAGAATGGCGATCATTAAAAAATCTGGAGACAACAGATGCTGGAGAGGATGTGGAGAAATGTGAGTGCTTTTATGATGGGAGTATAAATTAGTTCAACCACTGTGGAAGAGAGTGTGGCGATTCCTCAAGGATCTAGATATAGAAATACCATTTGACCCAGCAATCCCATTACTGGATATATACCCAAAGGATTATAAATCATTCTGTTATAAAGACACATGGACACATATGTTTTTTGTGGCACTGTTCACAAAAGTAAAGACTTGGAGACAATCCAAATGCCCATCAATGATAGACTAGACAAGAAAACGTGGCACATATACCATGGAATACTATGTAGCCATAAAAAAAAGGATGAGTTCAGGTTCTTTGCAGGGACATAGCTGAAGATGGAAACCATCATTCTCAGCAAACTGACACAGGAACAGAAAACTAAACACTGCATGTTCTCACTTATAAGTGGGTGTTGAACAATGAGAACACATGAACATAGGGAAGGGAACATCACACACGGGGGCCTGTTGATGGGTGGGGGGATAAGGGAGGGATAGCAGGGGTGTGGGCATAGGGGAGGGATAGCATTAGGATGAATACCTAATGTAGATGATGGGGTGATGGATACAGCTAACCACCATGGTACAGTGTATACCTAAGTAACAAACCTGCACGTTCTGTACATGTACCCCAGAACTTAAAGTATAATTTAAAAAAAATTATTATTTTTTGCTTAAATTGAATTACTCATTTTATTTTTCTTCTGTTAATGGTCAATTAGCTTACAGATTTATCTGACAAATTTCCTAGATTTTAATACAATTTTGAAAGTGAATTAATGAATACCTTTATTTCACACCAAACTTTAATATATCTAGTTTTCTTAAGGGCATTAAATATAGAACAAGAAAGATTTATGACTTGAATAAAAAGCACTTTGTAAACTCTTTAATATGTTTTATGAGCCTAAAAATATGTACAGGTGGATACAATAAATTATATTTTATTTCGTTTTTAAATACTGTTTTAAATAAAAAGTATGTATTTTATATAAATATTATAACTATAAACAACACAAATTTTCTTAAAATATTTAAAATAAAAAAGATAAGCCTAATCTGATAACAGTCAAAATTCAGTTTAGAAGCTAGAGCTACTCTGCGTATTTTATATAAAAAGAGATCAAATAAAGGGAAAATCTTTGAAAGGGCTGAATAGTGTGCCACTGGAATGACTGAGTTTAAAAACAAACAACAGTCAGTCGTCTAAGAACCAGAGGTTCCCCTACTACCCCAACCTTGCCTCAACACCTAAGAAAGGAATGACTGGAAGAAATGTGAGTTTAGCTGCTGCTGTTTCTTTCTACACTTATGTTTCTACAATACTTCCTATGAGGAGAATACAGTGACAGAAGTGTTTTCTACCTCACTTTTACCTTCCTCGTCTCCCGAGATTATATCTAACTAGTGGAAATGATTTCATATTCAGAGTCATTGCTGCAAGAATACCTGAGAGATGTGATTTTTATCTCTTGTGTGTACACGGAAAGGTAGAATGCAGCCTAGTGAATCAAATCAATCAGGTCTACTAAAAGCCCATCAAATTCCCTGAAGTTACAAATTCAGGTTATGGGTTCTGGCCATTGGTTCAGAATTCTAGACCACAATTCTAGGAAGACTATACTTAACCATACTTATTTATTACTTGGATCCATTTTTGTACTTTGGCTTTATCTGGTGTATCAACAGGGGACCTAAAACCTAAGACTTTCTCCTAAGATTTAACGTAAGTTTTATGACTCAGGCAATAAGGATCCCCAACCCAATTTTATAATAACCTTATAGTAACTGCTTTCCCAAGTTCTGTCATCTGACATTACATGTTTGAACTCTTGCCTTTATCATAGATAGCAATACATTTTTTTTTGCCGAATACAAAAGAAATAATTTCACCAGCAGTAAAACTTAATCTCTGTTATAGTGAAACACTTTGTAACATGATTTTACCAAATAATGATCCTTTTGCTTATGAGATAAGAAGTCTCTTTAGGATATGAAATTTAATTCTTGAAAATTATTCTGTTTCAATTATGA
This sequence comes from Sapajus apella, assembly GCF_009761245.1. Classification (NCBI taxonomy): domain Eukaryota; kingdom Metazoa; phylum Chordata; class Mammalia; order Primates; family Cebidae; genus Sapajus; species Sapajus apella. The sequence continues at coordinate 52,863,406 of NW_022436946.1, forward strand.
TAATAGACTTCTGGTTCATAACTGTAATGTCCATATTATACTAGAAAGTTTAGTTTGAATTTTATAGTCATTATGATAAGATATTGATTTAAGCAATAATTGCTCTTTGGCAATTGGGTTCGATCTTTTACTAATATAACTGATCACTTTCAGTTGTTTATTGGCTGTTACTGGGTTTACACCTCTACTTGACTTTTCATCTTTTATCCTTACACTATCCAACAGAAGTGTTATGTGAGTTGCATATTAGTCCTTTCTAAACTTTTTTGAAAAAACTTTTACTTTTTATCCATATAAACATTTCACTTCTTGAATATTACTTAAAATTTCAAAATAAACTAAATGTGTGGCTCATAATTAATGTTCTTAGTGGTCATGTTTTTATTATACTTTAAGTTCTGGAGTACGTGTGCAGAATGTGCAGGTTTGTTACGTGCCATGGTGGTTTGCTGCATCCATCCCCTCCATCATCTACATTAGGTATGTCTCCTAATGTTAGTCCTCCCCAATCCCCCCACCCCCTGCTATCCCTCCCCTAGATACCCACTCCCCAACAGGCCACGATGTGTTATATTCCCCTCCCTGTGTCCATACATTCTTATTGTTCAACACCCGCTTATGAGTGAGAACATGTGGTGTTTGATTTACTGTTCTTGTGTCAGTTTGCTGAGAATGATGGTTAAGAAAAACATTTTAATCTTAAAGTCTATATGCAGTTGGCCATTCGTATCTACCAGTACTGCATCTGTGGATTTAACAACTACATCAAAAACATTCAGAAAAAAAATAAAAAATAGCAATACAAAATTTAAAAATAAAACAAATAAAAACTATACACTATAACAACTATTTACATACCGTTATATTGTATTAGGTGTAAGTAATCTAGAGATGATTAAAGCATATGAAAGGAGACATAGATTATGTACAAATATTATGACATTTTATATAGGGGACTTAAGCATCCACAAATTTTGATATCTTTGTGGTTGGAGAGGGGAATCCTGGAACCAATCCCCTTCTGATACTGAGGGTCAACCATAAATCCTTTTATGTTAATTTTGCATTTGCCCCCAATACATAGAACCTCTATTAACTGAGGATATGCTAATTTCATAAAAAATTAGTTTACTGTATTTGATTGAGTCTATTTCTGGGCTCTCTATTCTGTTCTATTGATATATTTGTTTACTTTTTCACCAATACCATGCTATCCTGTTTACTGTAGCTTTATAATAATTCTTGACGCTGTGAAGTTGGAGTCCTCCAACTTTCTTCCTTATTGTGTTGGCTATTCTAGGTTCTTTGTCTTTTTATACACAATGATAGAATTTACATAAAATAATTGCTCTACCTAATGATAATTAACGGATACTAAAACCTTCAGCTGATGGCGAACTTTAAAAAGTTGGATCAGACTTTCAGTACCTAAAACCACAGACCAACCTTAACATCACAAAAGAGAGAAAAGATTTCAATGATATAATGTACCTCCTAGTATGCTATAGTACAGAAACACCCATGAGATATGCTTGCCAAAAAGCCCTTTGTTAGATGTAGTTCTCTAAAGAAGGATTTTTCTTCAATTTTTGCCAAGATACAGTGCACACAAGATACTTTTAAAAAAAGCCATTATTGGTTATTTTTAAATGCTGAACTAGCCTTGCATACTTGGAATATATCTGTTAGTTGAAGTGTACATATGTTTTTTTACATTGTTGGATTCTGTTTGCTAATTTTTGTGGATTACAATAGCAAATGCATGAAGATTCTTGGCACTATCTGGACCAAAGAAATTTTTGAAAATGCAAATATCCTGATAAAGAGCAGATACATGCTAAGCCCATCAGAATTTGAGAATTATAGAAAATGTGATTAATTTTATATCACTGACACTCAAAACCTGTAGATTTGATTTCATCTTATTTCAGTCTAATGAGATTAGTAAATGTTTTTCATTTCTCAGTTTAGAAAGCTGAGCACAGTTGAGGAAGAAAATAAGTAAACTTCTTATCTTTGTTTTGAGCCCTGGTTTTCCATGTCTTAAAATCTATGCTCTTTTTTTTTCACTGCAATAGCCAGCCTTGCTAAAAGCTGAAGTGATGAAAGGTTGATACATCAAAAGTTACAAAACAAGTCAGTAGTAAACTTTCTTTTTTTTTCTTTCTTCTCTGAGGTGGAGTCACACTCTGTCCATCAGGCTGGAGTGCAGTGGCATGATCTCAGCTCACTGTAACCTCCAGTGCCCAGGTTCAAGTGATTTTCCTGCCTCAGCCTTCCAAGTAGCTGGGATTATAGGCATGCAACATCATGCCCAGCTAACTTTTGTATTTTTAATAGAGACGGGGTTTCACCATGTTGGCAAGGCTGGTCTCAAACTCCTGACTTCAGGTAATCTGCCCACCTCAGCCTCCCAAAGTGCTGGGATTACAGGCATAAGCCACCATGCCTGGCTGTCAGCAGTAAAGTTTCAAAATGAAATATATATTTTTTGATATCTGCATTAACACTATCCGTCTAAGGTATTTAATCAAGATAATATATGTATTTGAGTATATACACATACACACACTAAGGACTGAAAATAAACTTTCAAAGCCATTTTCTTGTGACACTGAATTCTGTGCTTTTGTTTAGATAATACATTCCTAGTAGAGAAAATGGGGACTGGCATATTCTTGTTTAATATGAGAAGCTGATATGGAGTCTATACAACTCCTCAATACTCACTATGTTTCCTTTAAAACTATGAAATAGTGTTTTGTTTCTATGAACCTCAAACTCATTTTCTCTGACACAGTGTTCTGTCATTTAACAGTGTCTTTTGAGAAAATTATCAATGTAACACTATTAATCATTTAGCAGCTGGCACAAGAAAGAGCTTTTAGGAGACTTCAGTTGCAGAAATAATTATTTGCTCACTATGCAGTATAAGATATGCTTCATGCAATGAACCAGAGATTCATTCTCTCTTTTTTTTTTTTTTTTTGCACTTATGATTTCTGAAATTGGAATGTTCAGGATATGTTTTAAAATAGACTTTATCATATTTATAATTTGGTGCAATGAGAAAAATATATGGCATTTTCTGATGAAAAAGGAAAGGGAATGTAAAGAAAAAATTAGCTTTGAATTCTCTTGGGGTGGTTCATTTTTTACAAATTAATTTTACAATGTGGCAGTGAAATATTCAACTGAATTTTACAAAAAAGTAGACATTTTATACATTTTGTATAAAAATCTTCAGAATGTGTATGATGTTAAGTCCTATCACTGTAAATTTGTGAGCATAGAATTGACATAGTTAAATTTTATTTTACTATCATTAGGTACTGCATATTATTGTGTGATCAAAGCTTATTAGCCAATTAACTGAATGGCTTTTAAGAATTTTTGTAAGAGTTGGCTTTTTAAATTATAGTATATGTTTGTTGTAAGAATTGGCTTTTTAATTATAGTATATGTTCATTTTAGAAACTTTATATGATAAAGATATAAATATAGTAAAAATTAAGTTACATAAGAATATGTCATCTATAATATTTTAGCATTTTGTAATATCTTTTATGTTTATGCATTTTGCCATAATTCACATATATTATATATAGCCAATGCATAATTATAAATGACTGAAAACATACTGTGAATGTTTTAAATACATTGCATACTGTTTATTAAACATTTAAAGTGAAGAAATTTTATAAGGGAAAAGTCAAAGTGATAAAAAAGGATTTAGCCAGATGGGCTAACAGCTGTAATATGGTTTGACTATGTCCCCACCTAAATCTCATATTGTTCTTGGGATAGTGAATAAGTCTCACAAGATCTGATAGTTTTAAAAAGAAGAGTTCCCCTACATAAGATCTCCCTCTTTGCCTGTTTCCCTCCATGTAAGATATGGCTTGCTCCTCCTTGCCTTCCACCATGATTTTAAGGCCTTTTCAACCATGTGTAACTGTAAGTCCATTAAACCTCTTTATTTTGTAAATAGCCCAGTCTCGGATATGTCTTTATCAGCAGAGTGAAAATGGAGACAGGAAAATGTGGGAAATTTTGGCACCTCCTAGAGACTTATTGAATGGCTTTGACCAAAATGTTGATAATGATATGAACAATGAAATCCAGGCTGAGATGGTCTCAGATGGAGATGAGAAACTTGTTGGGAACTGAAGCAAATGTGACTTTTGTTATGTTTTAGAAAAGAAACCAGTGGCATTTTGTCCCTGGTCTGGAGATTTGTGGAACTTTGAACTTGAGAGAGATGATTTAGGGTATCTGGTAGAAGAAATATCTAAGCAGCAAAACATTCAAGAGGTGACTTGGGTGCTGTTAAAGGCATTCAGCTTTATAAAGGAAGCAGAGCCTAAAACTTCAGAAAATGTGCAGCCTGACAATGTGATAGAAAAGAAAATTCCATTTTCTGAGGAGAAAAATCAAGCTGGCTGCATATATTTGCATAAGTAATGAGAAGCCAAGTATTAATCACCAAGACAATCGGGACAATGTCTCCAGGGGATGTCAGAGATCTCTGTGGCAGCTCCTCCCATCACAGGCCTTGAGATCTAGGAGGAAAATATGATTTTGTGGGCTAGGCCTAGGGTTTCTGTTGTTTGCAGTCTAGGGACTTGGTGCCCTGCATCCCAGCTGCTCTAGCCATGACTAAAAGGGGCCAAGGTACAGCTTGGGCCGTGGCTTCAGAGGGTGAAAACCCCAAGCCATGGCAGCTACCACGTGGTGTTGAGCCTGTGGATGCATGGAAGTCGAGAAGTGAGGTTTGGGAACCTCTGCCTAGGTTTCAGAGGATTCATGGAAATGCCTGGATGTCCTGGCAAAAGTTTCCTGCAGGGGCAGGGTGCTCATGGAGAACCTCTGTTAGGCCAGTATGGAAAGAAAATGTGGGGTTGAAGCCCAGTAGGTATCAGCTGACAGCAAAATTAATTCATGTCTAGCCCTCTTAAACTGGAGGAGGATAAAACATCAGTGAATCTAAAGTGTTAAAATTCTGGGAGCTTAAAACAGTTACTTTGGCTGAACATGGTTACACAGAGGAAGGTAGCCATGCAGGGGATCCATTCTTCCATGAAACTTGAAGAATAAGAGCATCCAAAATAGGCATCTGCTGGCCTCAAACTGGGGCTGAAGTCTTGACCTTAGCCACATAGTCTCAGACAGGAGGGTGCCAGCCTTTTTTGTGAACCGAGAATTGCTTGCATGTTTTGGATGTTACATAGAAATTTTTGCATGTTCTCGTTGCCCGCAGGGGCTGGGTTGGAAGCAAACTGACTGTATGCTATTTGATTGTATTATCTCCCAGCTTTAAGGGGTTAAATGAAGTCTATAAAGCAAGAACAAGTAGGTCTAATTGGAAATGAGAAAGCATTCCGGAAATTATGAGGATTATCATGGGAAGGTGGAACCCTGTGGAAATAGCATTAAGGAACATTAAAAAGTGATAAAATAGTAGCCAAATTCCATACCAACAGGTGAGAGCCCTTATGCATGAAGAAGAAAGGGATTCTCTCTATTTTAGCCCAGAAGCCTCAATATGTTGTGGCTTTTATGTGGTATGGCATGGTATGGTCAACAGAGAATGACTTTGTTTCCTATTGCTGCTGTAACAAATTACCACAAACATAGCAGCTGAGAAACAACACAAATTCATTATCTTAAGTTCTGAAGGAACGTTTTCTAAAATGTGCAAGTAGGGCTGCATTCCCCCTGAATGTTCAGAGGAGTATCCAACTCCTTGCCTTTTCCAATTTATGGCCCACATTCCTTGGCTCATGGCCCTACATTACATGACCTCTCCATCATCACATCTGCTTCTCTGATTTTCCTCTCCTTGTCTCTTTCTTCAATTGTAAGCATACTTGTGATTAAACTGGGCATGCTTGGATGATCCAGGATAATCTCTGCATCAAGACCCCTAAATTTAATCCCATCTGCAAAGTCCTTTTTGCTGTATAAAGTAACATATTCACAGCTTCTGGGAGTAATGACATATTTGATAGGCCTGTCATTCTGCCTACCCCAGTGAGCAATCCTAAGAATGGTCACTGACACCCACATCTGTGGTAGCAGCTGGTTCCCTCGACTCAAGAAGTTTGCATTAGATAAACTTATCTTTGCATTAGATAAAGAAGTTTGCTATTTACTAAAATGCCATTGTTAGGTTATGTAAAGTTCTCCAAAAAATATTGCATGTGTACCCTTGAAAATTTTATTGAAGCCATATCTTTGTCAAGTACGAAATAATGGGTTCCTAGACATGGAATTATTGTGTTAAATGATATACATTTGATTTGTATTACCACTGTGTATTCCAGAAATGTTGAAAAAGTTAAAATATCTCTTGTATCTTATTAGAACATTACAAGAATTAACAACAGTTGTCAATCATATTTGTACATGATTTTACTCACAACCCATAATCCCAGCATAATACCACAACCCAAATAATAATCTCACAACCCAAAATCCCAAATGATTTTACTCACAACCAATATTAACTCTGTTTTTGAGTTGGCACTATGCAACAGTGTAAGCGATGTGGTTTATTTAACTGCAGTAAACTTGGTTAGATAATTTTATTTTTTATTTTTATTTTATTTATTTATCTTTTTGCGACAGAGTATTACTCTGCTGTCCAGGCTGGAGTGCAGTGGTGTGATCTCAGCTCACAGCTACCTCTGTCTCTCTGGTTCAAACAATTCCACTGCCTCAGCCCCTCAAGTAGCTGGGACTACAGGCATGCACCATCATACCCAGCTATTTTGTTGTTGTTGTTGTTTTGTATTTGCAGTAGAGGTTTTGCCAGGTTGGCCAAACTATTCTTGACTCCTCACTTCAAATGATCCACCCCTCTCGGCCTCCCAAAGTGCTAAGAGTACAGGCATGAGTCACTGCACACAGCCAGATAATTTTAAAGTCACTATCAGAGTTTAATTATCAAGGGTCACCAGTGAGATTACAAAGCTGTGTAGACTCCAGCTGCTTGTGTCCTCCTCCAACTGGCCTGTGAAGCTGGTGCTACCCCATAGGTGATTTTCTCATTTGGCTGACATGGGGACCCAGCTGGGTACTAGCCATTTTGGGATTCTAGATAAATAGTCTACCATGTGTGATCCCAAAGGTCCCTGCTGATACAGGCTCAATTCTCAGCCAAGCTGTTCCTTAAAAGTGGCAGCCAGCCCTTTCCTTCCCTTGCCTTTTCCCTTTACCTTTCATGGCAGGCTTATGACCCATTTCTGGAGAAAACAAACATGTAATCTTGCACTTTTGTGGAAATCTTTAAGCATTCCTTCACACTCTTTCAATTGTAACGCTATATGTATGTTGTGTTTTAGATATGTGTGCGTGTGTGTGTTACATGCATATTGGTACTTGCTCATTTGAGTTTATTTTTTCTTTGCACAAGTTGGCTGAGTACCAGTCACCATGAGAGATTCAGATGAGAAATTCTCACCAGTTTCAAGTCTCAAACTGCAAGAGAAATTCTTCTGGGGACGGGGGCCATCAAGACTGAGGAAAATATCATTTTCCCTAGAAACAGCTCTCATCCTCCTAAGACATTTCCCTCTTTTCTTTCTGTTTTTATTTGTGGACTCACTTCTGGTAGTTGGAGGAGAAAAAACCAGTTCTTTTAGTTTCTTCGTTGTTATATTTTTACATTTGCAAGATATTACAGAGTTTAGTGATCTGTAATTTGGAGATTGTCCTCCACAAAGAAAGGTGGGGATGGTTGCAAAGGAAGAAAATAAGTTCTAGGACTGGTAGTTAACCGACACTGAAGGGATATCTTAATAAATGGCATGGGAAGAAAGTTATTTCTAGATGAAATAAAGAGTTAAATGGGAAAAATAATGAAGATAAAGAATTTTGAATGTAGAGTTTTTCAAATAGACTAATATTTAGCTATGAAAGTGAAATATCTTTATTTTATGAGGCTCAGCTCAATGAACCTCAGAAAGTTTGCCACACAAAATAGCTTTGAAATTACTATTGGAAAAGAATTCTGGCAAAAAGAGAAATAAGTCTAAGAAGAATTAATACTGTGGAGTTATAACTTAGCAATATCATTGTCTTAATAAGCAAAAATAATGAACAGATACAAACAAATTAAACAAATGAACCCCATAATAATCCAGAACTAAAATTCCTGGTGATTCTAACAATGGGGATATAAGGAGTGCTGGAGATAAATGGGGGCTGAAAATAGTTGTCTGGTTCAAGGAAAATATGTACATAGTAATACATTTAAGAAATTGATAGTTAAAAATAAAATCAAATTTAAACTTTAATTAGACAAAAGTGAAAATAGTATGTCTCCTCTTTTACATAGAGTTTAAGATGCCATCAACTGTAAAATGTGCCATCATTTCATTTACCACTATGAAGGATGGATGCCAATCAAGACATTACGTGCTTTCTTATCAGTTAAAATGTTTATTTATATTCAAAGAGTTTTTTAGACATCATCATTTTATGAAAACACAGAAGGAATGAATAAAGTAAAACTAGTTAAGGCATTCTTAAAACTTCTTTACAAGAGTCCAACTTTTCTAAGCTACTTCTTAACTTAGTATCATTGATATTTGTATTTCTCTGCACAAAATAATCCACTGCACCTTAAAGAGTGATGAGGTATTATTTTAAAAAGAATTTGTAGAATAAGTAAAACTACTCTTCCTTGCAGGTAGAGGAGGTCTACTTTAGGCTTCTGCTTAGGGATGTTGCTTCACTGCTCCAGTTTACCACCTCTGTCAACTTCTTTCCCCATATCATTTGGTTTCTAGGGGTTAAAAATACTCTACTCTTCAATATTTTCTCCAGGATTTTCTTCAAACTGCTGACACCAATTCTGTGGGTTTTGATGCTCAAACTTTTGATATATCTACATGTTCAGGAAATGATAACTGTGTCACAATTACCACCTGGCAATCAATGACCATAGAATGCCATAGACTTCAAACCATTCTGGTTTTCAAGACATTGAACTATAAAACACATGCATTTTAGAAATCACAAACTATATATTTCAGTCAATTAAAAAACAGTAATCTTCCTAATATGTAAAGTAGGAAAGGAAAAAAAATGAAAAGAAGAAGATACAGTAATATAGAACACTAAGGATTACACACAAGAAAACCTAAATTATAAGAGTAATTTTAATAACTGTGAATTAAAATATAAAGATAGAGACAGATTGAAATAAAAATAAGATTTAGTGGTATGTTGTTTTATTAGTCAATATTCCTATCAAGGAAAAAACTCAAGATATTTCAAGGAAATTGAATACAGGTAATTGGTCACACAAATGTTGAATGGGCAAAATGCAGAAGATCATCAGCAGAAGCAAAAAACAAGATGGGGTGATACCCAAACAACAGAAACTTGTTAACAATTCTGGGCCAAAGTCCAGGTTTCTATACCTGCCAATAAATTGATGGAGATGCTGTGATATCCTATTCAGGTTGCACCAAAGAGTTTCCTTTTTGGCTAGGAATAGACCCACAACCTACACTGTAACTACTATTAATGTTGCCCTCTGTGGCTGTGCTGTAGCTCTGTTGTTCTGTCAAGACTGCTGCTGCCCCTGAAGACTGTCACAAACTTGAAACAAGTGAGAGGTATTTCTCCTCTCCTCCACCTTATGAATTCCTATTAGGATTCCCTTTGGCAGAACTTGACAGGGAAACAGTTGGCATGAGATCCTAGGAAATGTCACTTGCAAGCTTTCAGTCCCCTCAACACATAGCAGAATACAGAAACGTGGGAATAAGGGCTTAAAACAAACATGCAAATAGCTGACATCACTGTCTACAAGACATGCATTTAAAACAAAAGGATATGGAAGTGTTTATTCATTCAACAAATATTTATGGAAAGCCTTCTAGGTGTCAGACTCCTCTTCCAGCTGTGGTGATACAGCAGAGAGCAAAACAGATGAAATATCTGCTTAGTGTATTTTTGACGTTTTATCTCAGGGAAGAGAGACAACAAACTACATGAGTAGTTAAATTCTGTCTCTTGTTGACACTTGACAAATGCTGTGGTGAAAAGTAAAGCAGGGATAGGGGTAAGGAGGGCAGGGTGTTGCAATTTGATGAAACTGAGGTCTGGAAGTTATCTGAGTAAATCCACACAGGGAGAGTTTAGTCAGCATACAGGGAGACAGGAAAGAGCATAGCAGAAGGCAACAAAGACATGAGGAGGTGACACCACTTGGTCTGAGCAGGGTTGAAATCTGTCTTTTACTATTTATATAATATTTATATTTTTAAGAACTTTCATAAGACAATCCAAGTCTAGTTTTCAGATTAGTCTAGATTTCAAGATAACATTGCTTTCACGACTTTAGCCTCAGGTTTTTTTTTTTTTTTTTTTTTAACCTACTGAGGACTTCCTAATAATATAAGTAAGTTAGCTTTCACTGTAAGTGATTTGTCCTCAGGGACTCTCAAATGGAAATATGTCTGACTACCTACACTCTGTATAGAAACTGCAAGAAGCTTCTATGACAGCTGAAAGATTAAACTGTTGCCAGAGTCAATTCACTCTGAATCTTTGTAGTCATGGAAAGATGTTAGAATGCTTGACTGCTGTTGCTTGGTGGAAGAGAGCGAATTAAACCAGTCTTCCCATCAAAACCAAGACATAACACAAGAAAACAAAAAACCTCTCTTATTTGGAAATGTAATCATATAATCCCTACTTAGCAAACATGTATGGTTGGCTACAGAACAAAATGAACTATCTGAATTCAAGCTATTGCCTCTTCACGCTTTAATTAGCCTAAGTCCTTCAGAAGGAAGCTCCATTCATTGCTACTGAAGAAAATCAAGAACAAGTACAGACTGAGATAACTACTCACACACTTGTGCATGCATACATGACTGAAAATGTTTATATGAATATTAATAGGCATTCATGGGCAGAAAACTAAAAACTAAAATAAGAGACCTGGAAAAGCCTTGTTGAAAACGTGACATTTAAACAACCACATAAAGGAGGAAAAGTAAGTTTAAGTGAAATCTGAGGTAACTATTTTGATAATGCACCAAGTAGACATTAAGGTAAAAGTATAGTAGAAATAAAGAAATACATAATTTGTTGGTAAAAGAAATATTAGATCAAGAAGGTATGATGATCATGCACATAATCTGCAGAGTATCAGTGCAGCTTACATGGGCCCAATTGTACCACAGAAATGAAGTTACCATTTGTTTTGAATAAACATAGAAATTGTCCCTCCCACTCTCAAAGCTGAGAATGTTGCATTTGTCTTATATGACTTCCTTTCTCAGAAAACCAACCATCAGTCCTCCCAGATAACATCAAGGGACTGAAACTTACGAGAAAATTGCATCTGAACAATAAGACACCAGAGCCCTCATCCCTCATGATTGCCTATCCAACATAGTGCTTCCTGTTTACCAACTCCTCTTCCTCACTATTCCCTAATGCCTGTTTTCTCACATGTAGTTACAATATAGACAAGGCCACAATAGAAGCATTAATAAATCCTAAAGAACTGACATTCCATTATGACTATATTCTTTGACCAGAATTCAACAAAGTGAGGAATTCATAACAAAAGGACAACTTTAAAAAATTCCTTATATTTGAAACCTATGATAAATATATCTTTTATTATAGAGGAACTCATAGGAAATTATGAAGTATTGAATGAAGTAAAAACACTACATATTGATATGTGTAAGACTCCAAGTGTTACAGGTAATTAGACATGAATGAGTGGGCAGGAGAGGGCTCTTCCCCCACCCACTAAGAATGTCAGGTGGTGGTTTGGCAATTATCACATTGCCTCCCTTAAAGTGATAAATTGGCAGCTGGCATCAGGGAGAGGCCATTTTCTGATGCTCCACACCTGTTGCACTAAAGTGTTGATTGAATGCAGAGGCCAGGGAGATGCAACTTCCTGAATATGTGCATTAAAAGACAAAATGGCAGACTATGACCTTCTGGGGGCACACTACTGGAAAATGGAAGAAAGCCTCAGATGGGCAAGCATACAGCTTCCTAAACACACTGAGCGTGCTCACTTCCCAAGGGTAAGGAAGGCACTGCACATGGGCAGCACACCCTAAAGGAAGAATCATGAGAAAGAGGCCAGTCTTTAAAGTTCTGGGATCAAGATTAAGCATTACACTTGTTCTTCAAGCTGCCAGCGTGGGACTCTTCCAAGCATACTTTCTTTTCTGTTCTAAAACTGTTTAATAAACTTCCACTCCTGCTCTGAAACTTGCCTCAATCCCTTTTACTGCCTTAAGCCTCTCAGTTGAATTCTTTCTCCTGAGGAGCAAGGAATAGATGTTGCTGCAGATCCGTATGGATTTGCCACCCATAACTCAAATACCTTCAACTGATAACATATTTAATGCCATGAGACTCGGATATTTACCACTGTTAACAAAAGTAGAATTTAGAAATTGATGACTTTGAGTACATTGAACCAAACACAAAGAACACTGAAAAAGAAAACATTAGCTGAACTCAAAACTGTAGAATAAGAGCAACAAACACAGGAAATTAAAAATAACAAATAAATGAACAAAAGTCACTGAAATAGGGAACAAAACCAACAAAAGTAGTTAACAAAATCAAAAATTAAAAAAAAAAAAACCTAATGAGAAAAAAAAGCTTAATCTAAAAAAGAAAGAAGATAAAATTCTGATAAAATAAAGAACAAAAGAAAAAGAAATAATCATAACAACTATTAAAATAATAAAATACATCACTCACAGGCACATATTAATTAGCAAAGTTATGCATTAAGCTGTTGCATTTTGTCCTTTTAGATTGCCAGCAATTACCCTTAGCAGAATAGGTTCTGTACCTGCAGTATTTTGAGATTATCAAACAACTTTTTTCTCCCATGGTTTAACTTATTTTCAGGTCTAGAATACATGGGCAGGTAAAAGTGAAGTGATAATAGGAGTTTGAAGAGAAAGGATTTCTTTAAACTGAGAACTGTTGCAGTGATGTTATAGTTATACCACTCTCAGACAGATGATAAGTTCTTCAGAGATCACCTGGGGAGTTTTACATCTGTTTCTGGGAATTTGGAAGACATAGGGCGAATACTTCACTCTATCCTGGACAAATATTTTAAAGATGTGAGACAATCTTTGCAGATCTGTGATGTCAAAGCCAAGAGACAATATTATATAACAGTCTTTATTTGTAAATTTTGAGGGGCACTGGATGAATTTGTGTTTCCTATAGACTCTCTCATTCCAAGAGGATAGTGTGAAGGGGTGAGACAGGCCCAGTGATGGACTTTTTGTAGAATGCACACTAGAAACCAACAGCTTAAAAAAGAGTCATAACTTGCCAGCCAGAGACAGAATGTTCCGTATTAACAAACTTTACTTAGTGAATCACCAGCAGTGGATCCTTTGAAATGATCCTGAAGAAATGCCCTAAGTGTTCCACAAAATAGTCATCATCAGACCCTGGCCACATCTAAAGGCCATCAATAACAGATTATAATGGTATTGGTTAAGGAGAATCTTGCTTTTACCCCTCTCCATCCACCTTCTTCCCCCATCACTGGAAGAGCCAGTTAAAGTTCTGAAGAAGAAGAGAAACTATGTCAGACCTTAGCTGGTTGAGGCAGCAAGTTTCAGATGAAGTGAGATGGGCTTGGACTTGACTTTAACTGTTAAGATGTGAGTGTGTGTGTTAAGAAAAAAGAAGGCAAAACTTCATTTAGAACAGTGACAAAATATTCAGAAGATTGCATAGTGGTCAAGAAAAGACCAAGTTTCTTTTTTGTGCCTTGCCAGGTCCAACTCACTCAATAAACCAAATACACCTATGTGAAATGAATATATTTATTTTTTATAAAAACCTCTTACATGTTGTAGTTTGTGTCAGAATTTCCATCCTTTTTAAAGCTGGTAATCCATCGTATACACATACTATATTTTGTTTAACCATTTCTTCTTTGATGGACATTTGGGTTGCTCCCCGCTCCTGGATATTGTAAATAATTTTAGAACAAATAGATGTACAAATATCTCTTCAAGACTTTGCTTTCATTCTTTTGAATATATACCCAGAACTGAAATTTCTGGATCATATGGCAATCCTATTTTTAATTTTTGAGGAACTGTCATACTTCTTTCTATAACAGCTCTACTATTTCACATTCCCACCAACAGTATAGAGTGTTTCCAATTTATCTACATTCTACTAATAACACTTGTTATTTTCTATTTTATTTTTAATAATAGTCATCCTAAAGGATGGGAGTTTATAGTTGATTGTGGTTTTGATTTGCATTTCCCTAATGATTAGTGATGTTGAGCATCTTTCTGTATGCCTCTTGGTCACAAAATATTTCTGATGATCAAAATCATTATAAACAAATACTTCTCTGTATCATTAGAAAAAGAATATGTAATATTGTTGCTATAAAATATATTACACAAAATTCAGGATAAACACTAGCATCTCAAAATAAACAGAATTCACATAAAAATAACTCAGGATAGTAACTAAAAATACTTCAATAATTTTAACATGAATATAATGTAAAACATCAAGTCTTTAAAAATATCAAATTGAAAAAATTAAAAGAAATTTTAATATTTAATATAACTGATAGCTTATTGAGAAATTCATATTCTTAAAAATATGCCATTGTTTTGACCCTTCTGGAATGAAGTATCTGTCTATTCATTTATCTGTCTGTCTATCTCTGTCATTCTCCTGGACATATCACATCTTTCTTAAATTTATAAAAATAAAATATTTTTTGACCCTTTAATAGAGTCATGATAAAATACAAATCATGAAGAAAAAAAATGCATAAACTTAACTCTAGTAAGATAGAAAATTCTAAAGACCTTCAGCAAAATTAAGACAAGGAATAGACCAGTAGAAGGTTTTTGTAACAGAGATAAAAATGATAAATATCCAAGATACAGAATTTCCATATAATAATATGAAAAAGACAAATGAACACATAGAAAATAAGTAAAGTCTTTGAATGGCTAATAAACATGTGTATAAGATCTCTAGATTTATTAATAACTTACAAAATAAATTATCTTTCTGTGAAATATCTTTCTGTTTCATCAGCTTAATAAAAATCGTATGACTATACCTAGCACTGGCAAGGAGAAAAGAAATGAAAACTATTGTTTATTGATGATGAGAGTATTAATGAGACCAAAATGTTAAAACTACTTTGGCAGTATCTATTACATTTGCATAGGTGCATATATTAGTACCAAAAATTCCATTTTAGGTATTATTATGGAAAAAAGCCACAGATTAAGAATTCCACTTTAAAAAATAGTAATTAAAATGCAGAGAGAAGAGTGATTCGTAGCATAGGCTAGCGATGATCGTAACCCATTTTCATTTCACATCAAAATTAGAAGCTTTACACAAAATATTTGAGTAAATTCAGTAAATTCAAGATACTTCTTCCTTTCCCTACATGCACATACATGAATTCAGAGTCTCTGGTAGTCAACAGGATAGGGAAGGTATAGCAAACTTTGAAACAGAAAGTTGAAGATACACATTTGAAAAGGTCAATCATATACATTTGTAAACAAGATGACTCAATATTTATTTAGAAAAAAAGTGAATGTGATATTGAGGAGTTGTAAAGAGGTTAGAGGTAGTTGTTTACTAGAGCAAAACATTACTGTTAACTGAGTAGTTAACTGAATAGCTGATACAAATTTCTTCTGATTGTGTTGGGGCTGACTTTGCCATGATATGTCCTTCTTGTACACAGGATGACAAAATAATTGTTTTCAATGTGGTATAATCTGTCCTAGTAATAAAAAAAAATGAAAACAACCCTAAATCTCCATCAACAACAAGTGAATAGAGAAATAAATTTTAGACAATTCATATAATGGACTATTATATAGCATATAGAATAAACTAAAGCTTAGCAATTAGAGACCAATGCGTGAGTGTGGAATGGAAGTTTTTGTTCCTAAACAGGGCCCAATCTAGCACAGCATCTAAATATTGATGGATGAGGTGCCCGAGAAGAAAAATGTGATAGGTCTCTTAAGGCTGAGACATAAATCAAATCATCTCTGTCCCCCATATTATGAAAGCACAGCCTCAGACTGCAGCTGATCAGAGGGCAATAACTAGGATGGTTCGTAAGGTTTCAGATGGCAAATATCGTTCCAGTACTTTCTTAATTTCAGGGTTTGGCTATCTTTTTTGTGGAGGTGAGTTTCTTACTTTGGAATTATGATACCCAGATATCTTTTAGTAAAGTTGGTGTGCCCTGCTGTCAGCATACTGGACAACCAGGTTAAGGCCAAGTAGGGCAGATCTCAGAGATGATAGTAAATGCAAAAAAAGCATATTGCTTAACCATTGAGCAATAGGAATTATTTATGGAAGTTATGTACATTTTAAAACACACAAAGTGGTTTATATTTTGTTATTTAGAGCATATTTAGGAAGAATATTCTTGGGATGATTAGTAGATGCTGATACATTGTGTTTGCTTAATTATTCTAGACACTGAAATCAGAAAAGAAAATGTTAAGCACATTTGGCTAAGTGGGTTTACTTACCATTCTGTCAAAACTAAAATAAATGATGTCTGGTTATAAAAATAAAAATAGCTACTTTCCTCTTACAGCATCTATGAGCTAGAACCACCAGGTATAGCTCCTTGGATAACGTATGGAGTCAGGAATTTGGAATCTCGGTGTAGTAAAACACTGTCCTTATATGCCTTACTAATACCTTGCGAACTGACAATGTAGAAATAGTGGCTCTCACCCTCCTTTCAGTGTTTTCACAGACAACAGAGTAGTCAGTGCAGACTAATAGAGATATGAAACTCTATGTTAGAGCCAAACAGACTTCTCTGGAAGAGCCATTGTCTTCCAGGGATTTCTTGGGCAAGCTCTAGACATCAATATTTCCTTTTTATCTAGTGGCAGTAACTGAAAGACAGGGAAATCACTTAAATATTTATAGGAGCTACCTGCCTATGCTCATGCCTGGGCTGTCAGCAGACTAAAGGGAAGATATGGGCCCTGTCATCAAAGGCAGGGACTTTCAAAGAAAACACAGCACACACTCTCATATATCTTTAATGGAAAAACAAATCATACATCTACGGAAGATGTTGGCATTGATGGGATGGCATGCTGAAATTCATTCATAGACATGAAAATTTTTCCACTTCAGAAAAAAATGACACTGAGCTTCGCCAAGCTTCACATTAAATCTGTACCCTGGACTTTCCTCACTAATTAGTCTTTTCCACCTAGAAAGCCACTGGAACAAGTCCTCAGATTGGCATCCCTGTAGCTGCTTGAGCCTCACTGCAGGTGGTCAGATCACAGGCAGCTATTTTCCTTGCCCTAACCCAAACCTACAAACCTCTGGCACAGCAATTCAACTGCAGAAAATGTGCCCATTCCTTTTTTGAAAGATTCTGCTCTTTGTCATCTAATAATGTAAGCTCTACTTTCCCATGTTATTTATTTTGTCTTTAGATTAAATCAGAATTGTCATAGGTTTTTATTTTTACAGCCAGACATCATATGTTCTGTGACAAGCTGTTCAATGAACCATTTGAGCTTATGTGACCTGCTTTCTGTTTCTTTCTCATCCCTCGAACTTTTAATAACTCATTTCCTACTTTCAGCTACTTTGGCAGTGCTATTTAGAACAGAATTCAGCACATTTCCCAGTTTGCCAGTAGGCTCTTAAACTGGGCCTTTAAAAATATGCTTTCGAGTCAGAGTTTTACTAGAGTGCAATAATTATTCTTTCATCCTTGCTGCATTTTTATATTGTTGGGTAAATAAAGCAATAACTGTACAGAATGTTTATTAGTGATATAATTACCTATTGCCAGTAGCCAAACACCTGCTGAAAGCCACAAATTCCCCAAATGTATGTTAATTTACTAAATAGATGCACCAGTTCATAGATGTATTAAATAAATACTGGCTTTTTGATTGGTTGATTCAGACTATATTTATTTGCATATATGTTTGTCCAGAAGCTTTCCCGGTCAATTTAATCAGCCAACCAATTAGGTCAGTTGGCAAAACTACCAACTGATATGATTGCACATTTTGACTCACTGTATTGTCAAATTAATGTTATTAAAACCACAGATTTTTTATCTTATATTTATGTTCCCCACCATATTAATAGCTCCATACTTAATTTGATCATGGCTAGATGTCCTTGGAGCTATTCAGTCTTCCTCCAACTTGATTCTGAGCAACTGAAAACCAATCATTGTAATTAATTCTAAATCTTGTTTTCATTTCACCATCTCATGCTTCATATTATTTCCTTCTTACTGCAATTGTTTCTGTATCTATGTTATGGAGTTTAACATTTCCATCTTCAGATTCAGGTCTTAATCTCCTGCAGAAGACAGAAATTTTGCCTTCATTTGTAATGATCTATGTGCTTTAGACTTACTTATTCACAGACCAAAACTTTTTTTTATTGTGGTCAGATTTTCATATTTGTAACACCTTGATTTCTGCATTTAGCATTCTTTATTCCTCTTCAATTCAATTAGCAGAATCAATTCAATTTTAATAGTTACTACTTTGTCCATGTGCCCAATATTATGTTAAACAAGTGAAAGAAATGAAAAAGATAATTCTTTTCCTTGTGGAGTTTGTGCTCTGGTTAGAGAGAAATGTGAGGCAAAACAACAACCACCCACACAGATAATTCCAACACAGGGCAGAAAGAACTATGAAGGCAGGCAGAGGGGCAGTGTGCCAAGGTGATCAAGAACACTGGCTTTCATATCCAACTATCTGCTCCTGTAATGACACCATCACTGGAAATTATGTGGCTATGGAGGAAATTCCTTTCCTTTTTCAGGCTTTGGGTTCCTTATACTTTAATTTAGGATACCTTCCCTCATTGAATTGCTGTGAGAAGATAATGAAATGATACATATCCAATAGTTAGGCTAATTCCTGACACATAAAATGCAGTCAATACATGGTGTTGTTATTAAAAGATAATTATTGTTACTAGTTACTCCAAGTTCAGAAAGTAGAGAGAAAAAACGGTTTGGCATAACTGGCAGACTGCCATTTGGGTAAGTGAGAATAAGGCTGTGAGTTGTGAGATGTGGCTCTTAATTCAACAGAAATTGACACAGGCCAAAAGAGTTTTCAAGATAAGACTTCATTGGAGCTTATGCCCAGGGAGGCAGAGAGAGAGAGAGAGAGAGAGAGAGAGAGAAAGAGAGAGGGAGAGAAACAGAGAGAAACAGAGAGAGAGATAGAGAAAGAGTGAATTCCTTGACTGGGTAGGGCTTTTTTTTTTTTTTTTTTTTAATTAGGCAAAGCATGGGAATTGACATCAGGAGTAGGGTGTTCAGGATGAGCTGGTCAAAGCACATGAGAGGTGAGGTATATAGGTATGTGGGTCTGCATTATCTCGTTGCAATGTGTATCTTGAGTAATGGGCCACTTGATGGTCTAATCTGCAGGCAAAAAGGCTATAAATCAATGTTCAGCATTACTGCTTGAAGTGGGACACACTGGAACATTGGTTATCTCTTAAGGCCACTTCCTGGAATTCTTCGAGTAAAAGGCATGGTTAAACATTATGGCATCAGTGAGGTAGTGGGAATGCAGGAAAGAATGCTCTAGTGGGGATGAGTTGCAACCAAGTCCTGTTCCTACTCTGTTTCAAAGTGAGCAGATTTAAATAGTTTTTCTCCCCCACCAAATTCAGGTTATACATTTAAAAACATGCTCTCACAGATCTTAGTATTTATTATTATTATTATTATTTTGAGACAGAGTTGCTCCGTCACCCAGGCTGGAGTGCAGTGGCGTAATCTCGGTTTATTGCAACCTCTGCTTCTGGGGTTCAAGCAGTTCTCCTGCCTTAGCCATGAGATAGCTGGGATTGCAGGAGCCTACCACATGTTTGGCTAATTATTATATTTCTAGTAGAGACAGGGTTTTGCCATATTGAGCAGGATAGTCTTGAACTCCTGGCCTCGAGTGATCTTCCCGTCTCAGCCTCCCAAAGTGCTGGGATTACAAGTGTGAGCCACCATGTCTGACTGTATTATTTGTATTATAATGTTACTAATATTATTTAAATAAGTACAATCATAAAACAATATAAATCTTTAATACTTATAAAAATATAAAATGAAAATCAAAGCAAATATCCCTGTTTGCGGCCTAATTTATTTTGATCTGCCTTGATTTATTCTTGAGTCTGCAGAGTGCAAATAGATAATTTTATTCTATTTTTCACTATTGCCTTTATTATAAACAGACCATGTGGGATTTTTTTGTTCTGTCCTTGGATAGATATTGGGCCTAATTTTTTCAGTTACTTGCAGGTGTTGAAATAATTTCATTTTTTAGCTACTAGAAAATCCATTGTGACCTTAATCAAATGAACAAAGATAACATCACAGTAATGGAACAAAATGAAATCATGTACCACAGTTACAGTAGGTAGCTAGTAAGACATGAGCAGACAGAGCTGGAGAGAGCTCCCTTACTCCTTGCCACCAGGAATGTTAGGCAGCCATCAGGTGATGGGAAGGAAGTTGTTACACTGTTTCTCTGAAATAATAATTGGTCGCAGCCTGTGCCAGGGAAAAGCAATCTCCCAATAGATAGAAAAAACCTGAGACTGGTAATTAGCAGTTTCCAATAAGATCTCGTGAGTTGGGTGAATGGGTTTAAACATGCATATCAAGAGGCAAAATGGCAGAGTTTAACTGGTATACGACCTAGCGACATTTGACTGGTAAGGAAGGACACCTGAAGTGAGCATATGTACAACTCCAGTTAACACACTGTGTTTGCGGCCCCTTCCAAGTGCTGGCAGGCCACTGTGCATGCGGACAGCCCACCCTCTAAGAGAGGAATCGGGGAAGAAGGAACACAATACCCTGGAAGCATATAAAACCCCAAGTCAAAAAGTTAAACCCTGCACTTGATCTCTCAAGTCACCCACTTGGTCCTCTTCCAGGTGTACATTACTTCCTTTCATTCCTAAAGTTTCATGCTTTAAAGTTTTCAATAATCTTTCACTTCTGCTCTAAAACTTGCCTCTGTCTCTCCTTGTGCCTTGCACCCCTCAGTCAAATTCTTTCTTCTGAGAAGGCAAGTGTTGAGGTTGCTGTAGACCTATATGAATTCATCAGTGGTAACATCACCTTAGGCACACTAAGAAAAACATAGTGTCTCTTCCAGGATATTCTTGCCAAAGATACATTCAAGATCCTTGAATCTTATCACAAGGAAGCACAAGACAAACTCAAATTGTTGGGCAATCTATAGAATTACTGTCCTATAATTTTCTAAAGTATTAGGATGTGGGAGTCAAGGTAGACTGAGAAATTTTTCCAGATTGAAGGGAGTAGAGAAACATGACAGCTAAATGCAATCTGCATTCCTAGATGAAATCTTTTTGCTATAAATGATGTTATAGGGACAACCGTAAAAATTAAGTGGAATGAGAGGATTTGATGCTCGCAATGTGTCAGTATTAGTTTTCTGATTTTGATGGCTGCATTATAGTTATGTAGAAAAAGTCCCTGCTTATAAAAAATAGCATGCTGAAGTATTAAAAGGTGATAACATTGCATTAACAATTTACTTTCAAACAATTTAGGAAAAAAATGACTCATACTTGCAACTTTTCTGTAATTTTGAAATTACTTAAAACTACTTAAAATTATTTTATTTTATTTTATTTATTTTTATTTTTATTTTTATTTTTTTATTATTTATTTATTTATTTATTTATTTTTGAGACGGAGTTTCACTCATGTTACCCAGGCTGGAGTGCAATGGCGCGATCTCGGCTCACCGCAACCTCCGCCTCCTGGGTTCAGGCAATTCTCCTGCCTCAGCTTCCTGAGTAGCTGGGATTACAAGCATGCGCCACCACGCCCAGCTAATTTTTTGTATTTTTAGTAGAGACGGGGTTTCACCATGTTGACCAGGATGGTTTTGATCTCTTGACCTCGTGATCCACCTGCCTCGGCCTCCCAAAGTGCTGGGATTACAGGCGTGAGCCACCGCGCCTGGCCTAAAATTATTTTAATGCGTTATTTTTCAGTGAGTCTGAAAGGAAATATATGTACCTACGTATAATCCAATTCACAGCTAAATAAAAACTCCAGACTCTTACTTAATATTTTGCTTCCTTCTTTAATCTGAACTGCAATACTGTAAAGCCCATAGAGAAGGCAGTGCATTCGTTGCTATCTTTCCTTGCTTCATAGCCTGATACTCACCTCTGCTGCTCCTATTTCTTCCGAGTCTGGGACATGGGAAAAGGTATTTAGGGGGAAAGGACAGCCTTACCTGACTGGTTTTCTTGAAATCTGGTCATAGGTCCCATCTGTTATGGTAGAATCCACATTAAAAAAAAAAAATTTCCCCTGTGTGTCACCTTAAAAACCTTTGAGGATAATACCACAGAGTCCTGCACAGTAGTATTCCCTGATGCTGATAATGTGTATTCCAAAGAAGCCAAAACCATACTCTTAGGAACTACACCTCGAGTGTTTTTAGCAGGGTTTGTTCAATGTCATCCTACTTCTAAGTGTCCATTGAGTCCTGGGAAAATTCATCACCTTCACTCTGTCACACCCTAGATCTTTCAGATTTTCTAAAGTATGCTGTCTACCCTACAGAGCAAGCAATAGAGTGCCAACCAATCTGTAACCTTCAGATTTACTGCAAGCAGTTCTAAGTACCTGTCTCTCTCTAGTCTACCCAAAATTTCAGAGACATTTCCAGTGCTTTCCTCAAATCTTTCAGTAAGGATATAATGTTTTGCCGCTCACCTAGCATCTGATTATAAAATAAGAGGCTCAACCCAAAAAATTTCTAGGACAGATCTCAATCAGTTTAGAAGCTTATTTTGCTAAGGTTAAGGATATGCCCATGAGAAATAAACACAGAATCACAGCCTTACCTGACTGGTTTTACAGTCTGTGTTCTGTGTCTTTCTCCAAAGATGATTTTGAGGGCTTCAATATTTAAAGGGGGTCAAGGCACAGTGGCTAATGCTTATAATCCCAACACTTTGTTAGACCAAGACAGGCAGGTCACTTAAGGTCAGGATTTTGAGACCAGCCTGGACATGATGAAAACCCGTTTCTACAATAAACACAAAGATTTAGTTGGGTATGGTGGTGCACGTCTGTGATTCCAGCTACTCGGGAGGCTGAGGCATGAGAATCACTTGAACTCGAGAGGCAGGGGTGGCAGTGAGCTGAGATCATGCCATGGTACTCCAGCCTGGATAATACAGCCAGACTCTGTCTCAAAAACAAACAGATAATAATAATAATAAGGGGAAAAATGGAAAGGTAACAGGGAGAGTATGGTAATTCACATATTCTAAGATAAAAGTAGCAGGTAGGGAATGGTCAATTATGTATTTGTCTCATACTTTACATAAGCTATGGAAATATTTAACTTTTATCTATATATTAACTTGTGGAAATATTTAACCTTTTATCTATAGTTATCTGTTTAGGAGCAAAAGGAAAGGCAACTTTTTGCATGACTCAGCTTTTTAAATCTATAGCTATCTGCTTAAAACAAAGACAGCTTTTGCATGACCCAGATTTCACCTTAATAGTTTTCTTTTGGGATAGTGAATTGGGGGCCCAAGTTTTTATTTTCCTTTCACAAGGTCAAATATGCATTTTGGAAAATATTGCCACCATTATCACAATGGGTCTGTATCACTCTCTTGTTATTTTTTTTTTAACTCTGTGATTCCATTTATCTGACAATATTACACAGGCAAACCAACAGGGACAGAAAACAGATCAGTGGTTGTCAGGGCGTAGGGGTTAGAGGTTGACCACAAAGAAGCAAGGAGACATTTTTGGGGCTAATGGGACTATTCTGGTTACATAACTGTGTATGGTTACACAACTGTGTATGTTAGTAAAACTCACAGAACTGCATAATAAAAGGGTAAATTTTATTACATGTGATTGTACCTTAATTTCTAAAATGAAGAAAAATTATCCAATTCAAAACGGCGGAGATTTAGAATGTGTAATGAGGGATTAAGTTAAATGCCAAATGCCAGACAATACAAGCCTCCACCTCTGTTTCCCCTAGAAAATAGCAAATGAATTCTGTGTTGAACATAATGGGTTTTAAAATGGTTCTCTTTAAAGAGGCTTGTAGCTAAATTTTGAGTGCTATCTTTAAGGTTGGTGCAAGGAAAAAGAGAGTTTGCCCATAGGGGACAGCCAATATATAGACAATGTAGTTCATTTTAAAATGCAAACTAAAATGAATTGCCATTTCTCTCCTATTATAGTGGCAATTTCATTATTACCTGAAGATTAAAAATGAGCCAAAAGACAATAGATTGATATTTTCAAAATTCAGAGGAAATTGTTTTCCACCTAAAATTTTAAAATGTTATTTTTTTATTTCAGTAGCTTTTGGAGTACAAGTGGTTTTTGCAAACATGGATGAATTGTTTAGTGGTAAGTCTGAGATTTCAGTGTACCTGTCACCAAAATAGTGCATATTGTGCCCTTATGTAGTGTTTTATCCCTCACTGCCCCTCACACTCTCCCTCTTGTGAGCCACCATAGCCCGTTATATCTCTCTATATGCCTTCGTGTCCCATAGCTTAGCTTCCACTTGTGAGAACATATGGTATTTGGTTTTCCATTCCTGAGTTACTTCACTTAGAATAATGGCTTCCAGCTACATCCATCCAGGTTGCTGCAAAATATACTATTTAGTTCTTTTTTAATGGCTGAGTAGTATTCTGTGGTGTATATATACCGTATTTTCTTTATCCACTCATTGGCCAATGGGCACTTAGGTTAGTTCAATATGTTTGTTATTGTGAATTGTGCTGCAGTAAACATATGTGTGCAGATGCCTTTTGATGTAATGACTTTTCCTTTGGGCAGATATCCAATAATGAGATTGCTGCATTGGATAGTAGATTTTCTTTTAGTTAAATCTCCATCCAGTTTTCCATGGAGGTTTTACTAACTTACATTCCCACCAGCAGTTTATAAGTGTTCCCTTTTCGCCACATCGACATCAATGTCTACTGTTTTTTGACTTTTTAACAATAGCCAGTCTTGAAGGAGTAAGGTGGTATCACATCGTGGTTTTATATTGCGTTTTCCTAATAATTAGTGATGTTGAGCGTTTTTCATATGTTTGTTGAGTATTTGTATATCTTTTTTTGAGAAGTGTCTATTCATGTCCTTTGCCCACTTTTCAATGGGATTCTTCTTGCTTATTTGTTTGAGTTCCTTGTACATTCTGGATATTAATCCTTTGCTGGATTCATAGTTTGCAATTTTTTTTCCTTGCTGTGCTTTGTCTGTTTATTCTGATGATTATTTGTTTTGCTGTACAGAGCTTTTAAGTTTTATTATGTCCTATTTATTTTTTTTGTTATTGTTGCATTTGCTTTTGGAGGTCTTAGTCATTAATTCCTTGCTTATGCCAATGCCTAAAGGAGTTTTTTCTAAGTTATCTTCTCGAGTTTTTATGGGTTTTTGTCATAGATTTAAGTCTTTGATCCATCTTGAGTTTATTTTTGTGTAAGATGAGAAATAGGGATCCAGTTTCATTCTTCTACATGTGGCTAGCCTATTTTTTTAGCACAGTTTATTAAATAAAGTGTTCTGTCCCCAGTTTTTTGTTTGTTTGTCTGTTTGCTTTGTTGGAGATCAGTTGGTTGTATTTGGATTTATTTCTGAGTTCCCTATTTTGTTCCATTGATTTGTATGTCTACTTTTATACCAGTACCATGCTCTTTTGGTAACTAAAGCCTTGTAGTATAATTTGAAGTCCAGTAATGTGATGCCGCTGAATTTGTTCTTTTTGTGTAGGATTGCTTTGGCTATTTTTTTGTTGTTGTTGTAGTTTCTTCCATATAATTTTGTAACTGTTTTCTCTAATTCTGTGAAATAGGATGTTGGTATTTTGATAGGAAATGCATTACATCTGTGGACTGCTTTGGGCAATATGGTCATTTTCACAATATTGATTCTTGCAATTCCTGAGCATGGGACATGTTTCCATTTGTTTGTGTTATATACGATTTATTTTAGCAGCGTTTTGTAGTTCTTGTATAGACTTTCACCTCCTGTCAAAGGGTATTTAATTTTTTTGCAGCTGTTGTAAAAAGGATTGAGTTCTTAATTAGATTCTCATCTTTGCCATTGTTGATGTTTAACGGTGATACTGATTTGTGTACATCAATTCTGTAACCTGAGACTTTACTAAATTTGTTTATCAAATCTAGGAGTCTTTTGGATGAGTCGCTAGGGTTTTCCAGGCATATGATCATATCATTGGTGAACAATGATAATGGTTGACTTTCCCTTTTCAATTTGGATGCACTTTATTTCTTTCTCTTGCCTGATTGTTCTGGCTAAGACTTCCAGTACTATGCTAAATAGAAGTGGTAAAAGTGGGCATATTTGTCTTGTTCCAGTTCTCAGAGGGAATGATTTCAACTTCTCCCTACTCAGTATGATGTAGGCTGTGGGTTTGCCATATGTAGATTTTATCATTTTGAGTCCCCATTTTGTAAGTCCCTTTTATGCCTAGTTTGTTGAGTGTTTGTATCACAAAGATATACTGGACCATGTGCGGTGGCTCATGCCTGTAATCCCAGCACTTTGAGAGGCTGAGACGGGTGGATCACATTAGGTCAGGAGTTCAAGACCAGCCTGATCAACATGGAGAAACTCCGTCTCTACTAAAAATGCAAAATTAGCTGTGCGTGATGGCACATGCCTGTAATCCCAGCTACTCTGGAGGCTGAAGCAGAAGAATCACTTGAACCCGGGAGGTGGAGGTTGTGGGGAGCTGAGATTGTGCCATTGCATTTCAGTCTGGGAACAAGAGTTAAACTCCATCTCAAAAAAAATATTGAATTTTATAGAATGCTTTTTCTACATATATTGAAATCTCACATGGTTTTTGTTTTTAATTCTGTTTATGTGATGTAACTACGTTTATTGACTTGCATATATCAGACCATCCCTGAATTCCTGGGATGAAACCTACTTGATCATGGTATGTTATCTTTTTGGAGTACTGTTGAATTCAGTTAGCTAGCATTTTTATTGAGAATTTTTGTATATATGATCATCAGAAATATTGGTTTGTAGTTTTCTTTTGTTGTTATATGCTTTTCTGATTTTGGTATCAGGTTGATACTGACTTCACAGAATGAGTTAGGAAGGACTCCCTCTTTCTCAATATTTTGGAATAATTTCAGTAGAGTTGGCACCGAATGTCTAGAAGAATTCAGCTGTGAATCCAGCTGGCCCTGGGCTTTGTTTTGTTGTTGTTGTTGGCAATTTTTAAATTACTGATTCAATCTCGCTGTTTGTTGTTGGTCTGTTCAGAGTTTCTATTTATTCCTGATTTAATCTAGGAGGGTTGTATATTTCCAGGAATTTATCTATTTCCTCCAAATTTTCTAGTTTGCGTGTATTGAGGTGTTGATAGTAGTCTCAAATGATGTTTTGTATTTGTGTGTTGTTGCTTGTAATGTCTCCAATTCCATTTCCAATTGAGATTATTTGAATCTTCTATCTTTTTTTTGGTTAACCTTGGCTAATGGTCTATCAAATTTGTTCATCTTTTCAAAGAATCAGGTTTTTGTTTCATTTATCATCTGATCTGTACTTTTCTTTGTTTCAATTTTATTTGGTTCTGCTCTGATCTTTGTTATTTTTTTTTTCTTCTGCTAGCTTTGGGTTCAGTTTGTTGTTTCTCTTTTTCCTTGAGGTGTGGCATTAGATTGTTTATTTGTGACCTTTCAGACTTTTTAAAACTTTCAAGAGTTTTTTTGGGCACAGGGGTTTTTGGTTACACGGATAAGTTTTTTAGTGGTGATTTCTGAGGTTTTGATGTACCCATCACCCATGCAGTGTACATTGTACCCAATGTGCAGTTTTTTATCCTTCATCCACCTCCCAAATTCTGAGTCCCCAAAGTCAATTTTATCATTCTTATGCCTTTGCATCATTATAGCTTAGCTCCCACTTATAAGTGAGAACATATGATATTTGATTTTTAGTTCCTTAGTTACTTAACTTATAATAATCATCTCCAACTACATTCAAGTTGCTGCAATTGGAATTACTTTATTCCTTTTTATGGCAGAGTAGTGTTCCATGGTATGTATATACATTTTCTTTATTCATTCATTGGCTGATGGGCATTTAGGCTGCATTTATGTTTTTACAGTTGCAAATTGTGCTGCTGTATACAGGTATGTGTGAAGAGTCTTTTTCATATAATGACTTCTTTTTTGTAGGGTAGATACCCAGTAGTGGTATTGCTGTATTGAAAGGTAGTTCTACTTTTAATTCTTTAAGGAATCGTCATACTGTTTTCCATAGTGGTTGTACTAGTTTTCATTCCCACCAGCAATGTAAAAGTGTTCCTTTTTTTACAACAGCTATTTTTAAAAACATTATGGCCATTCTTGCAGGAATAAGTTGATATCTCATTGTGGTTTTAATTTGCATTTCTCTGATAATTAGTGATTTTGAGCAGCTTTTCATATGTTTGCTGGCCATTTGTATATTTTCTTTTCAGAATTATCTATTCATGTCCTTTGTCCACTTTTTGATTGGATTGCTTTTTTTTCCCCCTTGCTGATTTGTTTGAATTTCTTGCAGATTCTGGATATTAGTCATTTGTCAGATGCATAGTTTCGGAATATTTTCTCCCACTCTTTGGGTTGTCTATTTGCCCTGCTGATTATTTCTTTAATTGTGCAGGAGATTTTAGTTTAATTAGGTCCCCTCTATTTAGTTTTGTTTTTGTTGCATTTCCTTTTGGGCTCTTGGTCATGAAATCTTTGCCTAAGCCACAGTCTAGAATAATTTTTCTAATATCATCTTCTAGAGTTGTTGTGGTTTCAGGTGTTAGATGTAATTCTTGGATCCATCTGGAGTTGATTTTTGTGTAGGGTGAAGATGAGGATCCAGTTTCATTCTTCTACATGTGGCTTGCCAATTAACCCAGCATCATTTATTGAATAGGGTGCCCTTTATCCCATTTATGTTTTTGTTTGCTTTGTCAAAGATCAGTTGGCTGTATTGGGCTTTATTTCTAGGTTCTCAAATCCATTCCATTTGTCTATGTGCCTATTTTTATACCAGTGCAATGCTATTTTGGTAACCATAGCCTTGTAGTATAGTTTGAAGTCAGGCAATGCGATGCATGCAGATTTGTTCTTTTGCATATTCTTGCGTTGGCTATGCAGACTCTTTATTTGTTTCACGTTAATTTTAGAATGGTTTTATCTAGTTCTGTGAAAAATGTTGATAATATTTTAATGGGAATTGCACTGAATCTGTAGATTGCTCAGGGTAGTATGCTTATTTTCTCAATATTGATTCTACTGATCCATGAACATGTGATGTGTTTCCATTTGTTTGTGTCATCAGTGACTTCTTTCAGCAGTGTGTTGTAGCTTTTCGTTGTAGAAATCTTTAACATTTTTGGTTATGTTATTCCTATGTATTTTATTTATTTATTTTCTTGCTGCTTTTGTAAAAGGGATTGAGTTCTTAATTCAATTTGGAGCTTCATCATTGTTGCTATAGAGCAATGGTACCGATTTGTGTGTATTGATTGTGCATCCTGAGACTTTATTAATTTTGTTTATCAGATCCAAGCACTTTCTGGATCAACCTTTTGGATTTTCTAAACATATAATTATATATAGAACAGCAATGCTTTTTTTTTTCTAAATTATATATTTAGAACAGGAATGCTTTATCTTCCTCTTTACCAAATTGAATGCCCTTTATTTCTTTCTCAGGTCTGATTGCTCTGCCTAGGACTTCCCATATTATGTTAAATAGAAGTGGTGAAAATGGGAATCCTTGTCCTGTTCCAGTTCTCAAAGGGAATGCTTTCAACTTTTCCCCATCCAGTGTAATATGGGCTGTGGGTTTGTCATAGATAGCTTTTATTACCTTGAGTTCACTTCCATGCCAGTTTTGTAAGGGTTTTAGTCATAGAGGGATGCTGGATTTTGTCAAATGCTATTTCTGCATCTATTGACATAATAATATATTTTTTTTAGTTTTAGTTTTGTTTATTTGATGTATCACATTTATTGGAGAGTTTGTTAAACAATCCCTGCCTCCCTATTATAAAGCCCACTTGATGATGATGCATTTTTTAATATGCTGATGGATTTATTTAGTTATTTATTTACTTCTGCTCTGTTTTTTTTTTTTTAATTTCTTTTCTTCTCTGGGTTTGGGTTGTTCTTCTTTATTTCCTTGAGGTGTGACATTAGATTGTCTATTTGTGCTCTTTCAGATATTTTAATGCAAGTATTTAATGCTATGAACTTTCCTCTTAGCACTGCTTTTGCTGTATCTCTGAGGTATTGATAACTTGTGTCACTCTTATTATTCAGATCAAATAATTTTTTAAATTCCATTTTGGTTTTATTGTTGACCCAGAGATCATTCAAGAACAGATTATTTAATTTTCATATATTTGTTTAAATGTGAGAGTTCCTTTCTGAGTCAATTTCAGTTTTAATTCACTGTGGTTTTAGAGGATGCTTGATATGATTTCGATTTTTATAAATTTATTGGGACTTGTTTTGTGGCCTGTTATATGATCTACCTTGGAAAATGTTCCATGTGCTAATGAGAAGAATGTGTTTTCTGAAGTTCTTGCATATAATATTCTGTAAATATCTGTTAGGTTCATTTGTTCTAGAGCACAGTTGAAGTCATTGTTTTTTTATTGACTTTCTGTTTCAATAATCTTTCTAGTGCTGTCAGTGGAGATTTGAATCACTGACTATTATTATGTTACCTTCTATATCATTTGTTAGATCTCATAGTAATTGTTTTATAAATTTGTGAGCCCTAGTGTTAAGGTGCATATAAATTTAAGGTGGCAATATCTTCTTATTGGATTGCATATTTTATCATTATACAGATACCTTCTTTGCCTTTTTCTTCTTCTTTTTTTTTTCTGCTGTTGCTTTGAAGTATGCTTTATCTGATATAAGAATGATATAAGAATATCTGCTCCTGTTTGCTTTTAGTTTCCATTCGCATGGAATGCCTTTTCACACCCCTTTACTTTTAGTTACTATGAATCTTGATATATTAGGTGAGTCTCTCGAAGACAATAGATATTTGGTGTGTGTTTTAAAAAATCCATTCAGTTAATCTGTGTCTTTTAAGTGGGGCATTTATGTCACTTACATTTAATGTTCATACTGAGAAGTGAGTTATTGTTTTAGTCATTATCTTCATTATTACCTAGATACTTTGTTTTCTTTATTGTGTTATTGTTTATAGGCCCCATTAGTTTATGTTTTCAAGAGGTTCTATTCAGGTGAATACTGATGTTAAGTTTCAGGATTTAGAACTCCTTTTAGAATTCTTTTAGGGCTGGTCTAGTAGTGACAAATATCCCCCAGCATTTATTTGTCTGAAAATGAATTTATTGCTTCTTCATTTAGGATACGGTTTTGCTGAACAATATTTTTTTCTTAAAAATGGTATAGAAAACTTGCTGGCAGATACATGTGAGGTGTGCTATTTTTGTCTACTAGTCATATTTATATAAGGCACATGCAAATAGTGGAGTTCGGAAACCAATACCCCAAAAGATAGCATTTTAACATGCTGAACTGAAGAACAAATCTCAAGTTCTCTGAACTTCCCCTCATCCCCACAGTCTTTCCCAAAGAAGCTGAAGTTCCTTTATCTGCTTAAAATTCAGATTTACCACAGAAAACAATAGTTTTCTTATCTTTCCTGTAAGATCAAACCTGTAGTCACACCTCAGAAGATCATTTTTCAAAATAATGACCATCTCCAAAGATCAATTGTTTAAATTCCAAAGAAAACTATTTACAAGTTCCCTGATCTAATCACTTCCCCCAATAATTGCTTATAGCCCCTCAATAGAATTCCTCATTCCTCTTCTCCCTCTCAATAGAACTCCTCTTCTCATTATCCCATA
The DNA here is from genome assembly GCF_009761245.1 of Sapajus apella. Taxonomy (NCBI): domain Eukaryota; kingdom Metazoa; phylum Chordata; class Mammalia; order Primates; family Cebidae; genus Sapajus; species Sapajus apella. Next base: position 52,895,454 of record NW_022436946.1, read on the forward strand.
ACCTGTTTTACCAGAATCCAAGACCCCATTCCTTCTGTAACCTCAAGATGGTATTAAGATATAAGCTTCTGTAACCTTATCCGAAAGTTGGGTCTTCATTTTTAAGGCTCCTGTGTATGCAAGTTAAATGAGATTTTATGTTTCTTCTCCTGTTAATCAGTCTGCCACATGTCATTGACTTTCAGTGAAATTTTAGGGGTCTAAGAGCATATCTTTGCCACATAATCCCTCAAACTTTGTACTTGTGTTAGAAACACAAGGTGAGCTTAGTTATCACTGAGTATCTTAACACAGTGTCTAGAAGTTTTTAAAAAATGTTCTTAAAATGTTTTCACATATTGTTATATGTAAATTTTTGATGCCACAAAAGAAGGAGAACTCGAATATAAATTTTCTCAGCAAGGCAATTACTTCTATAAAAGGATGCATCTCACAGATGGAGCAATTGTGAACACACACCTGAACAGGGGAGTGGAATGGGTTCTTGTCCCTAATGCAGGGAGTCCCTGCTTCTGTGTCTTTCCCTTTTTGACTGAGTTTGGACCACACAGTCTAAGCTAATTCCAATTGGCTATTTTAAAGAGAGCAGAGGTATGAGCCAGAGTGGCAGGGTGAGTGGTTTGGTGGGAAAAAAGGTTATGGAATGGGTAACTGAAGGTGACTCAGGCCAGAGCAGGTGACCAGGGGTGACTCAGGTCAAAGCAAGTGACCAGGGGTGACTCGGGTCAAAGCAGGTAACTTGGATGATTCAGGACAAAGCAGGTGTTCAGGGTAACAGTTGTGAACTACTGCTTAGAACTGGTGTAAAAGGTTGTTTGCTGAAACTATGAGGAAGTTAAACTTTAAAATGGAGGAACATAATGGAACATACTGACATACTGATTCTTTGAAGAGAAATTTAGAACTTATTGTATCCAACATGGTTAACATCAATAGAGTGGCTGACCTTAGAGTGTCTTTCCAGCTCACAGGTTTGTAGAAGTATGTTGAAGAAAAGAAAAAGAGGTAAAAACAACCTCCATGTCTCCTGGCAGTTGCTACTTTATCAGTTGTTGCTCTCAAATGCTCTGGCACCAGATGAAGATTTAACTGAGTATATCAAGGTTCCCTGGGACCATATTTTCTATTTCACTGTATTCTTCACAGTTTCACACATCGATGCATATATAGACATCTAGTAGACTCATGATGTTCAGATAAATGCTGAATATAGCTCATCAAGTTACTGAGAGGATAAGAAGGAAATTTTATGTGAGTTCCTCGCTCAAATTTTGCTGAGTATAATAAATAATCAATGAAAAGAATACTGAATAATTTCAATTGAATTTAGTGTTTGTTTTTCTGAACCTCACATGGAGATGTTTGTCCAGAAGAGATAATTTTATAATTTATTAAAACCAATAAAAAATCAAAGGTTTCTCTCTCAGCAACATAACTCAGGGTATAGAATCTTCTGATTCAAATCTCTTGGGTTATGCACCAAGGTGCCACAGCTTTTTATTTGCAATCTGCAATCTTGATTTTGACAGTCTATGATTTGTAATCATGCTGTGCAGGATGAAATAACACTGTGTACCTCTTATCTTCAAGGATGCAAAGAGAGAAAATGACTGCTTACTAGTATGTTCACCACAAGAATTTGTAACTATTTTAAAAATAACACCACCATCAAAATTTCCAGGAATACCTTGTATGTTTGCTGTATTGTATTTCCTGTTTTTCCTAGAAAGTGGAGATCAGGGTGGGGGGCACAGAGGGGAACAAAACAGAGTAAATATGGAAAGCATAGATTTAAGGAAAATGAACAAAGAGAGAAGAGAAAATATTATTATATTCACAAGAATTTATTATTTGCTTTATATTCCAAATTATACCACTTTTAACTTAGGGATTACAGACATTACAGATTCTCAAGTATGGGTCTGTACTCTGTTTTCACGCTACTATAAAGAACTACCTGAGACTGGGTAATGTAGGAAGAAAGAAGTTTAATTGATTCACAGTTCTGCATGTTTAACAGGAATATGACTGGGAGGCCTCAGGTAACTTACAATCATGGCAGAAGGGCAAAGGGGATGCAAGCATGTCTTACAATGGTGGAGCAAGAGACAGAGAGCACAAAGGGGAAGTGTCATACACTTTCAAACAGCTCTTGTGAGAACTCACTATCACAGAAACACTAAGTTAGAAGTGTGCCCCTATGATTCAGTCACCTCCCCCAGGCTCCTCCACTGACATGTGGGGATTACAATTGGAGATGAGATTTGGGTGGGCACACAGAGCCAAACCATATCAGTCTGTATTAGTCTGTTCTCACATTGCTTTTAAGAACTACCTGAGACTGGGTAATTTATGCAGAAAAGAGGTTTAATTGACTTTTTAACGTCAATTAAATGTAACGTACATTTTTTTAACGTCTTTTTTTTCCCCATTTATTTATTTTATTGCATTTTAGGTTTTGGGGTACATGTGAAGAACATGCAAAATTGTTGCATAGGTACACACGTGGCAGTGTGATTTGCTGCCTTCCTCAGCATCACCTACATCTGGCATTTCTCCCCTTGCTATCTCTCCCCAGCTCCCCACCACCCACCGTCCCTCCCCTATTTTCAGTGTGTAGTGCACCCCTCCCTGTGTCCATGTGTTCTCATTGTTCAACACCCGCCTATGAGTGAGAACATGCGGTGTTTGATCTTCTGCTCTTCTGTCAGTTTGCTGAGAATGATGGTTTCCAGGTTCATCCATGTCCCTACAAAGGACCCAAACTCATCATTTTTGATGGCTGCATAATATTCCATGGTGTATAGGTGCCACATTTTCCCTATCCAGTCTAATACAGGAGGCATGGCTAAGGAGGCCTCAGGAAATTTGCACCCATTGAGGAAGGTGGAGAGAAAGCAAGAACCTTCTTCATATGGAGAGAGAGAGCAAAAGGGGAAGTGTCACACACTTTTAAAACATTAGATCTCTTGAAAACTCAGTATTATGAGAACAGCAGAGGGGATATTCACCCATGATCCAATCACTTCCCATCAGGTCCCTCCCCAAACACTGGGAATTACAATTCAACATAAGATTTGGGTGGAGACACAGAGCCAAATCATATCAGGGTCTGAGGCCTAATTTCTGAAAATGGAGGAAAGTATACTAAGATCATCTGACCAGAAGTTGTCTTAATGTCTTTGCACTGTGATTATTTTGTTTGGGATTGAAATATTCCCTTTCACTGCACGCATGTTCATGTTATCCTTTCACCCTGCACTATAAGCATCTGATTTGAAGGTATTTGGAATTGCTTCATACAATTCCATTACTTTGTAGAACAACAACAAGATGTCTGGCAATAGTTTTTGAATAATCAGATATGATCAGCTTGAGATATTCCAAAAAAGGTTGAAGTTTGAATTAGTCTGGTGAAGGAAAACATGTATATCTTTAAAAGGGTTGCTTAAATTTACTCTTAAGAGATTAATCTCATTTAACATTCTTCCTTGAGCCACACAAATTTGTTCTGTAAGAAGGACCTTTACTGGAAGCATTGGTAACTATGACTCTCTTTTTTTCCTTTGGCCATTTGTTTTCCTGTCTTGTAAGTTATTAGCTCTATCCAGTGAATCAGGGAGAACACAGAAGTGCATTCAATTAATTTCTTATCTCCAAGGCATCAATCCACAGTTTGTTACATCCATAACATATGTCGGCAGTGCCTTTTATGAAGGCTGACTGCTATTTCTGAGACAGCACAAATTTAACCTGAGCGATTGGACAGGTTTTCTTGATGACATGTTTGATTTCCAAGGGGATTTTATTTTGAGCAAGAACATGGTTTTGAGAAATGGTAGAAGAGGTATGTTGGAGTAGATTTACTTTACAAACTTTTTCAAAATCCATTTTTATATCAGTGTAAGTTTCAAACAAATGCCACCTTACATAGTAATAGAACTCTTTCGATGTGTAAAACATTTTTGTGTTTAATGCTCTTAAATTATAATTAATTCAACATACATTGTTGATTATATACTATGTGCCAGATACTACGCTAGACATTGAAGCTCCAAAATAAAATGTGTGCTCTTGCTTCAGAGATGAGAATGTATAATAGGGCGGCTGATTATAAAACTAGTATAATAAAATAAAGTACATGTTATTTGTTGCTATGAGACTGTGTTCAAAGGGCATTGAGAAAAGAACTAATGGCATACATCTTAAATGTTATGTTCCTTTGTTATGGAAGAAGATTAAAAATAAGCAATGACTAGGATTGGTTACAACATAGCAATTATGATGTGAAATAGGTATCACAGTTACACTGGGAGCAGAATAATTTAGTACTCAACTGATAAAATGACTTTGCACTTTCACAATGTATTATCTACTTTCAACCAAACCCAGGTTACTTATGTTGGAGGTGGAGGAAGGCCCTCATCAAAATAAAATTCACTGATACTATTTGACTGTTTTCAATATTAACTATTTTTATTTTTTGAAAGTTTATAAGTATCTGTGTTTCAAATATATTGCTCTTGATTCACAGGGGAGATATATCTCTATATATTTATATATAGAGATATATATATTTATATGGGAGATATGTATATATTATATAAATTTATTGATATATATATTTATCGATATATATCTCAATATAGAATATATAGATAGATATAATATATGTTACATATATTAAATATATATATCTCCTCTGTGAATATATATTGAGGTATATATATAATCTATATATAATATATATCTCAATATATATTCACAGGGGAGATATAACATATATATATTAAGATATACATTATATATAGATATATCTCATATATCTCCCCTGTGAATATATATTGAGATACATATTATATATAGACATATCTATATCTATATCTATTTATCTATATCTCTCTCTATATATATAATTATATCTATATCTATATAATATATAGAGATATATATTATATATGGGTATATATATATATATCTTCCCTGTGAATATATATTGAGCAATATATTTGATATCTGTATATACATAAAAAAATATATATATATATAATATATGCTGAATAATTTCCTTAACTCTTTTTCCAGATCTTTCAGTAGGTCTTTTTCAGACATATGCTTCCTTTAAGTCTCCAAATGAGCACTCTTTTACTTTACTATGCAGTATGTTTTTCTTTCATGATCCATGGCATTGAATATTATGAGATTTATTAAAACCCAGATTTTGTTAGAATATGAATATGAGACAGGAGGATCACTTGAGCCCAGGAGTTTGAGATCAGCTTTGGCAATAAAGTAAATCCCCATCTTTAGATTAAAAAGGAAAAAAAAAATTAGCCAGCGTAGTTGTGTGCGCCTGTAGTTCAGCTTACTCAGGAAGATGAGGTGGGAGGATAACTTGAGCCCAGGAGTTTGAGGTTGCAGTGAGCTAAGATTGTGCCACTGCACTCAGCATGGGCAACTGAATGAGACCATGTCTCCAAAAAATAAAAATGAAAAGAATAACGGATGAATAATTGCTCTTGATCTTGCTCCTGTTCATGAGTGGTGGTTAAGCTTTTTCCCCTCAGGTTGACAAGGAGCAGGTTAATTCAGTGCATTCTTTCAAGTTCATGTTTCAAAATCCATTAAGTATTTTCAGAAACAGCTCTGTTGAATTGCAGGTTTATCTTCTTTCTACCTGTGTCTATTGTTGTCTTTTCCTCTCAGAAGTCACTAATATGTGAAAAACTGCACTTTTTAATATGCAAGATTACCAGCATTCTTCCTATCTCTACTTCCACTATAGTAATCTTATTTTCTTATTTGCTTGGGACTTGGTTCTTTTAGTTAGAAGAGAGATTTGAGAGGATGGAAGAAATATACTGCTACAAGGTTTAGGCATTCTCTTCCAAAGAGGTAGAACTGTGAACAGATGCAAAGTCTTCTCATTACTCCCTGTTAGTTCTTGCCACTAAAACACATTTCCAACTTAGGAGATGCGAAAAGATCACTTGGGCTGCCAAGCAAGGCCTTACAGACTTGGCAGAACAGTGGAATTTTATAAGCGGAGGAAAATCCATGCAGAATAAAAACTGAGAGTCTTGTTAAGATTATGACCCCAAATTATACCCACTATGTTCAGGAGACAATTGTTTTTTGCTAAAATGGCAGTGCAAGTAAAGGAATGAGCATTTGTAAACAAGAAATGAGAGAGAAATTTGGAAAGATAATTTGGGTCTAGATTCTGGAAGAGATTTTTTTTTCTTTGTAAATGAAGCTAACATTATATTGTATTACAGCTGTGACTAAAGAGGTTGAGTTTTATAAGAGATGGTTAGCATCTTTTCTTCTATTTTAAACTGTTGTCACAAATGCTACATGAGTTGGGATCTGTTTGCTTTCAATATATATTCAGATCTGATCACTTTTCATCAGCCTCACCTCAACAAGTTAGCTGGACTCCCCAACATGTCTCATTTAGATTATTACCTCGGCATTCTTATAACTAGTTAATATGGTTTGACCCTGTGTCCCCACCCAAATCTCAAGTTGAATTGTAGTTCCTAGTATTGGAGGTGGGGCCTGGTGTGAGGTGACTAGGTTATAGGAGTGGTTTCTAATGGTTTAGCACCATTCCCCTAGTGCTGTCTCATGATAGAGTTCTTATATTATCTGGCTTTGGAAAAGTGTGTAGCACCCCTCACTTTGCTTTCTCCTGCTTTGCCATGTGAAGACTGTACCTGATTTCCCTTTGCATTCTGCCATAATTGTAAGTTTCCTGAAGCCTCCCCAGTCATGTGAAGACTGTACCTGCTTCCCCTTTGCATTCTGCCATGATTGCAAATTTCCTAAGGCCTCCCCAGTCATGTTTTCTGTACAGTCTGCAAAACTGTGCACCAATTAAACCTCTTTATAAGTTATCCAGTCTCAGGTAGTTCTTTATAGCAGTGTGAGAATGGACTAATACAGTTACCTGAAAGTGTGGAAAGATACCTGAAAATTTGGAAGCAACTTTGGAACTGGATAATTGGCAATGGTTGGAACAGTTTGGAGGGCTCAGAGGAAGACAGGACAATGAAGGAAAGTTTGGAACTTTCTAGAGACTTATTGAATGGTTGTGGCCAAAATGCTGATAGTGATACAAACAATGAAATGAAATCCAAGTTGAAGTGGTCTCTGTTGGAGATAGGGAACTTACGGGGAACTGGAGCAGAGGTCACTCTTGCTACACTTTAGCATAGAGACTGCCAACATTGGGTCCCTAGCCTAGAGATCTGTGGAAATTTGAACATGAGAGAGAGAATTTAGCGTATCTGGTATAAAAATTTTCTAAACAGCAAAGGGTTCAAGAAGTGAGCTGGCTGCTTCTAAATGCTTATCCTTATTTGCAAAAACAGAGAAATCACCTAAATCTAGGACTTATATTTGAAAGAGAAGTAGAGCGTAAAAGTTTGGAAAATTTACAGTTCTACCATGTGGTAGGAAAAAAAAAATTTCTGGAGAGAGAATAAAGACTGTAGAAATCTGCATAAGTAAAGAGGAGCTGAATCTTAATAGCCAGGACAATGAGGAAATTGTCTTCAGGGCATTTCAGAGACCTTCACGGAAGCCCTTTCTATGACAGGTCTTGAGGTCTAAGAGGAAAATAAGTTTCATGGGCCAGACCCAGGACACTGCTGCTCTGTGCAGCCTCAGGACATGGTGCCCTGTGTTTTAGGTGCTGTAGCTCCAGCCATGGCTAAAAGGGGCCAAGGCACAGCTCAGGCCATTACTTCAGAGGATACAAACACCAAGCCATGGTGTTTTGGCCTGTGGGTATACAGAAGGCTGGAGTTGAGGCATGGGAGCCTCTGCCTAGATTTCAGAGGATATATGAAAACATCTAAATGTCCAGGCAGAGGTCTACTGCAGGGATGGAGCCCTCATGGAGAACCTTTATGAGGGCAATGCAGAGTGGAAATGTGGGATTCAAGCTCCACACAGAGTCCCCACTGGGGCACTGTCTAGTGGAGCTGTGAGAAGAGGGACAGTGTCCTCTAGACCTCAGAATGGGAGATCTATTTACAGCTTGCACCATGTGCCTGCAATAGCCACAGGCACTCAATGTCAACCCATGAAAGCAGCCCAAGGCCTTGGGAGACCACTCTTTGTATTAGTATGGCCTGGATATGAGACATGGAGTCAAATGAGATTATCTTGGAGCTTTAAGATTTAATGACTGCCCTGTTAAGTTTCAGACTTGTATGGGGCCTGTGGCCCTTTGTTTTGGCCAGTTTTTCCCTTTCACAATGGAAGCATTTACCCAATGCCTGTTGTCTTCAACATATAGATATTCATTTTCCTAAGCATTATTTATTGAAAAGACTGTCCTCTCTCCAAGTTATATTCTTGGCATCTTTGTCAAAAATGAGTTCTTTTTAGATGTATTATTTTGTTTTGGGGTTCTCTATTCTGTTCCATTCATCTACGTGTCTGTTTTTATGCCAGTACTATGCTGTTTTGGTTAATATAGCTCTGTAGTATAACTCGAAGTCATATAATATAATCCCTGCAGTTCTGTTCTTTTTGCTCAGGAGAGCTTTGGCTAGGCTGAGTCTTTGGTGGTTCCATATACATTGTAGTATTATCTTTTTTCTATTTCTGTGAATAATATCACTGGTATTTTGATAAAATTACATTGAAAAGTAAATTGCTCTGAATAGTATGGATATTTTAACAATATTAATTCTTCCAATCCATCAAATATCTATCCATTTTTTTGGTATTCTCTTCAACTTCTTGTAACAGTGTTTTATAGTTTTCATTGTATAGATCTTTCTCTTTTGTTAATTCCTAGGCATTTTATTTCACTAGTTTTTTGAGGTTGCCATCATGAAGGGATGTTGAACTTTATCAAATGATTTTTCAGCATCAATTGAAATGTTCATATAGTTTTTGTCCTTCATATTATTGTTATCATGTATCACATAGATCCATTTGTGAATGTTGAAGTGTCCCTCTTTATAAAGATTAATTATCTTATTAATGAGTTGTTAAATTTGCTAGTATTTTGTAGAAGATTTTTGCTAGTATTTTTTTGAGGACTTTTGCATTAATGTTCATCAGGGATATTGGCCTGTAGTTTTCATTTTTTGATGTGTCTTTGTCTGGTTTTGGTATCTGGGTAATAGTGGTCATATACAATGAGTTTGGAAAAATTCGCTCCTCCTCTTGGTTTCAGTTCTTCTTCAAATATTTGGTAGAAATAAGCAGTGACACTATCAAGTCCTAGGATTGTTTTTTACTGGGAGACATTTTATTATGGCTTTGATCTCATTACTTGTTATTGGTTTATTCAGGTTTTAGATTATTTTTATGGTTCAATCTTGGTATGTTGTATGTGTCTAGTAATTTATCCATTTCTTCTAGATTTTTCAATATATTGGCATATAGTTGCCCATAGGAATCACTAATAGTCTTTTGCATTTCTGCAGCATCAATTGTAACATCTCCTTTTTCATCTCTGATTTTATCTATTTATGTCTTCTTTCTTTTTATCTTGGTTATTCTACTAATGCTTTGTCAATTTAATAAAGATTGGAGCAGAAATAAATTGATGCTTGTCAATGTTTAACTTTTCAAAAAACAATCTTTCTGTTTTGTTAATCTTTTTTATTGTTTTCTTCATTTCAATTTTATTTGTTTCTGCTCCAATCTTTATTATTTCTTTTCTCCTGCTAATTTTAGATTTGGTTTGCTCTTGCATTTTTAGTTCTTTAAGATGCATCATTAGGTTGTTTATCTGACTTTTTTTTTCTTCTTTTTTGATATAGGCACTTATAGCAATACACTTCCCTCTTAGTAGCTTTCACTGTATCCCACAGGTTTTTGTATGCTGTGTTTACATTATCACTTGTTCCAAGAAATATTTCTGTCTTAATGACATCAAATTTTCCTTATTAATGTCATCAATGACCCACTGGTTATTCAAGAGCATATTGTTTAATTTTCATGTATTTGTATAGTTTCCAAAATTCCTCTTGTTATTGCTTTCTAGTTTTATTCCACTCCGGTCAGAAAATATGCTTGATACCATTTCAATATTTTAAAGGTTTTGAGACTTGCTTTGTGACCTAAAACATGGTCTATACTTGAGAATAATTTATGTGCCGAGAAAAAGTAGTGGTTGAATAAATTTTCTGTAGATTTTGTCCATAATGTAGGTTAAGTTTGATGCTTCTATAGTGTAGATTAAATTTGATGCTTCTTTGTTGATTTTCTATCTGGAAGATCTGTCCAATGCTGAAAGTGTGGTGTTGTCTCCAGGTATTGTTGTATTGAGACCTATCTTTCTTTTAAGCTCAGTAATAGTTGCTTTATATATCTGAGTGCTCCAGTGTTGGGTGCATATATATGTACAATTGTTATATCTTCTTGCTGAATTGACTCCTTTGTAATTATATAGTGCCCTTTTTGTCTGTTATAGTTTTTGTCTTGAAATATATTTTGTCTAATATATCACTACTCCTGCTCTTTTTTACTTTCAATTGACATAAAGTATCTTTTTCCATCATCCCTTTTTTAAGTCTGTGTGAGTTTTTATAGGTGAATTATATTTCTTTACCCATGCAATAGATGAATAGGTCTTGTTTTTTAATAAACTCAGCCAGTCTATATATTTTTTATTGGAGAGTTCAGTTCATTTCTATCAAATGCTATTACTGATATATAAGACTTATTCCTGCCATTTTGTTATTTGTTTTCTGGTTGTTTTGTGGTCTTCTTTTCATTCTTTCCTACTTTCTTGTCTTCCATTTAATGAAAGTAATTTTTTTCTGGTAGTATGCTTTAATTTCTTCCTCTTTATTTGTTGTATATCTATTTTATATGTTTTTTGGTTTAAGGTTATAATGAGGCATGCAAATATTGTCTTGTAATTCGTTATTTTAAGTTGATAACCAACTTAATACTGTTTTCAAAGCAAACAAACAAACAAGCAAAAAAAATAAACTAATAAAAACTCTACACTTTAACTTTGTCCTCCTGCTTTTTAACTTTGTATTTTTTCTGCTTACATTTTATTGTACTGTCTGTGTCTTGGAAAGTTGTTGTAATTATTTTGAATTGGTTTATCTTTTAGTGTTTCCACTTAAGTGTAGTTACACACCAGTTATGGTGTTATAATATTGTTTTTTGGGTACTTAGTATTACCAGTGAATTTTATATTTTCAGATATTTATTATTGCTCATAACATTGTTTCTTTAATATTAAATAACTCTCTTTAGCATTTATCGTAAGACAGATATCATGTTGATGAAATCCCTCAGTTTTGTCTTGAAAAGTCTTTGTTTCTTCTTCATGTTTGAATAATATTTTCACTGAATTTACTATTCCAGGATACAAGATTATTCCTTCAGCACTTAAAATGTGTCATGCCATTCTCTCTCCTGGCCTGTAAGGTTTCCACTGAAAAGGCTGCTGTCAGATGTATTGGAGCTCTAGTTTTATTCTTCTATTTGCAGCTAGCCAATTATCCCAGTTCCATTTGTTGAATAGAGTGTCCTTTCCCCACCTTATGTTTTTGTTCACTTTGGTGAAAGTTAGTTGGTTTTAAGTATTTGGCTTTATTTCTGGGTTCTCTATTCGGTTCCATTGATTTATATGTGTATTTTTATACCAGCACCATGCTGCTTTGGTAACTATGGTCTCATAGTATAGTTCAAAGTCTGGTAATGTGATGCCTCCAGATTTGTTCTTTTTGTTTAGTCTGCTTTGGCTAGGCAGGCTCCTTTTTGATTTCATATAAATTTTAGATTTTTTTTCTAGTTCTGTGAAGTATCCAAATTGCTAGGCAAAATAGTCTCAACTCTCCCCTCATCTCTCTTCAGGCAGAGGAAAGAATCTGTCTTGGAGCTGCAAGCTGTGTTTTATAGGATTGGGGGAGGGATAAAAAAAGCACTCCCTTTGCCACTTCACCTGGTGTCTCACTGGGTTGTATATACCTTAAATCCACTCGCTCCAAGCCCAGCCCAGTACTAGGATGTGTCCAGGAATTGCAGTCCTTGTGGCCTGGACCACCTTTCTCATTTTTATTCAGAACCCCAGAGCTCTTTAGCCTGCAATGGTAGAGCTTGCTGTAACTCATGTTCCAACCACTGGGATGGAAAATTCTCCTCTGGCTAGAGCTGGTCTAAATGCCCTGTCTGTGAGTTCCATCAAGTTCTGCCTGGTGTTGCTTTCAGCTGTGACAGGCAGCACTGAGTTCCAATGCAAAGTCTCATAATCACAATGTTTTCCTCCTCAAATATACAGATTATCTCTTTGGATGTGGCTGCCACTAGAGAACTGGTGAGGAGTGGCATGGGCAGTTCAAGACTGTATTTTCTACCCTCTTTGGTGCATTTTTCAGTAATATAAAGTTAAAACCAGGTACTGTGTTCACACATCTGATATTTAGTTCTTATGCAGGTGCATTTTTTGTGAGACTAGTTGTTCAATTTGGTGTTCCTTTGGGAAGGATAATCAGTGGAGGCTTCTATTTAGCCATCTTGCTCTGCCTCCTCCTCCATTGCACTTCTTATCTCCTTTACCCAGCTTCACTTTTCTCCCCAGAGCATATTACCACTTAACATATTGTGAACTTGCTTGCTTATAGTTTCTCTTTCCCCAGTGGACTTCATCCTCTATGAGAATAAGGACTTTGATTTTGTTTATTCACCTCTATATCCCCAGGGCCTAAAAGAGAACTCTTCATGAAGTAGATGCTCAATATATTTGTAGAATAAATGGCATGAAGTGATACATGCAAGGTGAATGAATAGAGTATAGTAGTTCTATTTTAAAGAAGCAATCAAAAATGGTTTCTCAGGATGAGACACTTGAGCAGACGCTAGGGAAGGAGTGGGCCCTGTGAGCATCTGGGGGAATGTCATAGGCAGAAAAAGAGCAAGGGAATGTGTTCTGAGAAAGAAACATGCTTGGAAACCAGTGATTTTTCTCGGTGAAGATAGTGAGTAATAACAAATCTTCTATTTTAATTAATTTTATCCTCTTGTCATTTATTTCAACATAGAATTCTAAATCAGAAGTTGAAAGTGAGTGACCCTTGGGCCTAATTCAGCCAAAAGATACATTTCATTTGGCACACATAATTTTCTTATAAGGATCAAATTATTAGCTAGCATTTAAAATTGAGAGACTTCACTTCTAATTATTCTAGACTTTTTGGTGTCTCCTGAACAATCAGAATTTAAAAGCCTGGGCCAGCAGTCAGTTGGAACTAAGCAGTGGTGGTCTCTATAAATGAGATTCAGTCTATTTAGTTTTATTTCTCAACTGGCTCTACTGTCCTCACTCTACTTGCTGCATTCACTGATGTTATCTGCCCAAGCCAGAAGGCATTTTTTGTAGTTGTACTCCTGGGTGCACTTAAAAAATACATATAATTTTTATATGTTTAGAGAACACAAGTGCAATTTTCTTACATGGATATATTGTGTAGTGAAGTCTGGACTTTTAGTATACCCATCACTTGAATAGCGAACATTGTACCGAACAACCAATTTTTTCAAATCCTCATTCCACTCCTTCCCTCCCATCTTTTGAAATCTCCAATGTCTATTTTTTTCAATCTATATGTCCATGTAGGATGACATGAATATTCCTTCTATGAATATTCTTTCAAAAGATGTCTGTGAAAATTCACCTGAAAATGGCATGTGCACTTTTGTATGTAAAGCTGAATGATTATTTAGAGGCTTTTATAATACATTAGAGGTTCCTGATCAAAATAATATTAAGAAAAGATTATTCTTTAAATTGTTCCTTGTCCACAAACTTTTCAACTGAAAGATAGAAATGCATAATTTACTGAAAATAATATGAATTTTAGCTGTCAAAAATTTTAAGTTATGGCACTATTAATATTTTATTAGATATATTTTATCAAAGGCAGACACAGCCTGTCAGACTGTAACTTAATTTTTCTTTTACAGAGATCACAGGGAGAAGTTGTTCAGAAATTTCCCCTTATCTAGCACTGAGAGAGAGAGTCATAGAAAGGGCACTCATTGACTTCTAATTATCTAACATCTAAGGTGCCCACTTCCTCAGGCTTTTCAACATTTGATTGAACTTAAGCTTGCCTTCATTCAGCCTTTTTGAAGGCTGTTTGGCTGTGGGGGCCCAAGAACAGGCAATGCAAGTCTGCCCTATATCTTGATCTCTATGAGTTTAATCTAATTGGATATAACTGTAATGTTGTGAGATGCCTAGATATCTTTGAATAAAATGTAAAGACTAAAATGTGTGAAGTAAATTCTTTTATTTATGCTGCTCACATAGGTGATCAATATAAGATGAGTAATTAGGCTTTTAGTTTTCAGTAAGTGGTATTTAAAAGTAAAGCGACTTAGCCGTCTGAACTTCAGTTAGCAGAAACACCTGCACAAATCTGGGAGCCAGTTCTTTAATTGAGCTACGAGCTTTATTATAAGCACAATTAAACTAATTATACAACCAGATTTTCTAGACATAAGAAACTTCTCTGTAACAGTCATGTAAGAGGTTTTTGCAATTTTGCATTTCCTACTTTGTACACATTGATTTTCTAGGATAGGCATGCAAATTTTAATACATTTTAGAAATATTTTTATAATATATCTAAAATAGCAAATGAAATATAGTGTCTCTTAGGTCTGTAGAAGACTAAGTTTTGCACTTAAAATTCTTTAAGTGTACAAATAATAATGTACACATTGGCAACTGCCATAATACAATTTGTAGTGGTCCATTTTGGCTGCTATAACACAATTCCTTAAGGTGAGCAATTTATATCTATGGAATACAGCTAAAGCAGTGTTTAGAAGGAAATTTATAGCAGTGACTACCCACAGGAGAAAGCAGGAAAGATCTCAAATCAACACTCTAACGTCACAATTAAAGGAACTAGAGGCACAACAGCAAACAAATTCAAAAGCCAGCAGAAGACAAGAAATAGCTAAGATCAAAGTAGAACTGACGGAGATAGAGACACAAAAAAATCTTCAAAAAAATCAACAAATCTAGATGCTGGTTTTTTGAAAAGATTAACAAAATAGATAGACCACTAGACAGACTAATAGAGAAGAAAAGAGAGAAGAATCAAATAGACACAATAAAACATGATAAAGGGGATATCACCACTGATCCCTGAAATAAAAACTACCATCAGAAAATACTATAAACACCTCTACACAAATAAACTAGAAAATCCAGAAGAAATGAATAAATTCCTGGACACATACACCCTCCCAAGACTAAACCAGTGAGAAATTGAGCATCTGAATAGACCAATAACAAGTTCTGAAATTGAGGCAGTAATTAATAGCCTACGAACCAACAAAAGCCCAGGATCAGACAGATTCACAGCTGAATTCTACCAGAGGTACAAAGAGGAGCTAGTAGCATTCCTTCTGAAACTATTCCAGACAGTGGAAAAAGAGAGACTCCTTCCTAACTCATTTAATGAGGCCAACATCATTCTGATACCAAAACCAAGCAGAGACAAAACAACAACAACAAAGAAAATTTCAGGCCAATATCTCTGATGAACATAGATAAAAAAATTCTCAATAAAATACTGGCAAACAGAATCCAGCAGCACATCAAAAAGCTCATCTACCACTATCAAGTCATCTTCATCCCTGGGATGCAAGCCTGGTTTAACATACACAAATTAATAAATGTAATCCATCACATAAACAGAACAAATGACAAAAACCACATGATTATCTCTATATAAGCAGAAAAGGCCTTTGGTAAAATTCAACATCCCATCATGCTAAAAACTGACAATCAACTAGGCATTGACAGAACATATCTCAAAATAATAAGAGCTATTTATGACAAACCCATAGTCAATATTATGCTGAATGGGCAAAAGCTGGAAACATTCCCTTTGAAAACCAGCACAAGACAAGGATGCATTCTCTCCCCTCTCCTATTCACGATAGTATTGACACTTCTGGCCAGAGCAATCAGGAAAGAGAAAGGAATAAAAAGTATTGAAATAGAAAGAAAGGAAGTCAATTTTTTGCTATTTGCAGATGACATATTTGTATATTTTGAAAACCCATCGTCTCAGCCTAAAATCTGCTTAAGCTGATTAGCAACTTCAGCAAAGTCTCCGGATACAAAATCAATGTGCAAAAATCACAAGCATTCCTATACACCAATAACAGACAAACAGAGAGCCAAATCATGTGAACTCGCATTCACAATTGCTACAAAGAGAATAAAATACTTATGAATACAACTTACAAGGGATGTGAAGGACCTCTCTCAAGGAGAGCTATAAATCACTGCTCAAGGAAATAAGAGAGGACACAAACAAATGGGAAAACATTCCATGTTCATAGGAAGAACCAATATCCTGAAAATGGCTACAGGCTATACTGCCTAAAGTACTTTATAGATTCAGTGTTGTTCCCATCAAGCTACTACTGACTTTCGTCACAGAATTAGAATAAAAATATTTTAAATTTCAGTTGGAACCAAAATAAGCCTGTATTCGCCAAGACAATCCTAAGCCAAAGAACAAAGCTGAAAGAATCACGCCACCTGGCTTCAAACTATACTACAAGGCTAGAGTAACCAAAACAGCATGGTACTTGTACGAAAACACATATATAGACCAATGGAACAGAACAGATACCTCAGATATAACACCACACATCTACAACCATCAGATCTTTGACAAACCTGACAAAAACAAGCAATGGGAAAAGGATTCCCTTTTTAATAAATGATGCTGGGAGAACTGGCTAACCACATACAGAAAACTGAAACTAGACCCCTTACTTACACCTTATACAAAAATTAACTCATGATGGATTAAAGACTTAACTGTAAGACTTAAAATCATAAAAACCCTAGAAGAAAACCTAGGCAATACCACTCAGGACATAGGCATGGTCAAAGTCTTCAAGACTAAAACACCAAAAGCAATGGCAACAAAAGCCAAAATTGATACACGGGATCTAATTAAACTTAAGAGCTTCAGCAGAGCAAAATAAACGATCATCAGAGTGAGCAGGCAAAATACAGAATGGAAGAAAATTTTTTGCAATCCATTCATCTGACAAAGGGCTAATATCCAGAATCTATAAGGAACTTAAACAAATTTACAAGAAAAAAACAAACTCATCAAAAAGTGGGTGAAGGACATGAACGGACACTTCTTAAAAGAAGATATTTATGTGGCCAACAAACACATGAAAGAAAGCTCATCATCACTGGTCATTAGATAAATGTAAATCACAACCACAATGATTTGTGTGAGATACCATCTCACACCAGTTAGAATGGTGATCCTTGAAAAGTCAGGAAATATGGGGAGAAATGCCAGATATAGGTGATGGGGGGATGGAGACAGCAAACCACATTGCCATGTATGTACGTAGGCAACAATCCTGCATGATCTGCACATGTGCACCCCAGAATCTAAAGTACAAAAAAAGTCAGGAAACAGGCTGGACATGGTGGCTCACGCCTGTAATCCCAGCACTTTGGGAGGCTGAGACGGGTGGATTGCCTGAGCTCAGGGTTTTGTGACCAGCCTGGGCAACACAGTGAAACCCCATCTCTACTAAAAAATATATAAAAATTAGCTGGGTCTGGAAGCGTGCACCTGCAGTCCCAGCTACTTGGGAGGCTGAGGCAAGAGAAGTGCTTAAACCGGAGAGGCAGAGGTTGCAGTGAGCTGAGATCACGCCACTGCAATCCAGCCTGGGTTACAGAGCAAGATCGCATCTCAGGAAAAAAAAAAAAAAAAAAAAAAAAGCAGGAAACAAGAGATGCTGGAGAGAATGTGAAGAAATAGAAACACTTTTACACTGTTTGGGAGTGTAAATTAGTTCAACTATTCTGGAAAACAGTGTGGCAATTCCTCAAGGATCTAAAACCAGATATACCATTTGACCAAACAATCCCATTACTGGGTATTTACCCAAAGGATTATAAATCATTCTACTATAAAGACACATGTACACATGTTTATTGCAGCAGTATTCACAATAGCAAAGACTTGGAATCAACCCAAATGCCCATCAATGATAGGCTGGATAAAGAAAATGTGGCATATATAATTCTTAGCAAACTAACACAGGAACAGAAAACCAAATACCATGTTTTCACTCATAAATGGGAGTTGAACAAAGAAAACATGGATACAGTGAGGGGAACATCACACACCATAGTCTGTCGGGGGCTGGGTGTTTAGGGGAGGGGTTGATGGGTGCAGCAAATCACCTCTGTAACAAACCTGTATGTTCTGCACATGTATCTGAGAACTTAAAGTATAATTTTTTAAAAATTCTCATTTATTGCTTGTGGAAACGTAAAGAAGAAAAAAATGAGTAATTTATAAACAATAGAAATTTATTGTTAACAGTTCTGGACATCAAGACACCAGCAGATTTGGTGTCTGGTAAGGGCTTGTTCCCTCTTAAAAAATGGAGCCTTTTTGCCGTGTTATCATATGGCAGAAGAGGTGGAAAAGGGGCAAACAGTCTCCCTCAAGCCCTTTTATAAGGGCAGTAATCTCATTCATTAGGTCAGAGCCCTCAAGACCTTATCACCTCTCAAAGACCCCACCTTTTAAGATTTCATCACATGAATTTTGGAGGGTCACAAACATTCAGACCATAGTACAGTTACCTGTATTAAAGTAAATTAAGAGAACAGGCCTAAAGAATCACTGAACAAACAAGGCCAGTTAGGCTTCATAAGTGACCTTAACCTTGCTTGATTAACAAACAGAAGCAAAACTTAACTTGAGCTATTTCTTGTCAATGCCTGTATCAAAGAAAAACAGAACTTAAGCTCAATTAGTCAGAAACAGCTAAGTAACTTAAAATTATACAAGTAGGACTTTCCAACATGATAGACCAAATAAAGCAACTGTAAAACTGTAATCGATCAAATACTGTCTTTGCTTTGCCTCCATGTTTGTCCTATAAATCTCCCTCTTTGCATTCCTTCAGTGGAGCTCCTGAATCACTTATGGTTTGGAGCTGCCCAAAACATGAATTGCTGTTTGCTTAAATAAAGTCTTTAAAATTTTATTGTGCCTCAATATAGTCTTTAACACGTGAAAATAACAAGTCACATTTAAAATGGCTTCTAGTTATAAATGAGTATGTTTGAATTATAGTCTGTTACTTTAAATAAAAAAATAAATGGCCAACTAGCTCATACAATCACTGAAGGTATTTCCTAATGATAAAGAAAAGGGAAGCTAAAGTATAATAAAAAAAAGATATTAATTATGGAAATAATTTGCTTACTAAAATATGTGAGTCTTATATAATTTCCCGAACGTTTGAACCTGACACAGTTTCAGGAAAATATCTTATTAGAAACAGGAATATAATTTGCATATTGGTTAAAAACACTAAATTTATGTTTACATACAGACATAATTTTAATTTGGCTTACTGCATCTTATTTAGTGAGCAATTTAAAAATACTAGTGATTAGAAGTTTCAAAAGTCCCTAGCTTTCTGTGACTCTTTACTGCAAGTGAACAATCTTAACATCTTTACAAATGTCGTCACTATAATGAGATAAAATTCAAAAGATCATTTTTACTGGTAGTGCCAAAAATGGGATTACTGAGGCAATATGTTAGGATTTGCTAATGTTTAAATGAACACTTGACACTGGCACCCTTAGCAAGTACATATGTCATATGGTAACCTATGGGCATTTATCCTGAGAGAGGTGTAGATGTACTAAAATAAAGATGCTTGCAAAAGTTATTTGTGTATTCATTAGATTTCAACATATTGTGATTATTGAAATTTATTTCTGACTAATCAGGTAAATTTACATATTAGTTTTGAGGAAACTAGACCTCTCAAAATGAGCAAATGATTTAAAAGTATTTCTTCAAAGAAATCCTAGCTTGAAGATATTACTGATAATGCAAGTGCAAAGAATCAACAAGTAAATGGCAGAGTTAACACTTCTGAAGCTAGCACTTGCTCTTCTGCCACACGGTGCACTCAAATCGATAACCTAATAAAATTTGAGACATTGGTTAAAAAAATATAAAATTATCAGGGTGAGGCTTTGTGAAATTTAAATTGCATCCAGCATCATTAAGGACAAACCTTGTTCTAAGTGTTTTTATTGCCCTGAAATCTTAGCTAGTCACAGTATAAAACCATTATGAGAACAGGACATTGAAAACTAAGCACTGGGAAGCAGATGACCAGTTTTTCAATACTACTTAGGATTATATGACAATCCATTACTTTGTAAAACTTAACTAAGTATAATAAATGTTTAAAGTATAAATTTGAGATTTCTTAATTGTAAAAGATGAAATGCCATGTACTGTTAGGGAAACATTTGTTTTTGCTCTTGTTAAAAAGTAGCTGAAATACTACATAGGAATCAACATGAAAACAAACTTAAAGTACATTTCTTCTCTGAAAATTCTATTGGAAGATGCATAGAAAACACTGCTAAAAAATAATCAAAAGTGCTAAAATATATTTCATTTATATAGGTGAAGTAGGTTTGCTATATAGCTGGATGAATGTACAGAGAAGAATCGAAAAGGCACATTCAATTATCAACTCCCTGTGGCTTCTCTGGAGCATTTGACACCATTGTCTAAAATCTTCATCACGCCTCTTTTTTTGGTCAGTTCTCTGATGTTATACTGTCATACCCTCTTCTCTAGGATAGCTGTTCACTCTTTGTTCATGTCCCTGAATTACCAAGTATCTGTATTCATCACTATTTAGTTCCTGACACTCTGGATCAAAGAGGAATATATTCTTTATATAGGCATCTTTTTGTATTTTCCCTAAATAATTTTTTCCATCATCTAATTCAGTCACGATACTGTCAGGATACTAAACCTACCCCCAGATTATTCAAATGAAGAGACTTAAATGAAAGGATTACAGAGTGAAGGGCAGAGTGAAGGGCTTACAATTAAAAAAAAAAAAAAGAATGGTGAGGTGCTTAGAAAAGAATAATGTTGGTAAATTATCTCCACCTTGAGGGTTAAAGAAAAGCAGAGACTCAAACTTACAAGAGCCTAGTGAGGCCTGAAACCTGGCAGGAGGAGACTGTTAAGGTGGAGCTGTAATGGTGGAGGGACACAGTTACCGTCAGAAATCAGACTTGAAGCCAGGAGGGAGCGGAGAAGAAACACCCTGACTGCTTTCTCCTCCTACCAACCCCTGCACTTCCCTGTCCCTGCCTCCTATGGGCCAAACCCAACCTGAAGCCAGCTGGTGAATGAGGCTGAACAAGCAGTCTGTGGAGATCAGCCTCCCCAGGAACAGAATGGGTGGAGGGTGAAGACAGACAGCTGGTACATTACTTCTTTGCAAATAACTAAGTTTTTTTCCAGTTGGACCTCTCTCATAAACCTTATTTCTAGATCAACCATCTATTAGCTAATTTTACATTATTTTCTTTCTATTCCTTCAAATACAATATGTCTAATGGCAAGTACCATCCCCTTTTTCCAAACCTGACCCTCAACTAGCCTTACATTTCAACTCATGCCTTGCTTGCTTCCTGATTTTCTCTGACCTGTATCCTAGCTCCACTATCTAATTCTGGGACCATATTTGACTTCTACCTCAATCTAGGGACTTATTCTCTACTTTAAATCACACTCAGAGAAATTTAATGCTTTATTTGTTTCCAGTGCCCATCTCATCTTGCTCTTCCTATTACGCCATATCCTTGGAGAATGAAGTTCTATCCTAATGGCTGAAATCTGGCAGTTTACAGGTAGTCTTCCATGGTCCATCTGATCTGCCTGGGTCTCTGAAGAGACCCTATTCTTAAAGCCTCAACTGTCTTGCTCTGCCTATCTTTTAGAGCAACTTCTGGGTGGGATTCTCCCCATGTCGACTCCCTGTCAGGGTGCCTTCTGGGTTAGTATTATTCTCCAGATTTAGTGCTGTGTTTGCTAGACTAGATTTTCTTTTAAAACTTATATGCAAATCTGTGATCCCTAGTGCCTGCCTCTTTTTACAGGCAAGTATAATTCTAGGTGCTAGTCCTTCCCATGTGGAAGAGTTAACCGTGTTGTTCCAAGTTATAGAGCGACTGTGACCTGCACTCTAGTTGAATAAATCAGAAACTTTTTTTTTTGAGGCGAAGTTTTGCTTTTGTTGCCTGGGCTAGAGTGCAGTGGCATGATCTAGGCTCACTGCAACCTCCGCCTCCCGGGTTCAAGTGATTCTCCTGCCTCAGCCTCCTGAGTAGCTGGGATTACAAGCGCCCACCACCACGCCCAGCTAATTTTTATAATTTTAGTAGAGAAGGGGTTTCACCATGTTGGCCAGGCTGGTCTCGAGCCCCTGACCTCAGGTGATCCACCTCCCTCAATCTCCCAAAGTACTCAGATTACAGGTGTGAGCCACTGTACCCGGCCCTTTTAAGCTTTATTTTTCCTATCTAAAAAGCATGCTGCCAAATTTTATATATACATATATATATATATATATATATATATGTGTATATATATATATATATGTATATGTATATGTATATATCTCACATATTATATATATGATATCTCAAGATATAGTAATTCAAAACTTAACTGCGAAGTGATTCTGATGTATTTAGCACATCAAAGTTTTGAATTACTATATGCCAACTGTATGGAATCTTTGTTCTAAATCCTTTTCATAGATACTGTGATACAGAAACTTTTGGAACAAGAGTTCTTATAATACAATGGTTCTTATAATATGTGATATATATATATGTGACATATGTATGTAATATATATGTGATATATATGTCATATGCATGTATATGTATATGTAATATCACACACATATATATGTATGAATGGATTGTTATTTCACTATATTGAAAACAATGAATCTTTCATGTGAGAGTTTATAAGATAAGGTATATTGTCTCCATGACAAATGAAAGTTAAGACAAAGCAGTAAATATTTATCTTAGTCAAAATAAGAGCTCAAAATATATTCTTCTTGTGTTGTTAATTTCCACTTTTCTCTGTTATTAGCTTTGTACTACTTCTTATCAATTTCACACTGGGAAATAGTGCAAAACAAGTGGAGAATAGTTTCTGGCCTCTCCTCTCTTTTAAAAAAAATTAAAAAGAAAAAGAGAAACCCCAACTGAAAACAACATTTAAATCAAGCTTACACATTTTGATAACAAAAAATGTTTGCCAGTTGGAGACTGAAAACATGGATCTAATCAAAAGCTTCTTTTCTCATTAGTTTCAATTTTCTTTTAGAGGCATTTGCCACTTTTCAGAGGTGAGCTAATAATTTCCCTTAAGTCTGAGAACTCTTGTCTTGAACAAAAATATCTTAGAAAGAATCTATACCTAACACTTAAATCTTTTTTTATCAGTTTTTTGTAGCATGTGTAGTGAATTATGTCCTTCTTGAATTCATAATTAGAGGAGGGAGCAGATGGCTGAGACTTATTGTAAAATGATGTACCTATTAAACAGTAACTTATGCATTCTCAGTGACTATTCTCTGTAGTGAGGTAAGCCAAATATTTAAATGATTTTTAAAGGATGAAACAAAATACATTTTCCCTTATAGATTAATGTGCTAGATACATCAGAATCACTTCACAGTTAAGTTTTGAATTACTATATGCTAACTGTATGGAATCTTTGTTCTAAATCCTTTTCATAGATATTGTGACACAGAAACTTTTGGAACAAGGGTTTTTATAATACAATCAGCAATTTTATCCCTTTCCACTAGATTTTCAAACCCTTCCTTTATGATGATTGTTTTCAAAGGTATTTGACCTACATCAAAGCTATTGTACTGTTTCTTTTTATGCAGATACACTTGAGCATGGGGGTTATGGATGAAGAGAGATGATTCAGCCCATCATTTTCTGATTTTGTTCTAATTGTACCCAGAAGAGGTGCTGAGAGTGGCAGCTGTCAGAGGTGTTCCTGTGTATCCTAGTGTTATCCATACATTCACTACCCCAGCCCAGTGACGCACATACTCATTCTTTCTTACAGTACACACATATCACACACACTACTTGAACACCTGTGTTTACCAAGGACTTTCTGCTTTCTCTCTGTGTAAATTTTGATTAACTCCTGCTAGCTGTAGCTGAAAAATGTATTTTAATTTTAGGAGAAATAAAATATAGTAATAGTCAAGTACAATGCTTTTGAGGACAACATGATTATACCTTAAACATGCAACTGTCAATTGGCAGAATTGTTAAACTTAAAACATAGCAGTGGCATTAAAGAGGCTATACTGTTCGAAGAAAGTTTTTGGAGTGACTTCTATTCTGTCTAAACATGTTTTTATTGGTATTTTAGATTCCTTTTTTTCTGCTTAAAATATTCTTTCAGACAAACTGTAGGACCACTCTTGGTGACTGAGTAAGGCAGGAATTAAACGAATGAATTCATTTTTTCATTTCTGCTTTGTGTTTCATGTTTTGTAATGAATAATTATACTTTTTGTCTAAAATTACATGGAAATTTGGGAAATCTCTGCCTTCGCATTTAGTAAAATGAATACACAGACACATAATCTTATGTAAAACATAGATGAATCTGGAAACCATAGTTCTCAGCAAACTGACACAAGGACAGAAAGTCAAACACTTCATGTTCTCACTCATTGGTGGGTGTTGAACAATGAGAACATGTGGACACAGGGAGGGGAGCATCACACACTGGGATCTGTTGGGGGAGAATAGGGGAGGGACAGTGGGGGGTAGGGTCTTGGGAAGGGATAATATGGGGAGAATTGCCAGATACAGGTGATGGGGGGATGGAGGCAGCAAACCACATTACCATGTATATATACCTATGTAACAATCCTGCATGATCTACACATGTACCCCAGAACCTAAAGTGCAAATATATATATATATATGGAAAAAAAAAGAATTCAGAGAGAGAGAAAAAAGTCATGTTAACAAAAAGAGGTACTCAATATGCTGGTGGGCATAATTAATATTTTCTTGACTAAGAAACCACACCTTGTTTGCAAAGATTTTAAAAATATGTTTCTTGTGTTTTATTGAGAAAAAGGTATTTCCAGGTACTTTTATTCAGATGATGAAAGCAATACAAAAAAAGGAACGATATTATGTTTGCAATAAAGCCTGGCTGGGCCTCACTGGTATTCTTAGTTGTAACAATTCTTGTTTTTTTTTTAGGGTTAACTCTTTAACGGATTGGCTCTGAAAGCAGATATACCTGGAGGGCCTCCAAACTGGTCTCACTCCAGATCTCATTAGGCTGTCTTATTCTAGACCTTTTTTTGTTATCTTTGAGAATTCCAGTGTTTAAGGAACAACCAAAAAGTCTAAGAGCTATGGACACTAGTAGGGTTAGGATTCTGCTATATATTTAATTCAGGTTCAGAATCCTAAACTTTGACCAAAGGTTTTCTTCTACAGTCTCAGATATCTGGGCTGACCACACCATGCACCTAGGACTTGGGTAGCTCCTAGGGAGCATTTTAGGATTTTAGATCAGGATTCTTTGCTCCCAGATTTCTGTGGGTCCCCATTTTAATAAAGTATGTAAAGATAAATTTTAGTAGAAATGGCACATCTTTTTCTTGCTTGTTCTAATTGGTTACTTTTATTATGGGAAGTATATACCTCAGAATGATACCAGCTTTTATATTTGATATGTAGATTTGGTCCATGAGTTAAAAGGATCCTTGAATGCCATGAAGAATGAGGGTGGCATATTGCAGACAAGCAACAGTGACTGGTGTCCAAGTGGACATGTGAATAAGTTGTGTTGACTTTGTATAGGCATATACTTTTCATTAATTATTTCAGTATGTGAAAGTATTACATATATATGTGTTTGTGTGTGTATATATATATACACCAATATAATAGATAATACAGACTCTTCAATTCTAATCACCCTTGCCACTAATGCACTGTAGTCAGAATATTGTATGCCTTACAATAGTGATGTATTATTTTGGACTTTTAAATTTGACTCACTATCCTTCCTTAAGAATCTGTGATTTTTCTCTTTGGTTTTTATATGTACATATATATGTAGATATACATAGATACACACACACACACACACACACACACACACTCCAGATAGTTCATGGAGAAATGGAATGAAAAGATAAAAGTAAAAAATATAAACTTTATTTTTCAACATAAGTTCCTTCAAGTTTAAGACCTTTTGTAAGTAGTGACATCAGTTATTTGGTCTATCCCTAAAGAACCGAAGGTCTCGGGAATTTAACCATGTTGATACAGTCTTTTAAACCTATTAACTGAAGAAAAATAGGTAACCTTTACAGATTTTTTAAGAATAATGATATGATTTGGCTGTGTCCCACCCAAATCTTATCTTGAATTGTAGTTCCCATAATCCCTACATGTCTTGGGAGGAACCCAGTGAAAAGTGATTGGAGCATGGGGGTGATTTTCCCCATTCTGCTCTCATGATAGTGAGTGAGTGCTCATGAGGCCTGATGGTTTTATACGTGTCTGGCAATTCCCCTGCTTCACCTTCCTGCTGCCCTGTGAAGAACCTGCCTTTCTTCCCCTTCATCTTCCACCTTGACTCTGTTTCCTGAGGCCTTCCGAGCCATAAAACTTGTGAGTCAATTAAACCTATTTTCTTTATAAATTACCAGTCTCAGGTACTTCTTCATACCAGTGTGAGAATGGATTAATACAATTAGAAGACAAAAAGGAGCCAGAAGGAGCCAATTTGGGGTCAAAAGTGGATGCCTAATAAGTTTCCATTGAAATTATCACAGAATTATGCTTGTTTAATGAAATAAATGACTAGGAGCATTATGGTGGTGAAAGACTCCCTGTTAAAGCTTTCTGGGATATTTTTATGCTACAGCTTTAACAAAAACAAATAAACCAAGAGATGTCACTGTTCTTTGGCCCTCCAGAAAGATAACAAGCAAAATACCTTACCTTGAGCACGGCAAAAACTGTGTCAAATTATTCGCTCTTGACTGGTCTGCTTTTGCTTTGACTGGACCACTTCCACTTCTTGATTGTTAGCCATTGCTTTGATTGTGTTTTGTTTTTAGGATCATACTTAGTAAAGCCATGTTTCATCTCCTGTTACAATTGCCTGAAGAAATGCTTCAAGATCTTGATCCCATTTGTGTAAAATTTCCACTGAAAGCTCTGCTCTTTCCTGCAGCGGATCTGGGCACAATAGTTTTGGCACCCAACAAGTGGAAAGTTTGCTCAACCTTAACTTTTCAGTGAGAATTGTGCAAGTTGAACCAGTTGAAATGTCTATGGTGTTGACTGTTGTTTCTGTGGTTAATTATTGTTCCTCCTTAATTATGGCGTGGACAAGATTAATTTTTCCTCAAAAATTGATGTGAATAACCTGCAGGCTTCTTCTTCAATATACTCTTGTCCCTTCTTAAAGTGAGTTTTCTCTTTGTAAACTGTTGATTTCTTATGGAGCATTTTCCCCACAAACTTTTCATAAAGCGTCACTGATCTCATTATTCTTCACCTAAGCTTCACCATAAACTTGATGTTTTTGCTGCAGTGTTAGCAGAATTTATGCTGCTCTGATAGGAATTCCTTTCAAATTGATGTCTTATCCTTCATAGTGCCTCAGACTGGATTCTGTTCAGATATTTTATAAGAAGTTAGAAAGAGTTTATTTTGGCACAAACTATTTTTAAAATTCATGGATTTTTTTATAATATGCATTTTCCATAATTATTTTTATGAAACAGGGTCTTGCCTGTGGCTCAGGCTGGAGTGCAGTGGCATGATCATAACTCAATGCAGCCTCCAACTCCTGGGCCCAAATGATCCTTCCACCTTATCTTCCTGAATATCTAGGACTATAGGTGCACACCACCATACCTGGCTAATTATTTTAATTTTCTTTTGTAGAGACAGGATATTGCTATGTTGCCCAGGCTGGTCTTGAACTCCTGGCCTTAAGTGATTTTTCCAAAGAGCTGAGATTACAGACATGAGTTACCATGCCAGACCTCCATGAACATTTTTAAAACCTCTTTGGGGGCCAGGCGCGGTGGCTCACGCCTGTAATCCCAGCACTTTGGGAGGCCGAGGCGGGTGGATCACGAGGTCAAGAGATGGAGACCATCCTGGTCAACATGGTGAAACCCAGTCTCTACTAAAAATACAAAAAATTAGCTGGGCATGGTGGCGCGTGCCTGTAATCCCAGCTACTCAGGAGGCTGAGGCAGGAGAATTGCCTGAACGCAGGAGGTGGAGGTTGCGGTGAGCCGAGATCGCGCCATTGCACTCCAGCCTGGGTAACAAGAGCGAAACTCCGTCTCAAAAAAAAAAAAAAAAACCTCTTTGGTATCTCCAAAAATTTCTCTTCGATCCTTCAGAAATTGATACTATCCTTTCCTTGTTTCATTGCCTCTAATAGACAACAGCTATTACAGTAAGTTAGCCAATATATAACTAGATTTTATCTTCCCTTTTTAATTCTTTTTAAATTTCTATGGGGATTCATGAAAAATTTAATCTAGGATAAATAGTATACAGTAAAAACATTCAGTGTGAAGTATGTTATTAAGGAGTTTTTCTCTCCTGATAGCTTAAATGTTAAATTTGTCTGAAATAGTGTTGAATACTGGGGTAGGTAATTTGATACCAATTTCATGGAAAGGAACCTGGAATATAGACATCATTTAAATCACCTTCCAGCAGAAGCAACTTAGAATGTTCAGCTAAAACAAACAAACAAAAAATACTTTATCTAGAAATAGATTTTTAAAATAGTAGCATATGTATTATCATTTATCAGTGCTATGTCCTCAGCTGGAGTATTCATCATATGAACTTGTTTCTGTTAAATCTGTCATTAGTGCATGAGACTACCGATTTTCTAGTACACACCTGACTGAACGTTAAGATAAGAGATTATCCACTTCCATTGTGCTTGAAAATATGGATTTCTAGAAAATGTTTATTTAAAAAACAGTCTCTATTAGATACAAACTATTAAAAATAACTGCCTAACAAAGATTTTGCTTTCTCCCTGGGAATTCCTGACTTCCTGGATTTCTCAGGATTCAGCAGAATTCCCATTTCTGGGTTCTCTCCTTGTGCTGTGCACTATAATAATGAGAAGTGTATCTTAGATTCCCCAACTTGATGTCCAGATCCAAAAGTGTGGGGTTCAAAGCCTGTCTTCTCAGTCTTGGTTTCAGTTTCAGAACTTATTCCTTCTCTGTCTAATGTTTATTCAAGTATAATGAGTATCAAGTTACATGCCACTATTAATTTTTTTTTTTTTTTTTTAACACAGAATCTCACTTTGTTGCCCAGACTAGAGTGCAGTAGCACAATCTCCGCTTATGGCAACCTCCACTTCCTGGGTTCAAGTGATTCTCCTGCCTCAGCTGGCCTAGTAGTTGGGATTATAGGCATATGGCACCACACCTGGCTAATATTTTTTTAGTAGAGATGGGATTTCACTGTGTTGGCCAGTCTGGTCTTGAACTCCTGACCTCAAGTGATCCACCTGTCTTAGCCTCCCAACGGGCTGGGATTACTGGTGTGAGCCACCACACCTGGCCTTTTAAAAAATATATAGATGAAATCCAGATGAAATTTACAAAATACATGCAAAATTTAAAAAATAATATACAGTAATGTATATATATCACCCAACTTAGAAAAATATTTACTCTCATGCAATCACCTGTGCTGCTCTCTGAGTCCCTGACCCAATTCTTTCACCCTCAGATGTAACCATTATAATGAGTTTTGGATTTACTATTTTTTTGCTTTTCTATATAGCTTAATTTTACATTTGTTTTCTAAATAACATACAGATTAATAAATTGTTGAAGTGTATGTGATTGAATTTGAATTATAATTATATTGCATGTATTCTGCAACTTTTTACCACTTAAAATTATTTTCTTAAGATTCATTCATGTTGTTGTATCTAGCTGTATTTCATCTATTTTCTCTGCTGGATCAGATTTCATTTACAACAATTTGCAACCATTTATTTGCAAATTCAACTGTTGATAGATGAATGCCATTTTGACGAGGTAATTTTGATGTCTACTTTTCTATATAGGAAATTTTTTCATTTTCATTTAATTCATATCTTCAAACACCAAGTGATTGAATTTTGAACATTCAAAAAAATTTCAATTTAACTGCCCTCTCTAACATCACACCTTCTCTGATTCCTTTCTGTCCTAAGCCTTTTTCATTCCAGGCATACACTTTATCTCACCTCTCTATGTATTGCTGTGAGCAATGATGTAAAAGAAGATTAAATGCAAAGAAAAATTTACTAGTCAGGAATGAGTTTGGACAATCAATTGATAATAACTTTTAAGACAGTAAAATTTCATACTTACCAAAATGTTCTACTTTTTTAGTTTCATAACATCATGTTTTTAAAGAAATAACATGCCTTGGTGATAAACCATTACAACTCACTTAGGCTGATGTCCTTTTCATATATAAACACACAAAGCTTAGATATTACCATTTGATTTACTATATAATTTCCTGTAGGTTGATATGCCTGGCTGTGAGTATCTGAATTTTGTTCTTTGTATCACTCCTATTTAATGGAAAAAAAAATTGCTATTGCCACCAAAAGAGGACAATCAACAGCCTTTTCCTTCTCTATTTTCAATGATTTTCTGAAAAGGGAGTTAATTCCCCTTGGATGATAATACTTTATAAAATATGTAAGAGCTTATTGTGGTTCAGGGAAATGTGGTACTGTCTTGGGAAGAAAGTGATGGCAATTTATATAGGAGATTAGAAGAGGAGCTGAGATTGTAGCCAAAAAGTAATTAACTTCACAGGAGAGATAGCATGGCTCATACCTTAAGGCCTTATTAGGAATTTATTATTTTTCCTTATTGGTTGATTTAGTGCATTGTATATGTCAGAAATAAATATAACCAAGCTTAAAATGAAACTTTCTTACGTTGCACATTGAGTATTTTTAATAAACACTTTCATACTACTTGTGTTTTAAAAGCACAAGTTAAAACTTATATTAGGGGATCAAAGGCTATCAAACTGCACTCAATGAATCTGTACCATACAGGCTTTACTTCTGCAATTATTCACATTTCATTGTAAGAAAATGAACAAGGCAACATTTTGATGATTTTCATGAGAAACACTAGCCTGCTTTCCCCATCCACTTCTGATATCTTCCTTTTATAGTACTGTGTCTGTTAAAATTTAATAACTTATAATTAAAAATATATATATATATTTTTACTTCTAGCTTTCTTTCTGACATACTGGCAAATTTCTCTCTCTTTGAAATTTAGAATGTGGTATTGGAAATTATAAACTTGAAAATAGAGTTAATGTATTATCTTCTCATAAATGAAGAACTTAAAATTAATAAATATTCAAACCAAAGTACAATCCATGTTAGTTTGCTAAATTTATACACAAGTAGGCAGTGGAGCTCATTCACTTTTTTCAGGAGGGAACTAAAGCTGAACAGGAAGGAGACATTTATCATTGGTGAAAATTCCTTTGACTGGACAAACAGGCCTGAGCAACATGTGGAAGGACAGTTTTGTGCAAACGAGATTGATAAGACATGTTATAGAAATGCCCTGGTCCTACAGCTATGCCACTCTATTGACTAGGTTACATTGACCTTGGGTTAATAATAACCTCTTTCTTTTATTTCCTTATCTGAAAAATGCTGAAAGCTACACCTATCTACTTCGCAGTATTATTATAATAATTAAATAGAAAAATATAAAACATGCATGAATTTCTAACATTATACTCATTTTAAAAATAATAATGGTGTTTGTGTTCACTTGCTCTTCACAGTGGTAGAAAGTATGGTTCATATGTTTTTTAGTTGGAAGCAAAGCTTAGAAAGCCTCTAACTTGTCGAATGCCACATGCGATAATACTATTAATATATATGAGATTCCATTATAGGGTACTTCATATGGCCACTATTTTAAAGATGTTTAAGAATAGAGCAAGTTTTATGCTTTGTTTTGTTTTCATGTAGAGGATTTCGTTGGTGATTATATTTTAGGTTAAACTTGACTTTGGCTGACAGTGACAGAGCGTAAAACATATTAGTTTATGAGATAAAATAAAAAGGATTGTATATATGTTTATACAACTGCAGTAGTCAATGTCAAATGATTATCCCAATGTCCCCCTACTCATTATGTGTTTCTACATGGTGCACATTTTTTCTTAATCATTTCTTCCTTCTTAAGTAGATTTTTAAAAATCATTTTTATAAAGAAATTGTAGTAAAATCCCTTTTTTACAGGGTCTGAAAATATTTACATTTCAGTCTTGCTATTGAAAGGTTGTTTTCCAATATACAGAATTCTAGTTAAACAATTAGTTTCTTTCATATCTGAAAATAGCATTCTTCCATTTTCTCTTATAGACATTGATAAATTATCTAATTATATTTACTTTGTTTATGATACATTTAAAAATTGATAGCTGCTTATAATACCTTTTTCCTTTTGTGTTTTGCATTTTTACTGTAATATTTCTTGGTATGGATTTCTTTTAATTTTTCTCACTTAGGTTTCACTGGAGTTTCTGATTTTGCAAATTTTACTCTCTTCAGGTTTGAAAAATTAACCATTATCTTTTACTATTCTTTCCTTCTGGCACTACAGTTAGTCTTACATTAGACCTTCACACTCTTCTTCCATAATTTCTTTCTAATCTCTTTGTCTTTGTGTTGCCTCATAATTTTGTTAGATGTGTTTTCTAGTTTACTTCCAGCACTTCCTTGTCTTCTGTTAATCCATGATATTGTTTTTGTTAGCATATTTGCATCCAATAATTGTGTTTTGTTGTGTTACTTTCAAACCTACCTACCTACCAATTTTGATACTTTTCTGCTTTCATCATGCTTTTTTATTGCTCCCCTTATTTGTTTCTGTATATTAAGAATATCTACTTTATGTTTAGTACTGGATAATTACAAGTTTTTTTTTTTTTTTTTTTTTTTTTAATTTGGGACAGATTCTGTAGTTTAGTTTTGTTACTAATGGTTGTAATGTTGGCTTGCCTCCTTACATCTTAGTAAATATTGATTGTGAACTCACATTTTTTGAAATTCTGTGGAAATTATTTGAATTCTGAGTTCTATGTGTTTTCATTCGTTTCAGCCTGGTGCATGGAAATACCTAGAAACATGGTGATAAATTTTCAGCTTGTGCTTTTTTGGGGACCATTTGGCTAGTGTGAAATCAGAGTCAAAACTGTGTGAATGTGAGTTTGTCATTTCAATGCGTACTTTCTTTTTCTTTGTTGCCACAACACCCAGAGTCAAATTCAGATCTTCGTCTTGACTACATGGTCTCTTTTATTTGAGGGTTCATTTTCTGGCTGAGGCATTGAGTGAGTGCCCTCCTGTGCCTCCAATGTTATCAGTGATCTCCGAGTAGGCTTCCTCAGTTTTCCTGTCCTGTCATCAGTGCACTCAGCTAGTTAAAGCCCAAGTTCTAATCTACTAGATAGGTAGGCAATTCAAGAGTAAGTGCAGCACCAAAGCACAGAATATAGATTTTTATTATTTCTGACATTTGTAATTTCTTTTACTTTTCACCTAGTTTTCTTTCAAAAAGTGTATTGTACCTGAATGTATTTCTCTTTATATTTTTTCTGCCATTATGTTAGAAATGGAAGACACTAGTGATTCTTTAAAAAATTAATTAGGTCGTGTCACTCTCCTGCTGAAAACACTCCGTTACGACCCATAATGCTTTCAATGAAATTTAAAACCTTTCATCTTGTCTGTACAACTTCACATCATTGGGCCTCTGGTTACTTCTCCTTTACACTATGACTGTTATCCTTGTTCTCTTTACTTCAACCTATATTTCTCTTCTATGATAGGACGTCTTGATTTTCCTCCAAAATACTAAACTCACACCAGCCTTGGGGTTTTAATCTGCTTTTCTTGGATTTGAGTGCTTTCACAAAAACCATGACTTGCTTCCTTAATTCATTCTGGGCAGATACATAGCGTGTAAATGTCACCTTACATAATTTTCTCTATCTAAGGTAATATAGCATCCTCTACTGCTGTCTCTTTAACCTGGTTGCTATATTTTTCTTCATTGTGTTCATCACACACACACACACACACACACACACACACATTTTCTGTTTCATATTAGAATGTAAATTTTGTAGAGCCAATATGGAATGCCTCACACCAATTTCTGGAACGAAACAGTCATTCAATAATTACATGTTGAATTAATAAGTGAGTGCTTTCAATTCTGTTAGTTTTATCTTATGTGAATTCTTAGTTTCTCATGTCAAGTTGGTCTGCTGTATTTTCT
This sequence comes from Sapajus apella, assembly GCF_009761245.1. Lineage (NCBI taxonomy): Eukaryota > Metazoa > Chordata > Mammalia > Primates > Cebidae > Sapajus > Sapajus apella. The sequence continues at coordinate 52,929,786 of NW_022436946.1, forward strand.
TCTTATTTATTTTATAATTTGATTCAGCAAACTTTTATTGAGTTCTTACTCTAAGTTAAACATGCACATGTATTATCTCATTAATCTGAAAACCAACTCTGTATTGTGGATTATCATTCTTATTTCACAAATGAGGAATCTAAAGCTCGTGGAAGTTAATAAATTCTTTAAAGTCACACACAGCCAGTATGAATAAAAATTAATGACAGTTTGAATTATACTCGTCTGACTCTAATTTTTTTTTTCTTCCCAATTGATTGCTATAGTGATCAGTTGATTTTAATGGAAAATTTGTGAAATTCAAATAAAGCTTGAAATTTTGCTAATTTTCAAAAAATGAACTACTAATATAACCAATGCCATAGGTAAATCTCACAAAAGTTCTATGTGAAAAAAGTCAGACAAAGTACATTCAAATAATTCCATTTATTTGAAATTCATAAATAAGCAAAAACTATTCTACAATGACAGAAGACAGATGAGCGTCACTTGGACTCAAAAAGTGGAGTGGGTATTGACTGAAAAGGCGTCTGATGAAATGTTTTGGGGAGAGCAAAATGCTCTATATCATCTTATGGTAGCTACACAGCTGCTTACATTTTCAAAACTTTTAGAAATGTATAATTAAATTGGATGTAAGTTATGTCACATAAATTATACCTTAATAAAGTTGTGTTTTTTTCTTTCCCAGAAAAAGAAATATGGGCTAGGCACAGTGGCTCACGCCTATAATCCAAGCACTTTTGGAGGCCAAGGCAGACAGCTCGCTTGGGTCCAGGAATTGAGAGCAGCATAGGCAACATGGTGAAAGCCCATCTCTACTAGAAATACAAAAAATTAGCCTGGCGTGCTGGTACAGGCCTGTAGTCCCAGCTAGGGAGTTGTGGCCACAGTGAGCCCTGATTGTGCTACTGTACTCCAGCCTGGGCTACAGAGAGAGAGACATTGTCCTCAAAAAAGTGTGCATATATATGTGTGTATGTATATGTGTGTGTGTGTATATATATATATGTGTGTGTGTGTGTGTGTGTGTGTGTGTGTGTATTTAGATACTTAAACCAAATATTTCTGATTTGTAGAACTATTTTCTTGAGTTATTGAAATCAACATGGTATATTTTATAAATATCAGACATTTTAGGGCAGCAGACTGGAAGTCAGGACTCCTGATTTCATCATTGAATAACAGGCACTTCTTTGTGTTCTGGCTTTGGTTTTACCATCTATAAACCTAAGAGGTTGTCCCACAGTTCCCAAAGTTCCTATCAGTTCTGAAGTATTTGAATACAATGTTTCAAGTACTTTTAGAGAATTGTTGGGTTTCTAATCTCTATTCCACAATTAATCAAACAACTTAGTCAACAATCCAGAAGGTGAACAGAAGTATGAACATGTGGGGGGGGGGCTATAACCTAGACAGCATTCTAGCTTGACTACAGCTTAATGTTCTGAATGTTTTTTGAGGTATGTGTGCACGTGTGTGCACATGTGTATGTGGATATTCAGAATTTAGGGTGGGCTAAATGTACTACTGTAGGCACTATGTGAAGACAATACAGAATTTAGCTATCCTCAAAATAACTACATTGTCATTTTCATTATAGATTGTTTTTCCAAAATCATATACATAAGTCATACAGTTATAAACAAAAAGGCAAATGTGCGGCTGTATAGAATTAGATACTTAAGACAGAAGGTCTACAAGTCAACAAATATAGTCTTAGTACACTATAGTCTCATCACAGTATAGTCTTAGAACACTAAGTACACTTCCCTGTGTTGTGGGAAGGTGGCAAAGTACCTTTCGTGACCTTCAGGATTTTTTTTATACAGTGAATAGAGGAGATAGGACACATTTCTAATATGCCACTCTGGAATCAGTGTAATAGTAGAGAGAGAAAACTTTCATGGGAAGATAGGGAGGAAAAATAATTCTAAGTAGGACATCTGGGAAGCTTCCTAAAATATTCATTATTTACACTGGACCTTAAGGAATGAGGAAATCTGTCAGAAATATCTATAAGAAAGAAGGTCATTTTAGTGAAAGCATTAATCTGGAGACTGAGAGGCAGTAGGAGAGTCTCCAGAGGGTTTCAGACAACGAGTCTGAAGCACCTTAGGTCATGATCCCAACACTCCTGTGCTGTATTTTAGAAGACATTTAACATTTCTTACAAGGAATTTTTATATAAGTGTAGGATATGGGTCTTTTATAAACACTTTTATGTTAGTTTTGTGAGATATTAGAAATCTCCATATAAATGAGCCACATTTCCTAGATCAAACTTATTTATACTGCAAGGATAAATGAATGTATTCTAGCAGGTGCACAGTTGCACTATCTCACTTGGAATATTTGCAGCTATAACTACTTTTACTGACATAGTTACTTGCATTTGTTTGGGTTTCTAGTCTGCAACAATTTGAGAGAACACCAATGAAACTGTCAGCATTCCCTGGGACTGAAGTGATTTGAACGAACCTTTCAAAGGTATGCACTGAGTTGGAGTTTAGAATGAAAAAAGAGGAGGCAAGGATTGATATGTTTATCAAATTCACATCCAAGGGTTATTTCATATCAGTGTTACTGTTGAAAAATGATTTGCACTTTTAATAGATCCTTCATCTTTTGGCTCCTGTCATTTCAAGAAATTTTTCAATGGAGGCCTGTCGCAGTTCTTAATCAGTTTTGAAAAGTTTTAGGTGGTGGTCACCTGTGTATGATTTTCTAAAACAGCTTGCCTAAAAGGCAAATTCTGAGGCAGCGCAGTGTGGTGATAAGATGCTTACTTTCAGATGAAGCAGTCTCAAGTTCAACTCAGCCCCTCTGCTTCCTGGTTCAGGGACTGGACAGTCATTGTAATTTCCATCTCCACATGGCTAAGATGAGAACAATAATTTATCCTTCTAAGCACGCTCGTGAGCGTTGATGGTGTGGGTTAATGTTAGCAGCCTGAATTTCTGATTCATAGCAGGGCTCTGTTTGCTCCCCTGGCATAGCCTTCTCTATTCTTGACCGCATGCATGCTTTTGCTCTGCCTCATCTTGTCCCAGAATAGCCTTGATCACTGAGCGTTTTCCATTCATTGAAAATACATTTCACCCCACTGCTCCAGGGATGTTGCAAATACCCGTCTTCCTGAAAAGCACATATTCTCTTTGCATAGCACTTGTCCCAGCTGACAATTTCTATTTATTTGTGTGATTATGGGTTGGTAAACTTCACTAGGATAGGAATCAGGTCTGTTTTTCTCTTCATTGCACCATTGTCTCTACTTCTTGCCTGGCACTTAGGAATCTCAGAAAATACTTTAATTTATAATTGAATGAAGTGGAGAAACAGAGTTCTTAAATCCTAATATAAGACACTTCAAAACTTTTGTGGACAGATTCAGCATTGCTCAATAGCTAGGATGCCGTCTTTGGAGTCAGATGAAGCTGGGTTCTATTCTGTCAGTCAATCAACCAATTTTCTTTAGACAACTTCTCTGAAACTCAGTTTCTACCTCTGAAAAATGGGGGCTAAAATATTCAGCATGGAGTTTTGTCTTTTGAGTATTAATTAAAATAACATAAATGAAAGACCTACTCTAGTACATTTATGTGATATTCACACAATAAATGATAGTGTTACATACAGATAGTAATAATTATAATAATACACTAAATAATTTTCCATATTATGTATAAAATCTTCATTCTACGTTAAAGTTAAACGAAATCTTATACTCATTAAAATTTAATACAGGACAATGGCACTTTTTTCCTCTAGAGCAGCTAGAAAGAATGACAGCAGCATTTATATCTGAATAATTCAAGAGAATGCAGCCTAGGAGTACACTTTGAACAAGTTACCATTAGAGCCAACAAGTAAAATACTTTAGTAGTTGACAGAGCATGATGCCTTAAGCATTTTGGAGTAAGGAGTATTTGAATAAAATAACTGAGTTATGAATTTATGGTGAAAGACACAAGTATTAACTCCATTTTACCAAAGATGCTTCTGAGAAATGGAAAGGCAGATTGCAAATGCATTTGAGAGCTGAAGACAGATCTGTTCCTTCTCCCTATGACCCTGCTTTATATAGGTTTATGAAGTTTCGTGTGCATAGAAGGGATTAATCTACTCGATGCTTTTGTCTCTATATCAGAGCCTCTTGTATAAGAAGGAGCTGTTGTTCAATTTTCTCCTTCTGCTGACTTCTATCATCACAGGTGAAGTGCTGTGACTGACAAAGGAGGCCTTTGAAACTTATAAATAAGTCCATAAGAATTTTTAATAACAGAATGGCTTGTGGTCTGGGTAAGATGTCACTAGCAGAAAACATCACTTAAAAGCTACATGAGAATTACTTCTTGGCCTTTTAGCTAAGATCAAGTGTAAAAGCTACATGGGAAATCTTTGATCATGTTGTGGCTTTGGGTTACCCACACAAGAGGTAGAACATGCATGGTACACAAGTTAGTGGCCAACTCCCTAATGAAGAGTAAACATTTATTGTGGAAAAGCTGCAGGTGAGAGAACACTTTAATACTTCTTGGTATGCAGCTTGCCTTGCAGTCTTCCAATGGCAGAGGAGCCACTTTAGAATTTATTATATACATTAATTTGATTGCATAGTGATGTATTTGTTAGACAAATTACTACAGGTCTAATTAAAGGCGGTCCTAAAGCCACCTGATTACTGATTTACATCACATTTATTTGATTTCAACGTATTTGTGGAGATAAATTAGATGTAATTTCCAGGTAATAAAACTTAAGTGGTGTAAAATCTCAAGGTTACTACATCAAAAACAGATGGAGAAACTCAGCTATGTCACTGAACAATGTGAGCCATTGAATGAGGTATTGTCTATCAGTATTATTATATGCAATGTAGGGGAATCAGAAGACTACCTCTTTTTTCCTTTTATATTTAGTCGACATAATAATTGTACATATTTATGGCATTTATTATATGTTTTCAAAAGGCTAGAAAAGAGGATTTTGAATGTCCACAACACAAAGAAGATTATTTTTAATTTATTTATGTTGTTGATTTGTGGGGGCCTCTAGTTAGAGGCCACAGTTTCTCATCTGAAAATCACTTGTTTGGATTTACTCACCATGGTTGCTTTTAGGAAAACTAATAAGATGGGAAGACATTCAATTTTCAGTGATGTGCAACGAATGGTAGATGATGAAAGCTATTTCTTGTGAATGATGTTGTGTACTGTAGGCTATCCTGAGCCCAAGAAGAAACAATCCATGACATCAGAATGTGGGTGCTTCTATGTTGTTTATCCTGTAACCTTCCTGTGAAGACAATTTGTATGTATATGAATTATAATTTGCCATAATGCCATTGAACATCTGGCTGAAATACGTTTATTATCTCCAGGCCAATGATTAAACTTAGTAGGAAAAATTCTTACTACTTATATATCTGAAAACAAATTCATTTCCAGTCATTCCAAATTTAATAATCCTTAGATTCTAATATTAAATGCTCTTTATTTGAAGTTAGAAAGATAACTTTGGTGGATGTATGGATATTTCTCAGTATTTGCTATGTTTTTTTTCTTTTTTCATTTTGGCCCGTTAGTGAAGTTTACCTCTTCACTTCTTTTAATTCTGTGACACTGACAGTTTTAAACTAATCTACTGGAACAGGGAAGATTTTTAGAATCCTAAACCACTAGTCCATGAGGGAGTGGATGGAAATGGAATCAGGAAGAAGCCTGGATTAGAAGAAAGTAGATGACGACTCTTGGGAGCTCTACAACAGGAGACCATCCTAGGGAACTGATTCATTGTTAGGAATGGGAATGTGTGCAGTGTCTCTGTCTATGACCCGCCTCTGCCTCTCAAATTGTGTATGCATGTGTGGGCGGGTGTGCATGTGTGCACCTGTGCTTGTTCATGTGTATGTACGTGTGTGTGGGGGTCACTAACCGAAGTTGCTTATAAAGGACTTTTTTTCTCATCTTATTCTACCTACAGTGGTGGGAGCCCTAGGTGTATGGGAAGTCCTATGCTTGCTGATTTTGCAGTCTGGCATTTGAGCAAAAAATGCCTTTCCTTATCTTTTATTAAAGATGTCTTTTTATGCTTATATCTCTTTCCCACCAGAACCTCCAGGCTAATTATATGCATGAAAAAAGATTCTTCTTCTGTCAGTGGTTAAATATGCCTTTGTGTTTTGTTTCTTGTAAATTATGCTTCTTGAGTTTCTTTTTAATCCATTATAACCACCCACCTTCATAACATATTTATTCCTTCTCAATGACACTTCTATTTTTTGCACATTAAGCTTCTTTTAAAATAATTATTTTTTCCTATCCTCCTATTTTTATTATTGCTTTCTGTTTTATTTCAATCATTGGGTTTGTTTTTTCTTCTTGGATAGGTCCTGGCTTTTGACATATATTAGCAAATTCAGTAAATGCAGTTTAAGGTGGAAAGCTGAGATAAGCTTGACTGCAAGTGTCTAAGATCCTATTTTGTTTGTTACACTTTCTAAAGATAAATTAGAATTGAAAACATTATCAGTAGAATTATTCTGGGCTTACAGTCATGCAGTTATCAAATTGAGAACCCAATCCTGGGGTTTTAAATTTTTCGGTATTTATCTTAAGATATATTCAACCATCTCTAGAAAGAATAAGGAAGACATAGAAGTGTATTTCTGTTTTTGCCATAATGGCCCTACAATTGCGCATAATGATGGGGAGGAAGGCAGGAAATCACACTGCCGTGTGTGTACCTATGCAACAATCTGGCATGTTCTTCACATGTACCCCAAAACCTAAAATGCAAGAAAAAAAAAGACACTGAAACTCAATAATTCATATAATCGCTTCTAGTTCTAAAAAAAAGATAGTTGGATTAATGCTTTGAGCTTATCACTTTATTTTTCAGTTTCTACTGAAGATATTTTTGCAATGAAAAATTAAATAATATTTCCTAATTAGGTAAGAGTATAATTTTTACCCATACTTCCATATGTAATACAAATGTAAGACCTACTGCTTTAATAACCAAAACATGGAAGATGAGTGAAGATGAATTAAAACATTGTGTTGATTGAAATGGCAAATGCTTAAAAATAATTGCTGTACTTTGGATATTTGTCCCATACAATTCTAATGTGAATTGTAATCCCCAATGCTAGAGGTGGGGCCTAGTGGGAGGTGTTTGGGTTATGGAGGCAGATCCCTCATGGCTTGGTCCCTTCTTCACAATAATAAGTGAGCTCTCATGAGATCTGGCCCTTTAAAAGTGTGTGTCCATCATTCCTTTGCTTGCTCCTGCATTTGCCAAGTAACGTGCCTATTCTTCTTTTGCCTTATGCCATGATTAGAATCTTTCTGAGGCTTCTCCAGAAGCAGATGCTGCTATAGTTTCTGTACAGCCTGCAAAACCATGAGCCAACTAAATCTATTTTCTCATAAATTACTCAGTCTCAGGTATTTCTTTATAGAAATGCAAGAACCATCTAGTACAGTAATTATTTACAGTGTTAGTTTCTTTTTACAATTACATTCACGTGAAGGACAAGAATAATAATGGTGGTTAACATGTAATAAATCAGATATTTTAATTTGCCACTAGTTACTTATAAGTAAGTGATGTCCTAACTAACGAACGGGAGAAAAACTTTTAAAATACCTTTTGTGCTTTGGTATATAAGTAACATTTTAGTCTTGATTATTGCATATATGTTTGTAGCATGTTTCTTTGAGTGCTTTTTTTAAATATAGAAGCATGTTATCACAGATGGATGGATACAACAATGGGAATTAAGATTCTGCCAATCATGAGCTGTGTAAACTTGAGAAAGTCATTTGACTTCTATGAACTCTAATTTATTTATAAAATGAAGGAATTCAAGTAGATGGCTGAAATTGTTTCTGTTTTTTTGAAGCAGTAAATCTACTTCTCTTTTAATGTAACCATTCAATATTGTTTATTCAGTTTGTCTCTGCTTGCATGTTTGTTTCATGATAACTTTTGAAGGAAATGAGTTAGTGAACATCAAAGTATTCCTTAAGTGTGCCAAGAATTTCCCTAGATTCCATTGTAGTATAGACTCTATTCTTGACTCTAAATTAAAGTTGAGCAATTTTTTTTGTATTTTTGAAATGGTTTTTAGCTCATTTGAATAATAATTTTTGAATCATAACTTTGTGTCAGGCACTAAAAGATAAACAATCATGTTAGCATTAGTTTAGGATTAACACACTACCCTCAAAAGTAAACTTCTTTCAAATACTGAAAAAAAATGATTTAGTGTTAAATACTATATTTCATACAAAGGCAAACTAATAATGTTGGTGATCAAAACATAAATTCATGGTATAATGTTGTCCATCTTTTTTCCAGAGCAACATGTGTTTAAAGTAGCTACTTACATGTGACAGGTTTGGTTTATCTAGAAATCTGCCTTTCTATTACAGGGGTTAATGATTATGATAATAAATATTTTACTAAATTTATCGTAAACATCTGTACTCACTTAATTATCATAGTAATTCTTACTTATCCTCTTAGGTAACTTCTAAAATATTTCTACATTTACAAATGGGGAGATTTAAGAAACTTGTACAAAATCTGCAAAAGAATCATGGACTTATAATGTAGCATAGTATAGGATGTTGAGATAGATAACCTAACAAATAGCTGAAGGGATTTAAATATGTATTTCTACAATGCCAGTTAGGTTATAAGTGATGAGAAAATAGGAAAATTATGTCAAAACAAAAATGGGAAAGTAGAGTTGATTCCTAAGTGTTTTTGCCTAATGCAGAAACATGTTTGAAATGTGCAGAAACAAACTTTTATACAGTTAAAGAGAAAATTTTAGGAATATGCAGAGGTAATGGATATTTTGCGGTTTCCAGATTTACCAAGTTTTCTACAAAGCTAAGCTATTTGGTGAAGCTGCTATGAGTGTAGTTCATAAAAACTCTGAAGAAAGAGAGAGAGAGAGAGAAAAAAAATGAAAAATAAAAGCTACAACTTGAGACCAGTTTTCACTTTTACCCAAGCAAGATTCTATTTGAAGCAAATACATTCAAGGATCTGTATCTCCAAGAAGGATCAACTGACCAAGATGCAGGATGCAAATATCTGTGAATATTTGTGCAAATATTTTTTGACATTGTTATTGCTTTTGTTAGTTTTTATCATAAGCCTTATTAGTTTTAGTGCACGATATAGAATGCAACCATCACAACAGAAATGTCCTCACTCAGTCTCTCTGTTGAGTTCATATTCATGACCACTTAGCTCAGCTATAAATGTCTGAGGTTATGAACTGCTTTAGGGCTTCACACTATTACATGACTGTAGTCTGTACTTCAGTTCTCTGATGAAATTAGGAGAAAAAAAAGAATACAGACAAATCAGTACAAATTAGTTATCACTAATAGAAAACTATTTTAAGAATTAGTAACTTGGAAGAGAATCTACATTGGAAGAAACATTTAGATCCAGTCAAGTGCCTTCTTTTTTCCATAAAAACTAATGTAACAACATGAATTTTTTTTAAAAAAGAGTCAACAATATTGTCCCCACCATAACAAAAGTATTTTTGCTTTGAAGTATTACATCCAGACTTTGTTGTCTCACTCATTCAAAAACATACACTTAAAAATAGTTGTAGTTATGACATGTGCATAATATTGACATCTGTGTTTTCAGTTGTTTGACCATTTACTCTTTTTTTTTTTTTTTTAACTTACAAGGAGTTTCACAATGTATCAGCAACATAATTAATAAAACCTCTTTTACACTTTAGTATTTGGACTGCTTCCATATTTTTTTTTCCAGTTTGGATGTCGTTTATTTTTTAATTTTTTAATTTTTTTAGTTGTATTTTAGGTTCTGGAGTACATGTGCAGATCATGCAGGATTGTTGTGCAGGTAAATATATGACAAGGTGGTTTGCAGCCTCCATCCCCCCGTCACCTATATCTGGCATTTCTCCCCATGTTATCCCTCCCCAACCTCCCCACCACCCACTGTCCCTCCCCCAAGATCCCCCAACAGACCCCAGTGTTTGGTGCTCCCCTCCCTGTGTCCATGTGTTCTCATTGTTCAACTCCCACTTATGAGTGAGAACATACAGTGTTTGATTTTCTGTTCTTGTGTCAGTTTGCTGAGAATGATGGTTTCCAGATTCATCCATGTCCCTGCGAAGGAGATACACTCATCATTTTTTATGGCTGCATAGTATTCCATGGTGTATATGTGCCACATTTTCCTTGTCCAGTCTATCATCGATGGGCATTTGGGTTGGTTCCAGGTCTTTGCTATTGTAAACAGTGCTGCAATGAACATACGTGTGCATGTGTCTTCAAATGGAAGGATTTATAATCCTTTGGGTATATAACCAGTAATGGGATTGCTGGGTCAAATGGAATTTCTATTTCTAGGTCCTTGAGGAATCGCCACACTGTCTTCCACAATGGTTGAACTAATTTACACTCCCAATAACAGTGTAAAAGTGTTCCTATTTCTCCACATCCTCTACAGCATCTGTTGTCTCCAGATTTTTTAATGATCACCCGTCTAACTTGCATGAGACAGTACTGTATCTCAATGTGGTTTTGATTTGCATTTCTCTAATGACCAGTGATGATGAGCATCTTTTCATACGTTTGTCAGCCTCATATATATCTTCTTTTGAAAAGCGTCTGTTCATGTCCTTTACTGACTTTTGAATGAGTTTGTTTATTTTTTTTCTTGTAAATCTGTTTTAGTTCTTTCTAGGTTCTGGGTATTAGCCCTTTATCAGATGCGTAGATTGTGAAAATTTTTTCCCGTTCTGTTGGTTGCTGGTTCACTCTCATGATTGTTTCTTTTGCTGTATAGAAGCTCTGGAATTGAATTAGATCCCATTCACCTATTTTGGCTTTTGTTGCCAATGCTTTGCCTATGCCTATGTCCTGGATGGTTTTGCCTAGGTTTTCTTCTAGGGTTTTTATGGTGTTAGGTCTTATGTTTAAGTTTTTAATTCAGACCACCCTGAATGCACCTGATCTCATCTGTTTCCATTTTTTAAATATTGTATATAATGAAGTAAACATATTGATCCAGTTAAAATCATTTTCTTAAAATATGATAAAAGCAAGTGTATTGGAAAAATGAGTATCAAATTATTTACAACACCTGACACACATACATACACATATACACACATGTATCTCATACATTACTACATTCCTCACTTTGTTTATAAGTTCTTGAAAATTATGACTTTAAGCAAAATGACATATAGCAGGTTCTGGAATAAAGTTGTTTCATTCAATGTACCTTTGTTATAATCTAGATGAGAAAACAAATGTTCTTGTTATATGTCATTTTGCTTAACGTTGCAATTTCCAAGAAACTATTGATGAATATATTTCCACATTACTTTTCATATGGGTAAAAAAGCTTGTAATTCCACCAGCAGTATCTAAAAATACCACTGTTATCACAACTTTCTGAGCATTTATTTGATCTTTTAAAAATTGGTGAGAGGTGCTGTGCACAGTGGCTCATGCCAGTAATCCCAGAACTTTGGGAGGTCAAGGCAGGCAGATCACAAGGTCCGGAGATCAAACCATCCTAACTAACATGGTGAAACCCCATCTCTACTAAAAATACAAAAAATTATCTGGGCGTGGTAGCACATGCCTGTAGTCGCAGCTACTCCGGAGATTGAGGCAGGAGAATCCCTTGAACCCAGAAGGTGGAGGTTGCAGTGAGCCAAGATCATGCCACTGCATTCCAGCCTGGGTGACAGAGTGAGACTCCATTTAAAAAAAAATGGTGAGAGCTACAAAATAATTTTTCAATATTATTTTATTTGCATTTTCTTAATAAATGTTGGATATATTTTTATGGAAGTTGTCCATTGCTCATTTACTGGAAACATAATTTTTTAAAACCTTTATAAAAGATTATTGAGGTATAACTGACATATTTACAGTGCATAATTTCATATGTTTTGATATATATATACACTTGTGAAGCCATCATTGCAATAAAGACAAAAAGCATATCCTTTTTAATTTCTGAAAATGTTTGCTTAGTTTGCCAGTAAGCCATCAGGTCTAGAAATGTCTGTGGGAAGGTTTTAAACTACAAACTTAAAATTTGAAAACAGATATTGGCTTATTCACATTATTTTTTTCTTTTGAATGAGCCTTGGTAGTTTGTGTCTTTGAAAAATTTTTTTCCATTTCATCTAAGTTGTCAAGTTTATTGGCTTAGAATTGTCCATAATATTCCCTCATTAGCCTTTTAATACCTCTAGAATATGTAATCCTATAATTTCCCTCATTTCTGGTGTTGTAAATTTATGTCTTGTTTCCTTTTTCCATAGCCATTCTACCCAAAAATCTATTAATTTTATTAATCATCTCTAAGAATCAGTTTTTGGTTTCATTGATTTTTCTCTATAAATTTTCCATTTTCTCTTTCTTTTATCCTCATTTTTATTATTTACTTTCTCTGGCTTAATTTGAATTTAATTTTTGACTTAATGTCAGATATTAAATGTCAGATTTTGTCTTGTTGAATAATATATACATTGTGAGCTTGTAAATATTTTTGAACTTTAGTTTGGACACAGTTAAAGTACTTGGAAATGCTTTCGTTCTGTTAATTGTTTTTAAGCTTTGTTAGGCAGAATCAGAGCAGCCTGTGCTCTAGGGCTAATGTTTCCTCCTACCAAGGCAATATATTTTGAATCCTTTACTGAAAGTCCTGTTAATTTCAAGGTTTTTCTTTACTCACTGGTAGGAACACAAACTAGTCCAAGCCCTGTATTATTACCAAGGATTGTACCATGTACCCATGAATCCTTTGAGGTTGTTCTTTCCCTGCCTCAGGTGATTTTCCCACATACATGTTTTAAAGAGCCTCAACCAATTTTTCAGCTGAATACTGGGAACCCCTCCATATCTTCAGATCTCAGTCTCTCTCTCCCCCTTTCTCTCTCTGTCTCTCTCTGTCTCTGTTTGTCTCTGTCTCTGTCTCTCCTGCTATTTGGTACTGTGCTTTGCAAATATGGCTGGCTGCCTTTTCCTCTCCAGACTACCAACTCTGTGTCTTCAACACAGTGATCAGTTGAATCTATTTCTGTGGACTTTTTAGAAGTGGTTTTACTTGCTTTTCACCTCATGATTAGTTTCCTCATTTATCTGTTTATTTTTGCATAATAGACAATGTTTCAAGAAGATAATTTACAGAAAATAATCAGGAGGTCACGATTACTTATCATCCTTTAAAGGTTTGTATTGCTTTTATGGGTACCTGAGGTCACTGTTAGGCTACATTACTCCAAGCTGTGTTTGGGGATGTGGTTTCCTGGTCTACTCAGATGATCTGATTGCAGCCTGTACAGGGCAGTTCCTTCTTTCCTCCTAACACTGCTGTGTGGCTCTTTGGATCCCACCTCAAAGCAGACAGTGAAGTGTAGCAGGATGACATTGCTTATTAGTCCTGAATGCTGACTTTTGCCACCCAAGACTTGTCATAATGATAAAAAGGCACAAAATAAGCGGTAACTCAGCCTTTAGTGGTGACTAGTTATGATTAGATAATGTAACAGAGCTAAATATTTCCAATTGTCATGTTAAAATCAATGGATTCACATTCTTTCCAGTGCATTGGCCTTTTAATTCTTTTTCATTAAGCTATTTGTTTTCAGAAGATGATCGTTGCAGTTCACTCGGCTCCTTAATGTTCAACAGAAAAGATTTTCTGAAACATTTAGTTCATTGAATTCAGAAATGAAAGTCATGATATTTTTTCCTTTAAATGTCAATAAGCAGTGTGTTGTAGCTATAATGTCACTGTCTTAAATGTTAAATGTAGTATTACTTTGGATCTTTTAAATTATCACAATATTAAATATTAAATCGTACATTAAATAGTTATGAAAACTAAAAAATGTCTCCAGAATTTGCCAGATGCCGCATGGGGAGCAAAATTACTCCTGGTGAGAAGCATTGTTACTGAAAGCAGAAAGGCATTTTCCAGGCTTTGCAGCCCATGCTTATAAGCATGATACGGCCCCGTCTACTTTGTACATTCTGCCCTAGAGAATACACTAGTTTCCACTGACTCTGTATCTCACTGCTTATTTCTCATTTCACAGACAAAATGCTATAATTAAACTGAATTATTTCTTTTTCTTCTCTGTATTTTACCTTTTCTTTTTTTTTTTTTTCCTGGAATCTTGCTCTGTTGCCAGGCTGGAGTGCAGTGGCGAGATCTTGGCTCACTGCAACCTCCACCTTCCAGGTTCAAACGATTCCCCTGCCTCAGCCTCCCAAGTAGTTGGGACTACAGGTGCGCACCAGAATGCTCAGCTAATTTTTGTATTTTTGGTAGAGATGGGGTTTCGCCACGTTGGCCACGATGGTCTTGATCTCTTGACTTTGCGATCCGCCCACCTCGGCTTCCAAAAGTGCTGAAGCTACAGGCGAGAGCCACTGCACCCGGCCCTGTACTTTACCTTTCTACATGTCACTTTCCTTACAAGCCACTTATTTCTTGTCTTAACACCTGCCTTGTCCATTCTGTCCAGTTTAAATGCCATGTACATTCTGTAATCTTTCCTAGTCATCTCGTGTGCATTTCTCCTCCTTTGAATAACTCCCTTGAGTGTGTGAGTTAAATATATCAAGATATATCATGAAAGGTGTGAGGACAGAATTTATATTGTACTAATCTATTGTCTTCCAAAAACACAGGAGAGTTCCCTGTGTTCAGTAGGGACTAAGTAAATGTTAGTGAAATGAGTTAATTGCTGTTTTGTGAGAGGAGAAACTGTTTGTCTTTCCTAAACTTCTTCTAGAAAGAAACTGCTTCTTTAGATTCCATTTTGGATTCATTATCAATTTATCATCCAAGAATTTAACTGAATCGTGCCCTTCTTAAGTTACTATTTCTGTGAACCACAAATTCATATAGCATTATGTCCCGTATATGAGCTAGTTAACATTTTGCTTCCAGTTATTTGTCTGAAAAATAAGCTGCTTTCTTTCTTTACACTTGACTTTTTGCATAATTTTAGGAGTTGGGTTGTTTGCACAAAATTTGATTTTGTCTGCCAATGTTGACGTATTTGTTAATTTTGGAATCTATGAGAAGAGAATTTCATAACTAATTAAAATTAAACCTGAAAATAAATATACTTAATTTTTGTTCAGTTTTTCTTATGACACATATTTTATGTATTATTTTATTAACTCAGAAATAAAAGCAAATTATAGCCATATTTCCCAAGGAATCATCTACTAGTGCCTTTCAGTAGTCCATAAAAATGATTTTTGAAATGATTATATGATTTTTGAAGACTTTATGGTATATCCTGATCTGGGAAAGCCATAATTCACTGTAACATATCAAATGTCATAAGAAATCCTACAACAAAATTAATCAATTACTTAATGAAATATTGGTTCAACCTCATTTAATCCAATGTTTCCAAACAGTAGAGTTCAGTGGTTGAGAATTGAGATCCTGGAGCCAGATGACATGCTCTAAGACTCCAGCTCTCCCACTTTGTACCTGTGTAAAGTTGGATGAAGTTCCAAACATTTTGGATGGGAAAAATAGAGGTGATGCTAGAAATGTAGTGTTGTGAGGATTAAATGAAATAATACTTGTAAAGTACTGTAAAGTACTTAGAATACAGCCTTGCCCTCTGAAAACCCTCAGTGTATATTTACTATTATAATCATTTGTATATGACCTGGATTTATTTCTTTATTCTGGAGAAAGAACTACTGGTATCACTGTGGTATACAAACTTTGGGAGTACTGTTACAGAGATTTTGATCCAGTAGCCAATAGAAGGAAGTCTGCCCAGATAAACTACTTTCTGTCTCTGAGTACTTATCTGGGGTAAAGATAACTGACTTAAGCAGGAAACAGTTAATGCCCGTATATGGCTGGAAGCAAGTTGTAAACTCAGGATTGCAGAGCTGAGTTTTCATCGCTCTCCACGTACACTCAGAAACGTAACAATTGTATGTCCAGAGAGAAAGATGTGAAGGTGAGAAAAAGTAAAGAAGCTAACACCCCTCACCCATGCACAACACAGATACACACAATAACACAAGAGCATGTGCAAGTCTACACACACACATACACACACACACAGACACACCAGCCCACACATCAAAACACATTGTGCAGACATCCATGCTTGTTCACGTAATTCATACCCACAACTGTAGAGCACTGTGGATATTCCTGCAGGCTTCCCTGTTCCAAGTCTAGAACTCTCAGAAGGCCTGGCACCTTGAGTTCTCTAAGTCACTTAAGAATACTTTCACTAAGCCCCTTTTTGCTTATTTTAGTTCATCTTGATTTATTTATTAGCATTTTTTTCAGCAATACCTCAATCACAAATTTTATTACAACAAAAGAACTTGGTAAAATCTCAAATTCTCATATTTCAAAAGTAGAGACCAATAAATCAATATGAACTTGAGATTTATTATAACTGGATTAAACAAATGGTTTTTAGTTTAAAAAACTTATCTTCACCCCACAAGCACAGGCAACCAAAGCAAAAATGGACAAATAGAATCACATTAAGTTAAAAGTTTTTGCACGGTAAATGAAACAATAAAGTGAAGGCACAATCCACAGAATGGGGGGAAATATTTACAAACTACCCATCTGACAAGGGATTAGAAACTAGAATATATAAGAAACTCAAACAACTCTGTAGGAAAAAATATCTTTAAAAATGGGCAAAAGATTTGAATGGACATTTCTCAAAAGAAGACGTACAAAGGGTGAACAGGCATATGAAAAGGTGCCATCAGAGAAATGCAAATCAAAACTACAATGAGATATCATTTCACCCCAGTTAAATGGCTTTTTTTTTTTATATTTAACTGGCTTTTTATTTATTTCTCCTGTAAATTGTTTTTTACATTTTTTCTATTTGTGTTATGATTTTTCTTGTTATGATTAGGAATTCTTAATGTAGTCTGGCTATTAAGCCTCACAATTTTCTTTTTTTTTCCCCATTTATTTATTTTATTGCATTTTAGGTTTTGGGGTACATGTGAAGAACATGCAAAATTGTTGCATAGGAACACACATGGCAGTGTGATTTGCTGCCTTCCTCCCCATCACCTACATCTGGCATTTCTCCCCTTGCTATCTCTCCCCAGCTTCCCGCCCCCCACCCTCCCTCCCCTATTTCCCCCCAACTGACCCCAGTGTGTAGTGCTCCCCTCCCTGTGTCCATGTGTTCTCATTGTTCAACACCCGCCTATGAGTGAGAACATGCGGTGTTTGATCTTCTGCTCTTCTGTCAGTTTGCTGAGAATGATGGTTTCCAGGAAGACAGGCAATAACAAATACCGATGAGAATATGGAGAAAAGAAAACCCTCATGCACTGTTGGTGGGAGTGTAATATAGTAACCACTCTAGACAACACTTTCGAGGTTCCTCAAAAAACTAAAAATAGAGCTACCCTATGATCCCTCTCCTAAGTATATACCCCAAAGAAAGGAAATCAGTATACTGAAGAGATACCTACTCCCATGTTTATTATAGCACTATTCACAATAGCCAAGATTTTTTTTTCTTCTTTCTTTCTTTTTTTGAGACAGGGTCACATTCTGTCACCAAGGCTGGAATGCTGTGGCATGAACACATCTCACTGCAGCCTTGACCTCTCAAATTGATCCACCCTCCTCAGCCTCTTGAGTAGCTGGGACTACAGGCATGCACCACTATGCCTGGCTAATTTTTTTCTATCGGAGAGATGGGGTTTGCCATGTTGCCCCAGCTGGTCTCAGACTCCTGAGGGAGTGAGCCACCATGCCAGATTTGGAAGCAACCTAAGCATTCATCAACAGATGAATGGATAAAGAAAATGGGATACATATACGCAATGAAGTACTATTCAACCTTAAGAAAGAATGAGATCCTGTTATTTGCGAAAACATGGGTGGAAATGGAGATCATTATGTTAAACGAAATAAGCCAGGCACGGAAAGACAAACTTTGCATATTCTCACTTATTTGAGGGAGCTAAAAATTTGAACTCATGGAGATCTTGGAAGGATTGTTATCAGACGCTGGGAAGAGTGGGGATGGGACCTGGGGAGGGCACGTGGGGATGGTTAATGGGTACAAACTATAGAAAGAATAAGACCTAGTATTGGCTAGCACAACAGGGTGGCTATAGTAAAAATAATTTAATGGTACATTTAAAAATAACTAAAAGAGTACAATCAGATTGTTTGTAAAACAAATATAAACACCCGAGGTGATGGATACCCTGTTTACCTTGATGTGATTATTACACATTGCATGCCTGTATCAAAATATCTCACATATTCCATAAATACATACACCTACTATGTAAAAATAGAACTCTAAACAATGATTCTATAGTCTTCTAAGACACCCAGTGAAAAGTATATTAACATTTGTATTTTTCGATCTGATGGAAGATATAATGTTTGCTCATTGACCACTTTAGAAAGTAGACTTAAATGAGGCCAGGCATGGTCCTGCACTCCTGTAGTCCCAGCTATTCATTAGGCTGAGGTGGGACTAACCCTTGAGCCCAGGTGTTCAAGGTCAGCCTGGGCAAAAGAGCAAGATCTCATCTACAATAAATGAATGAATGAATGAATAAATAAATAAATAGATTTGAATGACTACCTTACAAGCTAAAAAATTCCTCACCATTTAAATGTGGATCCTCTCCAGCATCTGTTGCTTCCTGACTTTGTTTAATAATCACTATTCTGACTGGCGTGAGATGGTATCTCACTGTGGTTTTGATTTGCATTTCTTTAATGACCAGTGATAATGAGCCTTTTAAATGTTTGTTGGCCACCTGAATATCTTATTTTAAGAGGTGTCTATTCATATATTTTGCCTACTTTTTGATGGGGTTGTTTTCTTCTTGTAAATTTGTTTAACTTCCTTGTAGATTCTGGATATTAGCCCTTTGTCAGAAGGATAGATTGCAAAAATTTTCTCCCATTCTGTGGGTTGCCTCTTCTCTCTGATGATAGTTTCTTTTGCTGTGCAGAAGCTAAATAGGAATGCTTTCACACTGTTTGTGGGAGTGTAAATTAGTTCAACCATTGTGGAAGACAGTGTGGCAATTCCTCAAGGATCTAGAACAAGAAATATCATTTGACTCAGCAATCCCATTACTGGGTATGTCCCAAAGGATTATAAATCATTCAAGACACATGCACACCTATGTTTACTGCAGTACTATTTACAATAACAAAGACTTGGAACCAACCCAAATGCCCATCGATGATAGACTGAATAAAGAAAATGTGGCACATATACATCATGGAATACTATGCAGCCAAAAAAAAGAATGAGTTTATGTCCTTTGCAGGGACGTGGATGAAACTGGAAACCATCATCAGCAAGTTAACAGAGGAATAGAGAATCAAACACTGCATGTTCTCACTCATAAGTGGGAGCTGAACAATGAGAACACATGGACACAGGGAGGGGAACATCATATAATGGTACCTGTTGGGGAGTGAAGGGAAAGGAGGGGGAGAACATTAGGAGAAATACCTAATGCATGCAGGGCTTTAAAACATAGATGATGGGTTGATGGGTGCAGCAAACCACCATGGACATGTATAACTATGTAACAAATCTGCACATTCTGCACTTGTATCCCAGAACTTAAAGTATAATAAAAAGAAGAACAAAAAGGAATATTCTAGAAAATGACTTGCCAATACTCTTCCAAATTATCAGTCATAAAAGATGGTTTGTGGAACTGTCTCAGAATAGAAGAAACTAAGAAGGCATGACAACTAAATGCAGTATGAACTTGCTTTAGATCCTGATCCCAAAAAAGGCCATTTGTTGGGCAATTGGTAAAATTCAGGTTAAACCTATACATTAATGATATTGAATGAAGGTTTTGTTTCTGATCTTTATCATATGTTAACATTTGACAAGATGTTAACAGTTAAGGAAACTTGGATGAGGGTTACAGCAGAACCCTACAAAATTTTTAATTTTTAAAATCATTCTGAAGTTCTTATAAAATGAAAAGTTAAAACATTTTTAAAAATGTGGAAACTGAATTTCTTAAAGACAGAATTAAGAAATTAGCAATATCTTGTGTCATTTTAGTTCTAACCTGACACATACGCACATTCACACATACACACAGATGTGCACACAGAACAGATACAGTTTGATTTTATGTCCATGGTTTGTTTTTACGCTAAAATGATCATGGCTATTTTGATCATAGTAAGGATCAAAATGCTACTTTTCCTATTCATGAAGTAAGGAAAACAGTTATCTTATTTTTTTTTTTATTGTTTAGTCTGAGGCAATCTTTTATTTTATTTATTTATTTATTTATTTTTTGAGGCAGAGTCTCACTCTGTCACCCAGGATGGAGTGCAGTGGCCCAATGTTAGCTCACTGCAACCTCCACCTCCCGGGTTCAAGTGATTCTTCTACCTCAGCCTCCCAAGTAGCTGGGGTTATAGGTGCCTGCCACCAAGCCAAGCTAATTTTTGTATTTTGAGTAAAGATGTGGCCTCACCATGTTGGCCTGGCTGATCTTGAACTCCTGACCTCAAATAATTCACTTGCCTTGGTCTCCCAAAGTGCTGAGATTACAGGCATGAGCCACTGTGCCTGGCCCGAGGTGATCTTTTAAAAATAGACATCCTAAAGTGTATTTAGCACAGAATATAAAACTTATATGTCAGTAGCATCCACATCTGCACTTGGTGAACCTTCTGTCAGATGAATGTGATCCCAGCCACTCCCTCTCCCCTCCTTCTCTTCTTTCTGCCATCTACTCCTACCTTCTGGGCCATGTTCTGTTACCCTTTTCTGCTACTGCATTTACATATGTGTGTGTGTATGTATTTGCTTCTCCGTTACCCTTTTCTGCTACTGCATTTCATATATATGTGTGTGTGTGTGTGTGTGTGTGCTTTTATGTATGTATGTATGTATGTATGTATGTATTTGTTCCTCTTTTCTACTTTATTTGTTGCCTGTTGCCCTAACTTGTAGAAGTCACATTAATATTTACCTTTGTAGAATAAACTTTCTTTTAGCACCTACAGCTTGGGTCTACCTCTCTACTACCTGCCCTGCTTCACTTGGCAGAACTAATTCTAGGTCACAGTTTCTTCTATTTTGTCCTGTTTCACTACATTGAACTAGACTATATTGGAAAGACATTTGAGCCTGGATGATGATTAGGTTGAGGGCAAGGAGAAAGAAGTAAGATAAAAAACTTTGGCACTAGTGTAATTTGGGACATAGACTTAAGGGACAGCATTTGATACAGTGTTTAGTCTGAGTGATCATTTGCAAACACGGTCATTTACGAAAGTAAATATCATGTACTGACAAATTTAATAAATGGCTAAATGGCCATACATATTTTTTTTGTAATTCTAAACTCATAGACTCTAAAATTGGAATTTAGGTTTGACATAATTGTGCTTTGAATAATGAAAATCCTGAGTTTTAGGTCTGCCTCTAGCTTTTGGGCATAATATTTAACATTTTGGCAGGATCTGGCAATCAGATGGACACTGAACCTTCAAGAATTATCTATTTGATCTTTTCTTAACAGATTGTATGTTGTAGGTATTCACGTCCTTGCTGGTTTTTGGCAATTGGGCATATTTTCTTCTGGAATTATGACAAACTATCCATTGATTAAGGTATTCCAATTTTTAAAAAATCCTTTTTACAGTGTAATATAGAGTGAAAACAAAAGACAAAGAGGGCAAAACTCTATCATCCAGCTGGAAAGGAGTTTCAGCTTCTCTCAAGCCCGTTCTGTGCTCAAAAAGTTTGTTGGACTGCTTACAATATGAGAAACTCTGAGTTATCACTATTGTCATCTCACTTCACACGTAATTCCCAAATCA
The DNA here is from genome assembly GCF_009761245.1 of Sapajus apella. Lineage (NCBI taxonomy): Eukaryota > Metazoa > Chordata > Mammalia > Primates > Cebidae > Sapajus > Sapajus apella. The sequence goes on from NW_022436946.1 coordinate 52,951,710, forward strand.
GAGTCTGTTCTGTGTGGAATTTTTTGTTTCAGAGTACCTGACCACTGTGCATAGGCTATCAAAAATTTATATTCTTGTTTGTAGGAGGCATCCAGTCATGTTCTAGGGCTCTTCTCTGTGATGAAAACCACCTTCTGTCTAGAATAGACAGAATAGAGCAGTAATGTAAAGACATGTATTTTGTTTTGTTTTGTTTGGTTTGGTTTTGGTTTTGGTTTTCAGACTGGGTCTTGCTCTATCACTAAGGCTGGAGTGCAGTGGTACAATAATCACTGCCCAGTGCAACCTCGAACTCCTGGATGCAGGCAATCTACCTGCTTCAAACTCCTGAGTAGTTAGTACTGCAGGTACATGCCAGCATGCTAGGTCTGAATATCTATGTTTTTAACTAAAAAAATGTGTTAGAAGACAGTGATTTAATAGTGACTGGGGGAACTGAAGAAAAGATGTATTGTGAAAATATTTGTGTTGCTTTTTAAAATAATAGCTAAGCTATTCGTAAGTGCTTGTGGTGTCAGATAATGTTATAAATAATTTATATGGATTAACTTATTTAATATTTACAACAATTTTAAGTAAAGTGTCATTATTCCTGCTTTTTATACAAGAAAATTAAGATGAAGAGAGGTGAAATAACCTCCCCAAGACCGCACCACTGGAAGTGGAAATAACCTCCCTAAGACCACACCAGTGGACTCAGCCTCAGACCCCACACTTAGAGCCACCGTATCACATGGTTTCTCTCAGCCAAAGAGAGACACTGTTGACTGAAACACACTGGAACTGGCCATGAGGGTGGATAAGATGTTATAATACTAGTTGACATTTTTTAATGATTTAGAGTTTGAAAAAGCTGCATTTCATGGCTTTGCACACACCATACTCATAATTTTTCAGACTTTAAATAATGCAGCATTATGAATCAAATCAAATTAACTCAATTTGAATCAACCAACCTAGTTAACATTTATCAGTTTGAGTGTCAAGCTCCCGATATTCTGACCTTTGCATTTTTAAATCACTAATACCTTATCTAGTGCTATTTTTCTTCATGAACATACAGTTAAAAGGAGCCATATTTATTAAACATATCCTGTATCCCAGACTTGTTCATATCCTCATTGGAAGGTCTATCCACGTGTTCTCTCTGCTTGTTTGTTTTTTTTGAGGTGGAGTTTTGCTCTTGTTACCCAGGCTGGAGTGCAATGGCACAGTCTCGGCTCACCGCAACCTCCGTCTCCTGGGTTCAAGCAATTCTCCTGCCTCAGCCTCCCAAGTAGCTGGGACTACAGGCATGTGCCATCATGCCCAGCTAATTTTTTATATTTTTAGTAGAGATGGGGGTTTCACCATGTTGACCAGGATGGTCTCGATCTCTTGACCTTGTGATCCACCTGCCTCGGCCTCCCAAAGTGCTGGGATTAAAGGCGTGAGCCACCACGCCCCGCCCACTCTCTGCATGTTTAACTAAATTCTTCCTTTAAGAACTGTTTCACAACTCATTTCTTCCAGGATAATGCTAATAACCTTACTTACCTCTTGGTCTTTAAACACCTCTGGAATATCTTTTACATCTGAAATGTATTTTGTATGATACTGAATATGACCCTTGATTATAATCTTAAGGATGCTGAGAGTTCACTGGACAGAAAAGCTGTCTGAGCTCTTGGTGGTGTGAGAGGTATCACAGATAAGGAAACGGCATAGGGCAATACAAGGGCACATAAAAGATAACCTTTAATAGAAATCAAATTTTAAAGGACAGTACATGATCTGCTACCAAATAAATAATTCATTCTAAAAACTATGAGGAACCAATGAAAAATCCTAATAAGTGTGTGACGTTGGGGAAAAACTACTGGTGAATCAACACTCTAAGCTGAATTCTCTCTGTATCACCTTTCCCATGTTTTTCCATTGGTGACAGTGTCTAGTGTAGATTTTTGGGACTTTAAGAAGTTATTGCTTTGCTTCAAGTAAGAAATATTGAAGGCCCTATTGACTGAATAAAGCCATGCAATGGACCAGGAAAAAAATGACATATTTAAGAGAAATTTCATAGTCAATGTGGGAAAAAGGAAAAAGAAGAATTAAGGATAATTCTAAGTTTTTGACTTAGGCAACATAATTTATAATAGTGCCCTTAAGTGAATAAAAGTTTATAGGTAATTAGGTGTTTCCATCCCCTTATAGTGGGCTATCCCTGCCAATGGGAAGTTAGATGACAGTAGAAAATTACATATAAACACTTGGGATCTTAGCACATTGGTAATTGTTGATTCTATAGGCCTGAATATAAACAATCAAAAGAGCATGTAAAATAGAAGATAATTTAGAAAGCAAGGTGAGACATTTCCAAAGCTAAGATCAAGGCAGAATAGAGAAGGTTGGATAGATTTCCCTATTCCCCATGCATACAAGCCCAAATCATTAACAGATCTAACTGCAGCCCTGAATCCATTAAAGCAATGCAAGAGTAAGGAAACAAAGTAATGTAGAACATTTATATATGAACACTGACTGTCCCTTTTGATGCAATATTTGTAATGAGTGTATAATCTGCGTAATATATTTATGTAGTTTTAAAATTTTAATTCAACATATATAGAATCTAGATTTGCATCTAAGTAAAAATGAATCTTCTCAAGTGGATAATTTTGAATGTAAGAATTATAAATAACCAGTACTAGCTAGTATACATTTAAGTTGAAGTCTTTTATTTTAAATATTCACATTACAGGAATTCATTAGGTCAGAATAGAACATCATTATTTACACATTCAAGGAATAACTCCAGTGCTAAATCAGTGAGATACTTACACTGAATTTAGGAAATATGACTGAAGAAAGAGTTTCTTCTTACACATACAGGCTCAAATCCTTTATACATTTATTTCTGTCTTGGAATATTAGCACATATTGCTGAAGTAACTATTAATTGCTGAACAAAATTTCACAGAATTATAGCAATCACACCACATATTTATAAGCCTAGAAAGACATCCATGTGCAGGAATCCATGTTGTGACAGCATTTTTTAAGGGAAGAAAATTTCAAATGACATATCCAGTTTAATTTGTGGAAAACATGAGTTCTCCAAATAGCTGAATATACAGATTTCCTCTGGCATCTTGCCTTTCATGGCTTATTAAAATATTTGCTTAGCTGCCTTAAAGTGTTATGTTATTTACAGTTTCAATCAATGAAGGGAACAATGTGGTAGCAAACTAAGTGCCCAGATCAATGTCAGCTGAATGTCACACACACACAATATCTTGGTTGGTAAAGTAGGCCTCTATAGTGCTAGGACTGGCTACTCCTCATTTGAATTAATCCTTTACTCCCAGGATGCAGCAAGACTCAGCTGCATGATTTTCACTTGGAATAACAGAGTCAATTTTTCTTATCCTTATACTAACTTCATTGAAGCTGTTAAATTGAACTGGAAGGAACCAATTTTCTGTAAATAAATAAATAAATAAATAAATGTATAAATAGGATTCCCATCATTTTAATAACATAGCAATGAAATTACCTTCCAACAATGTAAATGTTTATAATAGTGTTTGAAGTCACTAAGAGCTATGTTCTAGCCTTAATATATTACTATGAATGATTAATTTCATGGGAGGAGGAATGATTGATCCACACATATTACCTGTTTGGAGTTAAGCCCTTTCAAAAGCACAAGTGTGTTTTCTGAATAAAAGAGAAAAGCTAAAAAAAAAACCCTTCATTAAATGGAGTAATTTTTGTTATTTGCAAAGACTACTGTAAATTATCTGCATATAACGTCACATCTGCAGCCAAAATTCATATTTTTACACATTTTTTATTACTTAAGTTACCAAGTAAAAGGCTAGGCCTGCTTTTTCTTCCCCTAGTGATTACACTGGTTGTCAAGGCTGACTTGCTGTTCTACGTTATTGCCCAATCTAGTGTTGTGCAGACCTGACCTCAGGTGACTGGCAGTAGTACTGATTTTGGCAGTGTATAAAAAGATATACCATTCTCAGTTATAGAAAAAGCTGCCAGAATATTATGTTCATAGAATGAAACTGGTTAAGATGATATTTTCACATCTTCATGCTTTATAATATTAAGTTGCTATACAGTAAATTGTATCACTTGCCAACAAACAATTTGTTGTATTTATTGCCAACAATAACTCCAAAAATAAAATTTTGGGAGCAAATTTACCACAATATGCTGCAAAGTTAGAAAAAAAGAAATGCAGCATTGTTTATTGGCTCATTAGCACTAAGAATAACATTTTCACTTTACCAAATGTTGAAAAAGGATTTTTGAAAGGACGTGAATCATGCATATGGATTGAGACAGAGCCTGTGTGTGAATGGCAGTGTAGATGTCCCCCAAAGCTGCATGATTCACCAATTGCATGCATTTTTTCACTTAATATAAACATAACCTTAATATAGTCATATAATTTCTAACACATCTATTTCAAACATGCATTAGCTACTAAAATAAGATTTTAAAGAAAAGCTGATGTTTGATATAAAATAATCATGTTTTTTTTTCAAGTGTGGAAAAATACTCTACAAAAAAATAAGTAGAAAAATGATTTCTGATCAATGTGTGATTTTATCTATAAAAATCCAAATGACTGATTAGTGTGCTTAAAGTAACCCTATTGGGTCTGCATTGCAATAATACATACACAGAAATTTAATAGCAATAAACATCTATTAGCACAATGCAATTAAATTCTTATCAGAAAGAACATGAACCTATAAACTGTACATTTGGCATTAAGTTTCAGGGTATTTTTAAGAGTTTGATTAAATATGACAATACAATAGTGCAAAATTACATTACATTAATAAAACATACAATTACTGTCCAAATAGTTTATGGATTACTGACCCTTACAATTCACATATTGGCTAGAATTGGCACATTTTGTTTCAGTGTAATATTTTTGACCTTCCTTGAGTGTAAGTCATCTCAAAGTTAGACTTGAAATACACAAAAAAGATACTGGCATATGGGTGTTTATATGTGCATTCTTGAGGGAATGAGACAAAGAGAAAGCGTGTAAAGTTCTCACTCTTCATTTGCAGGACTTCGTTGCAGATTTTTGCTTCAGCAACCTTTTAATCAGAATTCCTAACAAAATTACATTAACTTCTTCCCCACCCCTTGTAGAGTAGTGACATGGCCACATGGAAAGGAGGAGTAAGAAAAGAAGAAAAAATCTACAAGAATATATGGCAACTTGTACACTGTGCCAGGCTAATTAAATTAGAATTTCTAACCAATTCATCAAGATTTATTAAAAGTTTCTGAGATACTTCCAGTGTATAGTCTTCAGGTATTTCTAATGTATAGTCCATCACACTCCTTTTACAGATAAAAAATATCTGTGGCCCAGAAATGTTAGTGAATTATACAGTAGATTGTGAAAACTGGAACTTGGGCTTTGATCCTTAGTTTACTACTCCCTTTCTTGTTTCTCATTGACACTTTTCTCCGTTTTGCTTTGTGAACTTGAATCTAGATACAGACTTGTTAGCTCTTTACTTTTTCCATCTAAAAACCTCTTCTCTACATTCATGATGTTTTGGAATCAGAATAAGACACATTATTATAATGATGATGTTTAATCTCAACAATTGCATTCAAGTAATTTTCTGCAAGCATACATTACTTCCTACCTTCATCTCATACATTATTTACCTCTTAGGAATTTTATAACAATGCTATTCTTTATATTATCACAATTACTCCCTTAACTGTAATTCTTAACAAGCCCAATCTTTTTTTTTAAGCACATGAATGTATATTGTTTTGAAAGCTGCCACAATGATGATAGCTCTGAAGATTTGCATTTTTATTTAAGGATAAAAAGGCATCATTATTTCCACAACTTTCTTCCCCATCTCCATTTCCAATGACAGGTAGCCTGTTAGACTTCCAGAGCAAGAACTTTCATTGATTTGAATGTAGAGCATCTACAAGCTGAAAGTTCTTTTTTCCCTTCTAAGTAAAGTCTCAAATATGATAGTCTTTGTCCTTTGATTATTTTTAAATCATATATGAAATATTCAAGATAGATTATCTTTTATCTAAAAAGTAGACTACTTCCAGTTTTATATAGACAATCAGATAATTGCCATTTATTTAAGGAAAGGACTCTTGAGGAAGAAAACCAGGAAATGAAAAGCCTGATCTCATTACAGTCCTTGGAGACATGTATTCTGCCCTAGATGAGCTCATATCCTCTGGCAATCTCACCTTGGACGAGGATGGCATCTTCAGGATTATCTCATTTGAGGAACTGAAGGTGGCTAATGAGGCCACTCTGAGACTGGAGATGTGATATTGTCACTCTGGCCCATATTTCTCACATAACGAGTAGTAGTCCTGGGTTGTTAATTTAGTCTTTGGATACTGCTTCTGCAGAGACTACCTTTCTATTTACAGAACCCTCATTAATCAAAACGGAATGCAGCCATGTATAGCGTAGAATGTTAGGACATTAGCATAACTTTCTGTAGAAATGGCCCTTAAATTTTTCAGATAAAACCTATATTTGTTTTCCACAATAAAATTCCAGCAAGCTATAACTTAACTTACTTTACATGCACAACTAATTCAAAATTATTTTTGGTTGCCAGAGAACTCAGAAAAACAAATCAATTTTTGAAGTTTCTAATGTTACCGACATAGCAGACATTTCTAATGCTCTTTAAAGGAACACAGTTAGAAACTACTTAAAATACTATTTTGAATATCATTCTCTTTTCACATATGAAAATATAAATTTTCTTTGAGCCTACTTTTCTGTTCTAACACAATACAGCTCTAAAATCATACACATGAACAATTGAGATTACTCATGTCAAAATTATTTATTATGCAATTAAGGTAGCCTTAATCACAATCTGGCTAATAATTATTTTCTTTCTGTAGCACTAGACAAATATATTCCTGTTTATTGAATTTATATCCTTACATTTTAAAAGTAACTTTCAGCTTTTTAAAAATTAGTTTTAGGAAAAGTAGATGGAGACTTCCTAACAAATCATTAACTAGTCCTGTGTCAAAACTAGTTGATCAGCTGAAGTGATGGATTAAGTCAAACTGTTAAATATTCCTAGGCCTTTTTCTCTACCAGAAAATGATCTTTGAGAATCTCCTTGCTATTCTATTCTGTGAAATGAGCTATACCAACTGATAATAAGCTAAATTGACTGTCAATTTATTGATTGCTCATAAAAGGGAGAGAAAATTAGGCCAGCTTGAGTTCCAATTATTTTAAGAAATGGTATATTTGTTTAGCAATGCAAAAAATGCCTATTCCTCACCACTGCCAGCTCCTCATACCCCTTTCATTACTTAGTAATTCCAGGAAACTGAATATATGCTTCTACACAGTATTTATTTGTTTCCCTTTTGCTGAATGCTGCTCCTTCAGCTTGTGTAAAATTTCAACGATTCTTACAAGCTGCCCGTTTAACATCTTCAGAGTTTTAGAACTAACATTTAGAACTATCTTTTATAAAAATAAAAGATAACTGAAAACATATATAGTCACTTGAATATAATTTCTCAGAAGTATGCTACCTCTACAGGTGCTAAATCTGAGCGTAAAAGGAATTGAGTAGCTTGCATATAGCTAGTGAATGACAGGGCTTGGATTCAATTCTAAATCTGTAGTTGTCAAAATTTCATACGCTATACAACTTCTTGCCATATCTCAGTTGCAAATTACCTTTCTATCTATCAGGCAAGGAGACTTTGGAACCCAAGAAAGTGATCTCCTAAACACATATAATAGAAAAGCAGAAAACAGAAGCATATATCCTAGTAATTGTCTAGACCAGTCTTTCCTGTTGCAAATATAAACATGGAGTTAGAAACTAGAAAGAGATTGAGAGACTTTTTTTTCAAGATATATAATCTTTTATTTTCCTAATAGATCCTCTAGGCCAAGAACTGATGGTTTCCTGAGGTATGTCCACATTAGTATTACCTGTGGAGCCTTTACACCTGTTAGACTTCTGGGTTTTACCTCAAACTAAATAGATCAGCTCTCTGGAGGTGGAGATTGGACATCTGCAATTTTAAAGCCTCTCCAGATTGTTCTAATGTGCATTCAGGTTCGTGAACTACTATAAACAACTTGCAACTGAAAGAATGTCTGGAGACTATAAATAACCTGCCCCAAATCACAAGACTGGTGAATTCCATGCTCATGTGTGAAATAATTAGGCAAAGAAAATGTCTTGGATCTTGAAGTAGAATACTTTCCCGATGTATTTAAGAAGATTCCAGGTGAACTAACGAATGGTAATACCTCATAAGTAATATAATACTTTCCATCTAAACAGGTGGGATGCAAACCTCAAAACTAACAGGACATCAGAACCATCTGGGGAGGTTTTTAAAATAAAGATTCCTGGTCCCATCTCACACCCAGAGACTCAGAAGCTGTGTATTATGTATTATTAACAATCTTTCAAGTGATTTTTATGAAGATGATCCAGGAACTTTCAAAGACATATGCATGTTTGAGAATGCTAGTTTAGAACAGGATGGTTTACCAACTATAGCAGAAACAGAATAATTTTGGAAATGTATTAAAAGCATGAACCTTTTTTGGGTGGGAGGAAGGGAGCATGGATTATTTGAAGAAATTCTAATTGCATGGATCAGAGCCCAGAAATCGGTATTGTTAACCCTTCTGGTGATTCTAGGTCAGCTGACCTAGGAAACATGCTTTGAGTAAAACTGACAGAAAGCAACTGGTGTTGGAGACGTTATTTTTAAATAAAATATTTTAAAGTAAATCAAATGCATGAACATATGTTAACTATGAGTTTAAAAATAACTAAATGTTCTAATTGAACTCAGTCTAGCTTACTTAAAATTATGTTATTTTGTTGTTAGTTGGGGGTTGCCTTAGGTATTCCCAGCGACTCCCTAATTTTTTTGCATCAATAAATATCTTTATATTTTTGTAATATAATAAGAATTTGAATACAACAGAAACTCTAAAATATTTTAAAATAATACCCAAAATATGATTGATTTTTCTGCAGGCAATTAAAGTGTCAGTATGTAGTGAGTTCAAAAGACATAGACAACTAAGGGGAGGGAGGAAATACAGGAGGAATGTCAGTTAATTGAGCACTTTCTATATTCCAAGCTCCGGATTAGGTTCTTTTCACATGTTATTTAAAATAATCAGTCTCATACTTTAAATATCTACACAGATAAATGAGAAAAAAATCTATAATATTTGAAAAAATTATTTTGAGATGGTCATTGAACTTCGATTTGCAATTTCATGCATATATTAATTTTGATCTTAGATAAGAGTAAGAGTGCTAGAAGGAAACTTACAAGGAAGGTCCAGAGAGGTTAAGTGACCTTCTCAATATTAGTTTGTGGAACTAGCAACCTAGGGTAGCACTTATATTTCTGGTTTGGCAGGCTATCTTTTACTTAGGTTCTGCTGTTTTATAAAATACATATGAATATGGATACATTCAATATGAATTACTAAAGGGAGGAACACTTTGAATAGTAGTGAAGCATGCCCATTTGCAAAATGCTACAAAATCTCTAGATGAGAGACATCCAGAAAAAAAAACAAAATCACCTTAATTGACTGATTGAAATACCATGGAATGAAGTTAGGAGGGAAAGTATATTTCCCTCCATGTGGTTTGGTAATAAATATCTGCCCTTCACAGTGCTTGCACTTTATACTCTCCTTAAATACTAATTTAATTTTCTATTAGAAATAGTTGATGTGTTATTAATATTTGGGTAGAATGTTAACGTGATCCAAATCCTTTCTAATCTTTCTGGCAATGTGACTTTTGGGACTTTACTATGTGGTAAGGTAGGAAGGAGTTAAAATGCCTTCCTTCTGCATCCAGGCAACAAACTGACTAATAAAATAAATATAAAATGTCATCTCCAATTTGTACCAATAAACACTGTCACTACACTTAAAAAATATTTTACACAACCACTAATGACATTCATTTATTTACTCAACAGGTGTTTGATATGACCCTCCTGTACATTAGGCACTGTGCTTATCCTTTAGATTCTGATGCTTGTTATATTTAACAGCTTGATAGTAATTGTTAAGAAGTTTCCCAAAATGAGAACAGAGTTCAAGGGAACTCGAAGATTTGGTCAAACACAAAGTCATAAGATAAGGACCTAAAAATTGTGGTAACTTTAGTTCATGCAAAAAAATTTTTTTTCTAGGTGATTACCTTGAGACTCATGGAATCTAGTTTAAAAATAGGCTGACAAAAAATATCAGAGGCATAGTTTCCTATTCTTTTCATATTTAACCTCCAATTGGAGGCAATACTTTAAAGGCTCAGCAAATAATTCCTAAATACTCTGTTGCTTTACACATCAAATGCTCCGAGTTTTCTAAGCTCCTCACAATAAAAACATTTCTGCACAATCTAAGGTTATCAGGAGTTTTACAGTAAATATAAAAATTTTAAGTATATATTTGTTTCCCACTAAGAAGATTTTTTTCAGTTTCTATTTCGTGTAAGGATATACGGCTGTCATAATACATAAGACTGCCCTGACTCTCATGTCTTTCTTCTTCAGGGTGTAATTCTATGGATGTGGACAATTCAGTATATATTCTTACTAGTAAGGCCCATGATGATTAATATTTATATATGCTTACTAATATCTACAATAATTAATATTTAAATATTTAGAGTATTGAAGGTCATAGCTTTTTGATATTTGAAGTAAAACATTTTAAATGGTCTGTTCTCTTTTTGTATCCACAATTTGATTTCAGGCATAATTATTTGTTTTTATAATCAATAGCAAACCAATTTTGTTGAATCAATATATCTTTTCCATGAGTTCCTTACAAAGAATTGCAATCCACAGGATTAATTAAAGGAGTGACTGAGAACCATACACTTTCTTGAGGGCTGTATTTCACTTAAATGTAATGATAGACCATTTCCTTCTGCTAAACTCAACTCCTAAAATATTTAAACCAGAACGAATGCTAACAAATTTGATGTTTTATTCATTGTATGCCTTCAAAAGTCAAAGTTCTTTTACATGAGATATACCTTTCTACAGGCCCTAAATAATACCAATAAGACATTCACATTAATAAAAACTGAGACATAATTCCATATAGAGTAGGAATGTGATTGAAAACAAAGTGGAATTAAGAGAGATAGGATCCTTAAATCCTAGTCTTAACTATTGTCACTAGCTGTGGTGTGTCTGTGCATGTGTGTTTGTGTGTGTATGTGTGAATGTGTGTCTTGAATAAATATCTCTGGATCTAGTTAACTCATAAATAGAAAGAAAAGCAATTATAGTTTCTATATTATAGTAATTATAAACCACAAAATTATAATTCCTTCTGGCCCTAAAACTCATAGATCAATGGACCCTGAGCTGAAGGTTTCTGCTAAGTCATTTAATTCTTGCGCTTCAAATTTGGGAAACAGTCTTCTAGGATTTAGTAATGAGGTTTAAAGTCACTTAGTAGCACTGCCTTGACTTGGGTCATATTATCAGTGTATGATTATAGTCATAGTCCAACAAAGAGCCTGAATTTGTAGTCAACAATAGAGACACTGCCTTTAGGTCTTTCAGTTCTTTCAAATCATGAACATCCACTAGAGCCAAGGCAAATTGGAATGATATTGAATGATTTTCTGCCTTCAAAAAAAAGCAGGTGGGCTGGACACCTTGGCTCACACCTGCAATCCGAGCACTTTGGGAGGCTGAGGCAGGTGGATCACTTGAGGTCTGGAGTTCGAGACCAGCCTGGCCAACACGGTGAAACCCGTCTCCACTAAAAATACAAAAAGTTAGCCAGTCATGGTGGTACACACCTGTAATCCCAGCTACTCAGGAGGCTGATGAAGGACAATCACTTGAAGCCGGGAGGCCAAGGTTGCAGTGAGCCAAGATTGTGCCACTGCACTCCAGCCTTGGCAACAGAGCAAGACTTCATCACATACACACACAAAAGAAGCAGGTACTTTCTAAACGTGTAGCAGTGTATCCTCTTTAGATCCCTATACTTTTTATAGGGCAAAAAATTTGACAAAGTAAATGTAAATGTATGAATTTTACTGTCTTATTAATTAATTAAATATGGATGAAGATCTTTACTAATTAAGGAGGACATACAGATAAAAATATTATTTCTTAATGTATTGTTGTTAGAATGGATAATATGGAGAGAATAATATGTTGGGTCAAAAGAGTTGACAAAATGTGCAGCTCCGAAACATGTCAAATAGCTAAGCAGTTGGAGAAATTTGCTACTTTTCTTCCCCATTAAATCAGCATTGACCCATATAAACTTCATTGAGAGTAGCACATCTAAACAGTTTCAGTCTGAATTGAAAGGAAACTTTCATATGTCTGTCCACTTAACTGTAAAGTCATTTTAGGTAGTGATAGTACCTTGTTCATCTTATCTCTGTGGGTGTTAAGGCAGTGTCTGACACTGCATTCAATCTTGGCTTAAGAAATATACCTGAGAATCAAACAATCCTCTATTAATTACAGGAATATTCCTCTGCTCAAATATTTCTGGTGCTAGGGTGAACTTGTTCTCTCACAAGATAGTCTGGATAGCTGGACATATGTCCCTTTTACAGAATTCTATTTGAGTTTAGCTGATGCCAGCATGTACTGTAATAGGACTACTGGAATAAGTCACAAATAGGCCCAAATGAATGTCATCAGGACATTCTAATTTTTTGATGGATTTTGGCCTGAATGGAATAAAGACACTAAATATCTATTTTGCGGGATGCTTTTCTTGAAGAATCCTTAGTGTCCCATCTTTTTTTCACCTACTGTTTCTGCTTATATCCAGCTCTCCCCTTCTCTAGCCTTATGGAGGAGAATGCAGAAGGCAGCTGCAAGTTCAAGAATATACCCTTCAAAATTTTAATGTAATGGTAGGTTTACTTGGCTCTGTAAAGCCCTGAACACCATGGTCCTATGTGCTATGTATGAATAAGTACCAAAATGGAATATAAAAGTCATCCCCAATTAGTACTTCTAAAGTAGAACTGTCACTTCCTTGAAACAAACACTTTCCTATGAATTTAATGGCATTTATTGATTCATTCAACAAATATGCATTGAGATCCTACTCTGTGTTAACACTGTGTGTTTTCTATATAACCCCACTTTATTATATTTAACACCTTGATGATAATTGTATTTAGGCTCTCTTAAATGATAGAACTCAAATCAAATTATAGGGCTTATCATTGTGAGCCAAATCTTATATCCATATAATAAAATAAGACCATTTTAAATATTAGGGCTTCAGAAAAATATCTTAAATTCATAAGTAATTAAACATTGTTCATAAATGACACCATTTAGAAATATATTTATAGATATCATTTTTCTTTGTTATATGAGAAAATTATTTGTTTTAGTATGACAATAAATGTTATCAGTAACAGAAAGAGAACTGCCTTAGATTTGCTAGAGTATTAATGGGATTACTTCCCAGGTGCTGAAAATCACAACAAATTGGATATTTAAAAATACTTGAATAATTTAACTTAAGATCATGAGAATAAGTAGCTGTAAATCAGCTTAATGAAAATAAACGAGAAGTCTAATGGCTTACTAAACAGAACAGTTCTGCTTCATATCTTTCTTATTCACTCCATGAGTAATTCCACCTTCACACATGTGGTAAATAGGTAAAAAATAGACCAAATAGAGACAGTTTACACTTTGTTTGACTTTGGAGTCAAAGAGATTAGAATTCAATTGCAATATATTCTTCCTTTGTTATAGTATGCAAACTTGGAAGTAGACATTATAATACTTAGTGAAAAGTTTTCATACTTTAAGATGTTCATCTTCATTTCCCAAATAGATTAAACAGCTGATCGGAGTATAAACAATAATCAAATCACAAGCTTACATATGGACAACTACAAAAATGTGAAAAAACAATGTTTACAAATGATAATGAAGAATAAATTACTCTCCAGTGAACATAATTAGGTATATACAGGATAATTTAAAACGAAATGGAATGATTGCTCATGCTGAGCTTTTAAAAATCTCCACCAAAATATACATGTTACCCAAGAAAGGGTAATAAAAATAAATTGTGACACAAAAGTAGGATGTTGTATCTCTTCTAATCCTCAATACTTGGATGATATCTCATCAAAATATTTATCAAGTATGGAAGTAATACAAGATTTTAATTCCAAAACCATTTCTCTAAATTACCAACAGACTTATATTCTTGATGTCTTTTCACATGATCACAAGCCAAGCATGCATGTGATTCCCAAAATCGTGGAAGATTTACAGTGAAATCCTTCCTCCAGTTAAAGTAACTAAGGTATAACTTATTGTTTTTGTCGACTTCCTTCAGATACTTTGCTAGCTCGCTGGGAGAGTTATAATCTTCCACATGAATGAATGAATCTGCTGGAATATAATTCTCATAGTTTTCCCTAGATGGCCCCAGAACAACAGGTACAGAGCCAGCCAGAAAAGCATTGTAAAGCTTTTCTGTGATGTAATCCCTGTGGATTGAATTTTCAAAGGAAAGATAAAATTTACAAGTAGATATGGTAGGAATCAAATTTTTATCATTGACATATTCTCCAAATGCTTGCCCGTAAGTATGGATTTCAATACTTTTGCTTAGCTCATTGTAATACTTGACCCTGGCATGCTCAGGGTTCCAGTTACTCACAACCCAGCACACCAACTTCTCTTTGCTTGGCACTTCAAACACGAAGGGATTTGTGCTCACTGTCAAGAAGCCATAAGGCACTTGGATATCTGAGTCGCGGCGGTAAGTCAGAGTCAGGTTAAACAAGTGCTCAATGCCACTCTTTTGGGGAGTATGAGTTGGTGATTCCAAATTCATCCAAATCCATTTCTGGAAGGGTGGCCTAGCTTGCTGAGGTAAATTTGTCAGATCCCAACTGATGTCTCGGTGATGGATCAGAACTGCGTGAGATTTGTTGTACAGTGAACGGTCTGTTGTGAGATGGCATCCTTGGATGTTGAACATTGCTTGGCAGGATGTAAGGTCAAAGGTCTGCCCAAATGGCCATACCCACACCAGAATAGTAGTTTCATTAAAATAATCAGTTTTGGTGGAGAAGAAGTTTTTCATTTTCAGCACAGAGCTGGCTGATTCCATTGGACTGAAGATCCAGCTGTTGGTAGGCTTGATGTAAATGAGAAGACATGCCATGAAACAGCCCAGGATAATGCAGACAATTAAAAATGGGCGAAGAATTCCTTTGGATGTTGATGTCATAATTTTTTCTATGAGACAGAGAAAGACAGAAGGGTAAGTAGGGGCAGGAATGAAGAGATAATAATAAACATATTTGAGACATATTTAAAATCATAAATATGACATAAACAGGTAATAATCAACTGCATTTTCCTTTTCAGTGTTATCAAACCATTGAGAGAAACACTACTTTCCTCAAAGCCAAGAAACTGCTTTCAACAGAAAACTTCCCAAAAACTTCAAACCAAGTAACTTTCTTTTTCAATGCTATCCTTACTTGTTCTATTTTTATTTGCTTGTAGAAAAGTGGCACAACCCAGACAGTCATCCCCAAAGCCATGGCTAAAATTTGCATATTTTTTCTTACAATTTTCTTTGTTTACTTTTAATAAGTTGTTAGTACATCCAATATCTACCAAGATGTAATAATCAAATGTTCTATTTGGATTAGAACAGCATTCTCAAGTAGCATAGGGGCTTTAAAAAAGTTTTTCTTTATATTAAGATGAAATTTATATTACAAAAATAAACACAAATGAATTCCCAAAAAAGGGCTATATTTAATGAAGAACAATTTTGATCTCATGAATTTTAGCAGATCGTGGCTAAAAAGATAAGTCAAGTCTTCTTATTTTTTAAAGTGTCTTCAAGTTTTTTTCTTCTTCGGCATTCATGCCTCTTTATGGCTATGAACACAAAAATATATTTGCAAAAAATGTTTCTTGATAAAATTCTCACTGATCCTTTTAAATTCATATTGTTTCTCTTACAAAAATAATATGGCCTATCAATTTCAGACTCATTAAAGCACTTTGAAATTGTGATAGAAACTAGTATAGAAACATTAGATGTTTCCTTCTCAAAAAGGGGAGAAATTGTCCTCCATTTAGTTGCCAAAATTTATGTGAACATTAAAAAAAACACATTCTTTTCTATGTATTTTTTCTTAAAGCATATGACACTCTGAGTAACAAAGCTTGACTGTAAGTCCAAAGATTTTGAACATTGCATTCTAGAGCACTCTCAGAACTACATTATTGGAATCAAAGATGGCAGTTTGCTGTCAAAGTTAGCTTGAGTTGTACAGTCAATAAGAAAATGAAAACAAAAAGTATATTAAATATATCTAGGAGCTAAATTATTAACAAACCCTTGGAATACAGAGAAAATCAGGAAAGAATTAGGAAGGAAATCTCAGTTATTCTTAACTAAATGATATTGAAGTTTCTACATGCCAAATTTTGTTGTATATTTAAACAGAAGGAAATTTAAACAGTTAGGTTTGCACATTTCTCAGATTAATTAATTAATAGCCAACTCAAGAAGACAGACAAAGAATAATGGTTAAAAGGCTAAAGAAATAAGAAAGAAAAAATGTTAATGTAAGGACTAGAAATTTGAAATGAATAATAATGTTACAAGCTTTGCTATCTCTCCCTCTCCCCAGATGTAGGTGATGGGGAGGAAGGCAGCAAATCACACTGCCACGTGTGTGCCTATGCAACAATCTTGCATGTTCTTCACATGTACACCAAAACCTAAAATGCAATAAAATAAATGGGGAAAAAAATATTTCAAAAATAAAAAACAAACAAACAAGAAAAAAACAAGCTTTGAACATACTGAAACTTTATGCAAGAATAATGAAGAAAAATTAAATTCAAATTTAATATCAAAAATAGCAAATATTTTTTATTTAGCATAGATAAAAAATGAAATAACTATTTTGAGTAATTTTATGTTGAAAAATTTGAAATATGACTAAATAAATGGTGGTATTTTTGCACAAATACAGAAATACCAATGTTTGTAAAAGAAAATCATATTCTGATTCAACAGATAACTGTTAAAGAAATGGAATTAATAAACAACAACAACTAAAAACAAACATGAGGTCTAAGTGACTTTCCAATAGTATCAACAATTCAATGAATTGGAAATACTACCCACATTTTAAAAAAATCATTTTAGAAAATACAAAAATAAAGGAAGGTCATGCTATAAGGTCAATTATAATCTTGTTGCCCAAACAAGATACGACTTTAAAAAAAAGTCACTTGTGCTTATGAACACAGATGCAAAAATACAAAAATTTAGCAACAATGAGTATTGGAAATAGATCATGATGTGATTCAAGAGTAAGTTTGTTGAAGTATAGTTGCATTTGATCCTAGGTTTAAATTTAACTAATTGAACAATCTCTCAATTCCATATAGACTCCAGAATTTACAGATTGAAAAATCTTACTGGAAGAGTCTCTTTTCATTGGAAAAATACTAACTTTTAATAAGCATAATTTGACTATTGCAGCGGTTTCTTCCTTTGAGACAAATGCTTAATGGTTTTTAGAAACACTCTGATTGAAAGTTTTCTTAAATCCTTTTTAACTGAAAAGCAACGGCAAAAACTATTAAATAAATGATGTCCATTCAATATGACCAGGTTACAACTGTAATAGCCACCATTTAATAAATGCTCACCCTTAGACAGGCCTTGTGCCGAGTACTTTACACACATAATTTCCTTTAACACTTCTAGAACCCCTAAAAAGAACATCTTTTCTCATTCCTTCACAGATGAGGAAATTGCAGGCTGAGATACCAGTAAATAGCTTAACCACTGGATTGTGATCTTTCTTGCCTTCTATAATCTTCTTTTTACAAATACTACAAACATGAATAATCCATTTGCTTTTGGTATCTCAAGTTTTGTTGTCTTGATTTCCCTGGTCTCTACCTTTTATTCTGTAATTAAGAACTATTTATCTATGACTTAAATTTAGATTAATTTCTCTTAACAAGAAGAATATCTGACACACATATATATGGCACTTAGTCACTGATCTGAGCACTTATATTAACTTATACACACACACATACACACGCACACACACACAATTAACTTATTATATCCCCATTTTATTGATAAAGAAACCGGGGCCCAAAATGATTAAGTAACTTGTTCAAAGCCATACAGAGTTAATGGCACAGAATAATTTTCAAGCCCAGACCACCTGGCTTTAGAATCTGGACACTTGATGATTAATGTTTTAGATCACTGATTCCCCAGGTTGCAGCCAGAATATGCAATCATTTTAGTGATACCAGAATGTAAGCTTTGTGAGGGGCTTTGTTTTCTTCACTGCTGCATCCTTATCACCAGAATGTAGTAGGTGCTTAATAAATGCTGTATATCTCATATGAATGAATGGGTGGATTGCTGAGTCTCAACTATATACAGGTACTATGCTTATCAGGTAACCAGATACACAAAAATGAACGAAATGTGAATGAATGAATATGTACTTTGTTTCTTCCTCTGTGCATTTGCATGGAGCTCCCTATGAAATAAATCCCATTAAAATTGACATATGACTATCCCTACCACCAGATGAGCAAAATCTCCCAGTTTTGCCTCTCTTGCTTTGGCCTCAAGGTTAGCATCTACCCAGAACATTTTAATTCCATGTCTCCATCTCTCTCTCTCTCTCTCTCTCCCTCTCTCAGCCAAATAAGGAGGAATTGGTCACTGGGAAGAAACAGTGCTCCTTCTACTGCGTGGCTTCCAATTTTCATGCTTCCTGGATATTTTGTATTACTTGAGTTTCTTGTTAACTCTCTGCACACCTCCTCCCCTCAATTTTTTTTTTTTTTTTTTTTTGCTGTCAGGGTCAGTTACTAAATAATAGGAGTAGTTACTCAGTAACCCCTACTTTATACAGAATTATCAAAAAAGTTTGCCTCTTGGGGCCAAATTGACATCTCCTTGACAGAATCCTTTTCATCAATTCCTCATAACTAAAGTTCAGTTGGATACTGAACATGTCTTGTACTGCTAATCAATACAACCTATTTTAAAAATGCCTGCAGCACTGTTACTATAGCTCACCAGAGATAGCAATAAACTTATAGCACAAAGCAAATTGTAACAGTAAATAGGATAATTAAACCTTTTCAATTATTTTTAGTAGTTTCAAGTACTATGAAAGAATGTAACTTAAAGACTTTACCATCAAAAATACGGAATCTTGGCTAAAAGTACTGCTTGACAAGACTTGATATGCATGATTCAATTTTCTGTTAGGAGATTACCTCCAGTCATTCTTTAGGAACACTCTGCTGAATGCTAAAGAATGGAAGGTAGCTTGAAATAGAAAAACATTAGAGCTGTAATTCTCAAACCACAAATACACATCAAGGTATCAGGGAGACAAATGTGAAACTAAGGAGAGCAGGAGGCTCCCTCAAGGAGATGAAGTCCTACTCTAAGTTTTGTTTCTTTAGGGAGTTAGGTGTTGAATCCTTATTTTAAATGGAAAGAAACAGGAGCAGGCTATAGAACCAGATTCGATACTTGCTTGAAACGTGGAGCTGGAACAGGATAGCTGGGCTTGTAACTTGTCCCTTGGTGCATTATTCCCAGATTGCAGCCACTACCTACCTCTTCAAACCATCTCCTCTATCTCGCATTTGCAGGGTGGTGGGGTTGGAAGTGATTTTCTCTTATGCCATTAGGAGTGGTTGGATCATCACATTTGACGATCCCTGTATAGTACACTTAGTATTAGTGTATATGTGTGTGTATGTGTGAACAGTCTAAACATTCCTAATAAGGCTTTTTGATAGCTGATACAAATATGTGAAATACATAGACCATTTGAACAGAACTTTAGATCAGCCTGAGGACCCTTCAAGGTAAATTCACACCAACTCCAAAGACCAGAAATGAGTCACTGACAAATTGAAGGGTGAATGAAGGTTAGCAAAGGCCTTAGAAGCAGCCTCAGAAACAAAGTTTCTGTCTTTCTTCTGCCCTCCTGTCTGTCATCACTCATTATCTCCTTAAACAAGCAGTAGAAACTAGAATTCCTCTTTCCCAAGGCACTCATAGAAACAAGAACCCCTTTCCCCCAAGGCCAGCTATAAAACCTAAAAATATTACTACAATTTTCACCCATCTTTCTGTGTAAGAACTGGCCATGAAGAAATTTTCTGACCTACCTTGTTTGATTTTAGGTTATACATAAGACCTCCATTCCAGAGAAGGTCTTGCCTCTTACCAGAAGAAAGGAATGCTACAGAGAAGCTAAGAAGAATCTTAACAGACTGGTCTTGCTGGGTTTCTCCCCTTTGTTTGATCTATTATTAGATCAGGTCATTTTGCTCTATTGCATTTCTGTATGACTGTTTGTTCTTCATTAAACCCAAGCACAAAAGTTAATAGTTCATCTTGGGTCTTTGAGTCTTAATTCTGCAGGCTTCCATGTAGCATAAAGCTATTATCAAATAAATTTCTTGTGCTATTAATTTTTAAATTAATCTGTCTATTTTATTAGACTATTCTTTTATTAATCTGTCTTTCTTAGAGGGCTGTTGGCCATGACCCTTATGCTGGGGGAGAAAGAGGTCACCACCTTTCTATTCCCACACTGGCAATCACCTTCCCCTTCTTCTTCCCCTAATATTCCAGGATCCAAAGTATATATCTTGAATCCTTCAAAATATGCCCATAATTATCTGTATTTTCAAATAAGCCAAAAACACCCCACAGCAACATGATATGTAAATTCTCAAAACTAGAAAGAAATCTCTTTGTTTCATATAAGCCATTGGTGTTACCTGACTCACAACTATTAGTAATCTGTTTACGCAGGCTCACAGGATAATTTGCTCCCTATATAATCATTGTGACCTTTCCTATCAAAATATTAGTACAGGATTCTGCAAAAATCTGAACAGTACACTGAATGCTTATAATTTAAATTGGGTGGCTTATCTTTTCTTTTTAGTTTTTTTGGTTATTGTTTTATTTTGTTTTTGCCCCGACTATAATTTTTATGCTAAGAACACATCCAAGATTAAAAACAAAAGCTTTACGCTTTAGCTATTATATACCAAATTATATTCTGCCTCAAAGTTCTGCAAAACTTTATTCATCACTGTGCTTTCAAAAATTCTAGTGAAACTTCAAGTTCTATTGAACCTCTCTAATGGGCATTCCTCCTCTAAGTTCCCACAATTTTCTCCATTCAGTTCTGAGCCAAATGCTTCTTGCCTTTGGGAGAAATGCCATTTACTTTGTGGCACGAAAACACTGGTTGATCTCTGGAATGCTATAAAATTTGTGTTGTGAACCTTTCTCAAAGATCCTTAGATGTAATCTCTGGTATTTCCAAGGGTAAGCCTTGTTTTATTTCTTCATGCCCTGAGGAAGTTGCCACCAAATGACACCAATTTTGATCATCAACACTTTTCCTGAATATTCCTCAGAACTCTCTCTGGTACATAGTAAGAGTCCCTGATTCATTTCTGCAGTGGTTTGTCTTTAGACAATCCAAATGAATGTCTTTTTAAAATTCTTTTTATTCTTTCATTTTTGTCTCAGACATTTTGTTTCTACTGGCAAGAGAGCTGCCAGCTACTTTTCCTGTACTGAAAATTTTTTATTTTGGGCACTTTCTACATTCTCTCTCTTTGAAATTTTCTTTTCAAATTGAGGGATTAACCTCTTTTAGTTTGATCTTTCATCTGCTCTCTCTCCTCTCTGCTCAATCATTTGTCCTTCATCACTGCCTTTATTAACTTTAGAAGCTGTATTTACTGGCTTCAGCTGCAGCTGGAGCCATGAGATCTGACACCAAGCCCAAGCGGAACCTGGCTCATGCCCTTGGGGAATGCCACACACAGGGCCAGGAGGTGCCTTACTGGCATTTTCTCAGAACAAGCTTTCTGGCACCCTTTGGGGCCAGCGGTCTTTCATAACTTAGCTGTCAGCACCAGCATTTTCTATGATTATTGTCAGCTTTTAGTCCCTTGCAGCCAACCAGTGAAAGCCAGAATAACTTTTTAAAAAATCGAAAACTCTCATTTTGGGCTGATATATCACTAGCCTTTGGACTTTATAAAAAAGAATATCTTCCTTCCAGATGATAAGATAGGACAACTAACCCAGTGACACCTTGACATATCTATGTCCTTCATATCCATACCTAACCTAGCACCAAATCCTGCCAGTTTTACCTCCTAAATATTCCTTACATTAGTAGACTTCTCTCCATTTCCCTAGGTCAACTGTCTACCAATTTTTGTATGGAAGACTGACATTTCTTTCTAAGTGATCCACCTGGCACTCCCTTTTGATCCTTTCAATTTGTTCACAGTGCAGTGGGTAAGTGGTCCTCAATGAATGGCTCCAGATCAGCAGCATCAGCATCAGTATCGTCTGTGATCCTGTTAGAAAGGCAAATTCTCCTACCTGAACCCAGACATACAGAATCAGAAACTTTGGAAAGAGGCCCAGCAACATGCTTTAAAGAGCCCTCCAAATGGTTCTGATGTACACTAAAATTCAAGAATCTCTCCAATAGAGTGATGTTTCAAACCACAGATCACATGTTACCATTCTGTTTTAGGCCCGTTGATGAATTCCAATCACTTTCAAGATTAAAAAAAAAAATTAATTCTTCATGTGGCTTAAGGAGCCCTGGAAGATGGGAACACAGCTTGTGTCTGTGGCCTCAGTGCATGCCATTGCTGCATTCCCTCCATCACCATGCTTGTCCCTCTCACAGAGCTGCTCCACCAGCCTTCACCTCTCCCTGGAGTAGATTCCCTCCTCTTTTTTCACTTTTCAGCTCTCAGTTCTACGGTCAGTGCTTATGGAAAAATTCCTGACAGTCTCTCAACCTTCCCCCCACACACTAAATCAAAGTACACATTTTATAGTACCATGTGTCATTTTTTGCATGGCATTTGCCACAGTAGCAAGTCTACCTAGATTTGTGTAAGTATATGATTAATCTTGTCACCTCTGTTCAACTGTAACTAGGCTCATAAGACAAAGATTGGGTGTTTTTACTAATACATGGCATATTTTTGCTTTTAGCATATGTTTTATGACTGACCAAAGAGCTAGCAATTATTCAGCTTTTACAATGTTTAAACCACCAGGCTAAGATTTTTGTATAAATTTTACCATTTAATCTTCAGAAAAAATATATTTCTTATTGTTCATCTAACATATATATAAGTGTGTATGCATATATATAGCAAATAATATATACTTGTTAAATGAACAATATATGTGCATGTGTTTATATATATATATATCTATATATGTATACACACACACACACACTCACACTCCTTTCTATGAGGCAAGCATGGTTCCAAGCATTTTGCAGGTAATAATTCTTTTAAATCTCACAACCAGGTGGAGTTAGAATTACATCAATTTTTCCAGATGATGAAACTGATGTACATCTTTCTGCCTAAGGTCACACAGTAAGTGTTTAAGATTTAGACACTGGCGTCTTGATTCCAAAATGTGTTGCTTTAAGAATAAATGTTGACAACTGAGTGCAGTGGCTCATGCCTGTAATCCCAGCACTTTGGAAGGCCAAAGCGGGATTGCTTTAGCTCAGTAGCTGAGACCAGCCTGAGCACCACACAGTGACACCTTCCTTAAAAAATAAGAAAAATTAGCTAGGTATATGGCAATCCCTGTAGTCTGAACTACTCAGGAAACTGAGACAGGAAAATTGCTTGAATCCAAGGGTTCGAGGCTGCAGTGAGCCACACTCCAGCCTGAGCAACAGGTCAGACACCATCACTAAAAATAAAAATCATATATATATACAAATACACACATACACACACACAAACACACACACGAAAGAGAGAGAGAGAGAAAGAGAGAGAATATTAAGATTCCAGTTAACAGTTGCAAAGAATCTATGAATTATATGAATAAAAATTTATTTTATGATATATATTTCCCTGGGCTCATTGTTAATTAGAACAAATAGATTCACCAACACTTCCCTATCCTTTCTGGATGCCAATGGCCAGGAACAGTGGCCAAGTGCTGTCAGGAATGTGTAGAAAGGTGAATCAGAACAGTGAAGGAGTCTAGATTTGTTTTATTATTGGTGTGTTTATGAAGCAATTCAAGGAACATCAAAGATTAATGATACATTAATTGCTGATCCAAGGCCTTTGTGATAGTTGTATCCCCTGCTAGCCACATTCTCTTTCAGAAAATTCCTTATGTGCTGCTTTCTTGAGTCAGCTTTGAAAATCAACTAACTTCAAAGAACCAAGTTGCCTAAAAACAATAGGGGAGAAAAAAGGAAAAATGTAAGTAAAAATTTCAGTTATGTCCCAGAGTCTTCCCACAACACCATCAGGTGATATTTCTAAAATATTTGAAAGTATTAGTTTTAATTACTTAAAACAAAATAAGAACTTTCTCTCTGTAAATTCTTATAATCCAAATTCCTTAAATCTCACGAAACTACTATATAAGGTCAGTTATTTACTGACCATATTGTGACAGTTTGATGCTTCGTTGATCTTACCTCTGGGAATTTCCCTTCTTTCCCCAGTTGTTTCTGTAAATGACCGTAGGTGTTTTATATGGATTCCAAACCTTTCTAGCAATTACAGTCTGCACCCACTCTACTCATCTTTTATCATTTGGCTGCCACTAGTCTGAGAATCTGATGCATGCTCACTTCTGCTCCTTCCTATTGGATGTGTGGGCCCAGAGTCCCAAATTCAATGGTTCCTTGACCTCTAACCCTGCAGTTGTCAGTCTGGCTTCATGTTGCAGTTGGAAAACTGACTATCTGAATCAAACTTTGTTGCCTGTTTTAGTGGCTTTGAATTCAGTGAAACACTCAGAGCATTGCTTCCAGAACATTTCCCTTAATTTCTGGTCCTCTATCCACTAATGATAGAGGTTTTAGTCCAGTTCACAGGTCAAGGTAAATAGTCCATGGAAAACTAACTGCTTCATCCTCCTTGGCTCTTTTCTATACCTTTTTTTTTAACATTAGGCCAGACTGGTAACTTGGTCTAATATTTTGTTATTATGTTTACATAAAATTCTTGCTCTTCCAGTTTATGATGGTTAATTTTATGTGTTAACTTGCTTGGGCTGAGAAGCCTGGATAAATGGTTAAACATTCTTTCTGGGTGTGTCTCAGAGTGTTTCTGGAAAAGTTTAGAAATTAAATTGGAGGAGTTAGTAAAGCAGAAGATAGCCCTTCCTAAAGTGGGTAGCCATCATTCAATCCATTTAGGGCCTTAATAAAGCAAAAAGGCAGAGAAAGGCTGAACTTGCTCTCTGCCTGACTGGTTGAGTTGGAGCACGGATCTTCTGTCCTCAGTATTCCTGGTTCCCAGCCCTTAGATCTGAACTGGAATCGACACCATTGGTTGTCTGGTTTTCAGGCCTTCAAATCACTCCCAGCTTTCCTGGGGTTCCAGGTTGCAGATGGTAGATTGTGAAACTGTTTAGCTTCCATAATCATGTGAGCCAATATCCTATAATAAATCTTTTACTATACACATAAATGTCTCTTATATGTATTCTGTATATATGATAAATCTCTTTCCTATTTGTTCTGTTTCTTTGGAGAACTCTATTACACAGTTACAAAACAAACACAGCCATGCATATCAAGGGATGTTAACGCACTAAGAAGAAGGCTGCAGGAATGAAGGAGAGAGTATCTACCTTAGATGGGGCATTGCTATGACAACAGTTTCTGGATCAGACCAAATTTTGCAGGCTGATCATCTTTTGAACTCATGGGAAACTAATTAGCACCAGCTTTGCTGAGATTAAACAGAAACATATCACTGTAGTTAATGAGGAGCTCTGAAACCCTAAGTCCAATTTACAAAAAGAGAACAAACTAGTAAGAACTAAAATAGAAAGAATAAGCCACAGAGAAGTCAACAGCCTAAGAAATGACATGATAAAAGTGTAGCTAGAGATTTTTAGAAAGAAGACAAGTTTAATCAACTTGCAGCTGAGTGATTTGAAAATAAACTAATTAACATACTTTTTAGAAAATTGTGCTATTAGAAGAAAGGTGGAAAGGTAGAGTTTAGAAGTAAAAAATCCAAGAATGAGAAATCATTAATCTTAGAGAGACAAATTTCTAGAACCTTGGAGGAGAGGACTTTTCTTATATCAGGACATTTATTTGGCTCCATTTCTTTTTGTATACAGTGTATCTGAATGAAACATCTTCAAGGGTCATCTTATAATTTGCTCTGATTTCATTCCTAATAACCAATCTTGTCAATATTTAATTTACCAAGTGTCTAATACTCAGAAGAAAGTTCCAAGTTTTGTGAACATAATAGAGAAAATGGAGGCCACTAGAAGAGAATACATCAAAAGACATCCTTCTTGTTTTTTCCTCCTACCAAAGTGGAAAGATATCTGTCCTCTCATCTAAGTCTGATCCTTCCTCATTAAATTCCAGAATCTAAATGGGTAAAGTGACCTCATTCCATGGATTATCCAATATTTTTCTGACATCATCCATTTCTATGTTTCTACTGGTTGTTTTCTATCAGAATTTAAATAAAATTAAAATTTTCTTATCTTCTATTAAAGAACCTCCATCTTCCCACACATTGCTCCTCTGTTTTCTCTATGGCCATAAATAGCCACATTATTCATATACCTGCCTCAGGCTCTAACTGGAAATCATTATTTATTTCTTTAACTCCCTAACCCTACATCTAGTCAATTACTACACTGAATTAATTGAAATGCTGTGATATTTATTAAATCTCACCCCCTTTCTACATCCTATTTTTACTTTATTGTTTAGGCTTATATTATTTTCTAGATTGTTATAATGAACCCTTCACTATTATAAATGATGTTAATCTTCCTTTCCGCCAATTCAAAACAAACACTGTGGTTTGAGTGTTCCCCCACCCCACACTTTCATTGCCTCTGCTAAAACAAAAATTCTAAATGTATTGTTGAGGAGTAAGGAGTTAAAGCAGCTAACCTGTGACTCTTCCTGATTACCAGGGTATTCCCCTGGGGAGTGGGGAAGGAAGGTTGGTGACCTAGTCTAATCTCTTTGTAAACATAATAACAGGGTCCCCAGGACAACAGAATAAGACTGTTTGCTGGAAATAGCATTTTTATCTATGAGCTACTTTGAGGAAAGTATTCTTGGTTTAGGATTGCTTACTTTAAGCAAACCTAAACTTTGATGGATTTATGAGACATGGTTCCCTAGAGAATGTGACATAATCTATACAATGATGTTAAGTATAAAATAGAGATGCTTCTTCTTCAGACCACAGTAGAATAAAATTGGAAATCAACTCCAAAAGGAACCTTCAAAACCATGCAAATATATGGAAATTAAATAACCTGCTCCTGATGATCATTGGGTTAACAATGAAATCAAGATGGAAATCAAAACATTCTTTGAACTGAATGACAATATTGACACAACCTATAAAGCTTCTGGGATACAGCAAAGGCACCGCTAAGAGGAAAGTTCATAGCTCTAAATGCCTACATTGAAAAGTCTGAAGAGCACAAATGGGCAATCTAACGTCACACCTCAAGGAACTAGAGAAACCAGAAAAAAGCTATGCAGCAGTAGAAAGGAAATAACCAAGATCAGAGCAGAACTAAATGAAATTGAAACAAACAAACAAACAAACAAACACCAAAAGATATATAAAACAAAAAGCTGGTTCTTTGAAAAGATAAATAAAATTGATAGACCATTATCAAGATTAACCAAGAAGAGAGAAAAATCTAAGTAAGCTCAATCAGAGTCAAAATGGGAGGTATTACAACTTATACCACAGAAATACAAAAGATCATTCAAAGCTGCTAAGAACATCTTTACATGCATAAACTAGAAAAGCTAGAGGAGAAGCATACATTCCTGGAAAGACACAACCCCCCTAGTTTAAATCACGAAGAATTAGATACCCTGAACAGACCAAAAACAAGCAGTGAGATTGAAATGGTAATAACAAAAAAATTACCAACAACAAAACAAAGTCCAGGACCAGATGGAGTCACAGCAGAATTCTACCAGACATGCAAAAAAGAATTGATACCAATCCTATTGACACCATTTCACAGGATAGAGAAAGAAGTAATCTTCCCTAAATCATTCTATGAAGCTAGCATCACCCTAATACCAAAACCAGAAAAATATATAATGACAAATAAAAAGAAAACTATAGCCCAATATCCCTGATGAACATAGATGCAAAATTCCTTAACAAAATACTAGCTAACTGAATCTAACAACATAGCAAAAAGATAATCCACCATGATCAAGTGGGTTTCATACCAGGGATGCAGGGATGGTTTAACATATTCAAGTCAACAAATGTGATACACCACATAACCAGAATTAAAAACAAAAATCACACGATTATCTCAACAGACACAGAAAAAGCATTCAACAAAAGCCAGCATTACTTTATAATTAAAACTCTCAGCAAAATCAGCAAAGAAAGGACATACCTCAATGTAATAAAAGCCATCTATGACAAACCCACAGCCAACATAATACTGAATGGGGAAAAGTTGTAAGCATTCCCTCTGAGAACTGGAACAAGACAAGGATGCCCACCGTCACAACCTCTCCTCAACATAGTACATGATTTCTCCAGCCAGAGAAATCAGACAGCACAAAGAAGTAAATGGCATGCAAATTGGTAAACAGGAAGTCAAAGTGTCACTGTTTGCTAATGATATGATTGTACACCTAGAAAAGCCTAAAAACTCCTGCAGAAAGTTTCTAAAACTGATAAAAGAATTGAGCAAAGTTTCTAGATACAAAATTATTGCACACAAATAAGTAGCTCTCCTATACAACAACAGTGACCAAACTGAGAATCAAATCAAGAATTCAACCCCTTTTACAATAGCTGCCGAAAAATTTTTAAAAACTTAGGAATATACCTAACCAAGGAGGTGGAAGACCTCTACAAGAAAAACTACAAAACACTGCTGAAAGAAATCATAGATCACACAAACAAATAGAAGTACATTTCATGCTCATGGATGGGTATTATTAATATTGTAATCAATATTGTGAAAATCACCATACTGCCAAAAGCAATCTACAAATTAAATGCAATTCAAAATACCACCATTATTATTCACAGAATTAGAAAAAAACAATAATAAAATACATATTAATGCAAAAGAGATCCCACATAGGCAAAGCAAGGCTAAGCATAAAGAAAAAATCTGTAGGCACCATATTACCTGATTTTAAACTGTACTATAAGGCCATAGTCACCAAAACAGCATGATACTAGTATAAAAATAGGCATATAGACCAATGGAATTGAATAGAAAACCCAGAAATAAAGTCAAATACAGCCAACTGATCTTTGACAAAGCAAACAAAAACATAAATTGGGGGAAGATACCATATTCAACAGATTGTGCTGGGATAATTGGCTGGCCACATGTCCAAGAATGAAACTGGATTTTCATCTCTTGCCTTATACAAGATGGATTAAGGGCTTCAATCTGAGTTTAAAATGGATCAAGGGCTTCAATCTAAGATCTGAAACTATAAAAATTATAGAAGATAACAGAGGAAAAATCCTTCTAGACATTGGCTTAGGCAAGGATTTCATGACCAAGAACCCAAAAGCAAATCCAATAAAAACAAAGATAAATAGCTTGGACTTAATTAAATTAAAGACATTTTGCATGGCACAAAGAACAGTTAGTAGAGTAAACAGACAACCCACAGAGTGGGAGAACATCATCAGAATCTATACATCTGAAAAAGGACAAATACACAGAATCTACAATGAACTCAAACAAATTAGCAAGAAAAAAACAATCCCATCAAAAAGTGACCTAAGGACATGAATAGACAATTCTCAAAAGAAGATATACAAATGGCCAACAAGCAGGAAATAATGCTCAACATCACTAATAATCAGGAAAATGCAAATCAAAACCACAATGCAATACCACCTTACTCCTGCAAGAATGACCATCATCAAAAAATCAAAAACTAATAGATGTTGGCGTGGATGTGGTGAACAGGAACCGCTTCTACAGTGCTGGTGGGAATGTAAATTAGTACAACCACTATGGAAAACAATGTGGAGATTCCCTAATGAACTAAAGTAAGGCCGGGTGCAGTGGCTCATGCCTGTAAACCCATCACTTTGGGAGGCTGGGGCGGGTGGATTACCTGAGGTCAGGGGTTCCAGACCAGCCTAACCAACAACATGGTGAAATCCCATTTCTACTAAAAATGCAAAAATTAACCAGGTGTGTTGGTGAATGACTGTAATCCCAGCTACTCGGGAGGCTAAAGCAGGAGAATCGCTTGAACAGAGAGGCAAAGGTGGCAATGAGCTGAGATCCTGCCACTGCACACCAGGCTGGACAACAAGAATAAAACTCCATCTTGAAAGAAAGAAAGAAAAAGAACTAAAAGTAAGACTTCCAGCAATCCCACTACTGGGTATCTACCTAGAGAAAAATAAGTCATTATATCAGAAAGATACTTGCACATGCACAATTCACAATGGCAAAAATGTGGAACCAGCCCAAATGCTCATCAATCAATGAGTGGATAAACTGTGGTACATATATATATACACCACAGTTTATCCATATATATATATAAGAAGATGTGTGTGTGTATATATATATATATATATATATATATTTCAGTATATATATATATATATATATTTCAGTATACATATATATCCATATATATATCCATATGTGTATATATGTTATACTGGACCGATCATAGAAAATTAATACCAAGACAAAAGTATGCCAGATTACAGGGTCTTTATTATACCGTCGACCACAGAGGACTCACGTCTCTCCAAACTGTGGCGTCGAAAGGAGGGTGTCAAGACTTTTTATACCCAAAAAACCACCTTGGGAGTGGGGGTGAGGAGCGGGGATGGGGATGAAAAGGCTTCAGACATTCCGAGGGCTAGTGGATTCTGTAAATCATCTCCGGGGTGGAGACGAGGGCTCCGGATATTCCAAGGGCCAGGGGACTCTTGTCATTCCGTTTGTTACTTAAGTGTTTTACAGAAGTCAAGATAAACATTTGTTTACACATTATCTGGGTAAGGTGGAAATCACAGACCTTAGTTACTTATTACAAGTCGCAGGGGCCAAGATGGCATTAGTTTGGGCTGCTTAGTCTGGCAATTGCCGGTAAGCAAAGGCTAGCAATTCTGGCAGTTACTGATAAGAAAAAGTAAGTAGCTTTACATAGTGGCTAGTTTGCCGAGCAAACTAGCAGTTTTAT
This sequence comes from Sapajus apella, assembly GCF_009761245.1. Lineage (NCBI taxonomy): Eukaryota > Metazoa > Chordata > Mammalia > Primates > Cebidae > Sapajus > Sapajus apella. Next base: position 52,983,128 of record NW_022436946.1, read on the forward strand.
TTACAGTAGCCAAGGCTAGCAGTCATTGTGAGGAGAATGGGGCAGCCGTTACAACTTACTTTAAAAAACAGCTTTTTCTTTTATAAAATGATGTTGTTCAGGCTCTAACTCTAGGCCAGCTACAGCACAATATCACATATATATATACACACACACAATGAAATACTACTCAGTCATAAAATGGAATAAAATAATGGCAGCTGCAGCAACCTAGATGAGATTTGAGACTATTATTCTAAGTGAAGTAGCTCAGGAATGGAAAATCAAACATCGTATGTCCTCACTTATAAGTAGAAGCAAAGATATTTGGATGCAAAGGCATAAGAATGTCACAATGAACTTTGGGGACTGAGAGGGAAAGGCAGGGAAGGGATGAGGTATAAAAGACTACAAATAGTGTATGTATACTGTAGTGTACACTGGTTGGTGATTTATACACCAAAATCTCACAAATCACCACAAAAGAACTTACTCATGTAACCAACACTACCTGTTCCCTAATAACCTATGGAAACAATTTTTTTTTAAATGAACTATGAAGAAAAAAATAAAATGGAGATGCTTTATAACATAAATGTTTCTCATTGGGTGAGGTGATATTGTAGACTTCTATTATTCTGAATCAGATATTGTGTGTCTAATGTGAAAAGTAGGGCTGTGGAGGCTAGTAGAATGTTTCAGACCTTTTCCTGCCTCTTCATTGATTGCATCCTTAAACCACAGGTAAAGCTTGATACTGGACACAGTCTCTTACTGAAGTGAATCTGATATGACAATCTGATTTTTATATTAGCTTAATGTTTATTGTGTACAATTCTGAAAATACAAACATAAGTAAATGAAAGCAATCTATAATGCAACTCCAAGAATTAATAACAGTTTCTAGTCTTTATTGTATAGATCTATTTACTTATCTTAACTATATATTTACATATCTAGTTTCAATTACTAGCTCTGTATGCTATTTTTAAAAACAATAATGAGAACCAGTAAGTATTCATATCTTTTCTCCTGCTTTTCTTTTTTTTTACTTAATAGTAAGTTGGGGGCATTTGTTTAAGTCATTAAGAAAAAATTTCATTTTTATTTACAATAACCAGGATATGGAATTAAACTAAGTGTCCATCAACAAATGAATGGATAAAGAAAATACACACAATAAAATACTGTTTAGCCGCAGAAAAGAACAAATTCTCAGCTTGGAGGACATTAAGTGATGTAAGTCTGGCACCAAAAGACAAATACTGTATGTTCTCATTCATATGTAGCAGCTAAGAAAGTTGTTCTTATAGAAGTGGAGAGCAGAATGATGGTTACTAGAGGTGGGAAAGTGATGGTGGCAGGAAGATAGCCAAAGGTTGGTTAACTGATACAAAAGTATGCATGTGTTAAAATATCATACTGTACCCCATAAATATGTACAATTAGTATATGCTAATTAAAAATAATAAATCAGAAAACCCTTCCCTTACACTTAAAAAATGTAAATTGGAGGACCATCCACTGGTTTCTGGACTATGTGGGGCACGTGGCACATTGTTCTGTCTGACAACACTCACTCTGGACACAGCACTCCTGGTTTCAAATCATGGATCTACATCTGGCTCTCTGTGGAACTTTTGGGCAACATCCCCAACCCTCCATGTCTCAGCTATTCATCTAAAAAATGAGAAAAATGCCACCATGGTAGACTTGTGCATGTAAAATGAATTGATACAGGCAAATTGCCTGGTAGAGTCCTTGGATATAGCAAACACTCAGTAAACATTACCTGGAATAACCGTTGCACTTACACATGCATGGCTTAAGATATGTACCTTTTTCATTATTGAATATAAAATTGCCACTAATAGCAGTAGCAATAATAAACTTTGTATTTCATCTGAGAGACAAGATTGCAGAAGATTTTCCATGAAGTGAACTACTTAACCATCGAGCAATAGGTCACCTCTCACAAAAAGAAAGTGGTTATTTTACAGCATGAATGTGTCACTAATTGTCATTGGCCACAATGCAAAAGGTAATTTGCTCCATTTTAACTTGATTTTGTCTCATCTTTTAGAGTAATTACTGCACAATTATTTTGTCATAAGCTGTATGTTCAGTAAGCAAATCTGGCTGTACAAGATTAAGAAACTCATTTCTCTGATGTACTTTGCCACTATTTGACCTTCAGTTTCTGAAAACAGGTTTTTTTTTTTTTCAGGTATTCTTTTTGGGAACAAATGATTTGTCACTTATTATCATTTTCTTAATTTTTACTGTGCTTATGTATAGGAATTCCATTTTTTCTTTCAGCCAGCAAGCTAACTTATCCAAAGCTTTGCATATAACAAATGTTTATTAGATATTTTTAAGTTCATGTATTTATGTGACATCGTGTTTTGAATAAAATCTCTCTTAAAGAATGCATAAGCAAAAAAAGTTGTTAAAGTAACATATAAATCCTGTTGAATAATAAATATCTTTGAAAGATTTTATCTTCATAAGAAAGATGTTCCTCCTCTGTGCTCCCATGGCTGCTGTGCATCTCTTTGACACAGCATTTGCATTATAACGACACTATAATTGATTTACCCATGTTCCTCCCCTATTAGACCATAAGCTCCATGGAGCCATGAACCAAATTTGTTTTGACTTTCTATTCTTTGTACTTAGCACAATTTCTGGTACACAGGAGACATAAATATCTACTGAATGAGTAAATATATATTGAACAAATAAGTATAAATAATGAATGAATGAAAATTCAATCAAACATTCTAACTGATAATTTTCTTCTTTCTTTGTTTGGAATGAAGAAGGACAAATCTCCTATAGTCATACACAGCATGGGATGACTATACCTAAGATCCCAATAACTGTAAATTTACAGTGATTACAATTTCAATGCATTGAGAGAATTAGGTTTCTGCTCCTTGTGGTATAAAATAAGACCCACATTCATTAGAAATACCAAAATGAGGGAAACTACAAAAGGTGGGGTTTTTTTGTAGTCAATAACCGTGAAATCCAAATATTAGTGAGACCTTTAAAAGCAAAACAACATACTTTTTTTTTTCCATGTGATTCTATGAATTGCAAATAGTGAATGCTGATGTGAAGCAAATACTGGTACAGTTCAAAAGGGAGATGGGAAATGGATATCTCTGTGTTTATTATATTAAATGATCAGCATAAAGATAGGTAAAAAAAAAACCCTTAGTTACTACAGTTCATATTCCTCCCATATTTCAGTTATAAAGAATATCAAATGGGGAATTGAAATACACAAATAATTCTAAAAATGATGGATCATTTGAAGCCTGGAGCTAGTTTCTTCTCAACTAATAATTGTGAGGTGGTTGTCATTGGAAACAATTTTAAGTCTTACGTTGACTAAAGATGAAGAGATTCATAAGCATTTGTACTGAGGATAATAGAAAATATTCAAAATACAATTTTTCTCTAGGAGGTATCTTTGTGAACATCTAGTCTTATAGTCTTACATAGTTTGATTGTGTTTTCAAATAGATACATACAATTTTGATTAGTGCTAATATCACATATTTAGTGACACAAGAGAAATAACAAACCACGTATATTAGCTTCAGGTCCAAGGCTTTTTCCATAATACAATGTCTCCCCTCTTCATGAAATGAAGAAATAAAGTTGTGATATTAAGAATTCAAAATGGAAAAAGTCCGAATTGAATTAATCAAGTGGGTTAGGATTAAAACTTAAACAAACGTAAATTCAAAAGGGAAAAGTCTTGCTCAGATACTGAATTCACCCAGTTGCTTGTCTTGGCTTTCCTGTTACACATACTTTCCTATCCTTCTGCTTCCAACACTGCCTTTATGTGCTGGGTATCTGCACCCAGCAATGTCTAGCATCATGGGTGCAGAGGAGAATGGCAGTGTAGGTGGACACCAGAATTTGTTCTTAAGTGTGATGTTCTTTTAGTCCTTTTAAGAATGAGAGTCCTTCACACTATGAGCAAAAAAAGGCTGCCTATCAAAGCCTGTTTCTGCTCTGGAAAGAAAGCTGTCTGTATAAATATTCTTGGTGGGTGTAATTCTAATGGAAGAATAATAATTTTAAGAATAACTACTTCTTACTGAGCATTTACTAGTTGCAGAGTCTATGTTGAGGACCTTAGCAACATTAACTAAAAAATGAGAGTAATTTTAATACCTTATAGTATTGTTTTGAGAATTAAATGAGATAATATGTTTAAATGTTTAGAAACTCCCTGTGTCACACATGTGCTGGATGAAAGATAGCTGTTACTATATTTATCTTATTTAATCCCAATGAGTCTATGCAAAGGTGGAGAGAAATTCATTAATTTGAAGGATTTGGGGCTGGAACTCAAACCATGCTCTTTATCAGGAGTTAACTTCTGTCTTCCAGGAACTATAGTTGAATGGGAATTAGGAGTGTAGTCAGAAACAGATACATCTTCTGATTTCTTATATAGTAGCTTGTCAAGCTTTATTTAGCAAATTCTGTGAACTTTAATTTTTTCATTTCTAGATGACTGTAACAATACCTACCTAGGAGGACTGTTGTAGGGAAAATGTAACATAACATGTAACAGAGTAAAAGTTTGAAAACTAAATTATTTTCCTTTCTGAACTTTCTCAATGCAGACCTTTATCCCAGCTGTCCTGTCACCTAATCTACCTTGGCAGTGGGTAGGATAAGTAAATTCAGATTTATTAGAGAAGGACTGAGAAGAGAAAGAAGATTGTAATTTTCAGCTTCTGACATATAGTATAAGATGCAAACTCAATTATTTTTAGAGAAAAAAGTTCAATGGTTTTAAACATATTAAGGTTTAAGATTGAGGGAAGTTCTCTGGCTTTGACCTAAGTGGGTAGTATCACATAATTTAGGATAATATTTGAAAGAGGGAAGCATGAGGCTCTCTCACAAACCACAGGAGCAGCCAACAGTATAGTCACACATCTGAGATCTTGAGACAGTTCCCCAAATTGCCTTTGTTTTACATATGGTATGGGTGGGATGAAGATGTGGCTGGGAAGCTTGTCAGAGATTTCCATAATGTGACGAAGTGGTTATGGGACCTGCAGAGGCTAAGTGGCAGCCACAGCCAGACACTTGAAAAGTCACAGCACCAAAGGAGCTGAGGAGAACCAAGGCAGCCAGGCAGCTCCACATAGTGCTCTTACTGGAGAGTCCCCGATGACAAATCATCTGGACCTCAGAACTTACACCAGCAGGACAAGCCAGAAGCATTGCCCTGAGGTTGGCAGGTGAGAAGATGCCTGTACTTATTCTCTTGAACTTCAACTGAGCGAAAAAAATACTTGAAAGGAGAGAATATCTGACAGAATATAAACAAAATTTCCAAAAGGGAAATGTTTAAATCACCAGTCAGCAAACTACATGCCTGGTGGCGAAATCCAGCTACTGCCTAATTTTTAAATAATATTTTACTGGAAAACAGCCAAACTCACCCATTTATATATTGTCTATGACTGTTTTTGTTCTACAATGACAGAGTTGAGTAGTTGCAATATAGATTGTATATTAGGGCTCCCCATAAAAATAGAACCAATAGGATATATATATCTTATATATTATATATCATTACATGTTATATATTATATGATATAAAATATTTCAAATACATATTTTATAAAGGTAGAGAGAGAAAAAGAGAAAGACAGATATAAATAGGAGGGGATTAGAGGAGTTGGCTTATGTGATTTTGAGGACTGAACCCCTGCCTTTTGTTCTGTCAGCTAGTTTGTTAGTACACACTCACAATGGTGAGAGCAGACAGACATTACTGAGTCCGCTGATCAAATGCCAGTCTCTTCTGAAAACACCCTCAGAACAGACAGGCCCAGAAATGATGCTTTACCGTCAATGTGAGTATCCCTCAATCCCACTAAGATGACATCTAAAATTAACCATTACAGACTGAATGGCCAACGAAGCCTAAAATATTTGCTATCTGGTCCTCTATAGAAAGTTTGCAATCCCTGGTTTATAGCACCAGGTAAAATTTATTTTAAAGTGTAATGTGCGTTTATTTATTTATTCATAATATTTGATGACCCAGATAAAAGGTCAGAGAAGTTTTAAACAAGAAACTCTATTTTCAATTTACATGGCTTTTAAATCTACATTAAACTAGGTACCCTATTGTATTTGTATAATTATCACAGCTAGCCACAGAATAGGTACAATATTTGGTGTTTGATTTATATATTTAGCATCGAGATCATTAATTTTCCTCAAAGAGACTGTATAGCTTACATATTTATTAGCAAACAATGTAGTACTAGGGATGTATTTTATTGAGACAAAAGATGGAATGAGACAGATAGGAAACAAAAATACAATGCCTTACCCTTACTCAATAAAGACAGAGCTGAATGTGCTCTCTGGGAAAGAGAACCAGGTGACAGAGACACGGACTTGGAGAAACAGTTTCTTTCTTGCTTTCACGAGCTCCAAGATTTCTCTCCTAAATTGTAATGTCAGGTAAGTGGGAGCCACAGGGTATTTCTTTAGCTTTAAATAGTCCCTGAAAGACACTTGATGCCTTGCTGAGGACATTTTCTCAGTCCACCTCCAGAAAAAAAAAAAAAAGTCTGCAATCTAGCTAATGCCTAATTGTTAAGGCAAAGTTGTGATCAGAATAGCAACACAATTAATTATTCCACAGCAATGTTTAGTCTAAGATCCTGAAGCTTTTTGAAATCAGCCACCCCTTTGGAATAGATAAATGCTTTAGAATCTCACTAGTTTTTCTAAATGTACATATATGAAATTGATTGCATTGAATTTCAAAGAGTTTTTGTTTGTGAGGTTTTCTAGGTCACCTGTTTAGGACTTCAGAACTGGTATGTATTGAAAAAGTCCTTGGGTTTACTATTATCTACTTTCCAACTGTACATTCTTATCTTCCCTCATTTATTTCCATCTTCTTCAATCTTTCTAACCTAGTTACACTTTCTTGGTTCACTTTATTGTTTCTTTTCCTGGTTCCAAATGAAAGTACAATGATGAACTGGGGGCAGACAAGACCATAATATGTGTATCCCGTTATTGTGGTAATAGTGAGCCTCTTATTTGGAGACTCCTATGTGTATTTCTGCCAGAAGAAAAATCCCGGTAGGTACTGTCTCTTTATTCTCTGCCTGCAAGTATTGCTATACTTAATTCATGAAAGACGACTGTGCCATTTCTATAACCTTATCCAGTGGAGCTTTTTTTTGGGGGGGGGGGGAATTTACGTCTTTCTTATTATAATTTGCCCTCATTTAATTTGATTCTGTCTCCATGTAGATGCAAAACATCTGATCAACCTTTTTTACAGCACTTTTTGTATGCTTGAAAACAGTTACTAACAACCCTTAGTTCACATTTCTTTAGTAGTAATTTAAGTTTCTTTAACATCTCTATAATAATGGGCTGCCCTTTAAATACAAAGCTGGAATTGTTAGGACCTTAATTTTGAGTCATTTTACAGGAGTGGTAAAAAGTTTCTATTTATTTAATCACATCTCTTTAATGCCTTGCTTGTGGGTTCTTTTTCCCCCCCACGGAGTTTCACTCTTGTCGCCCAGGCTGGACTGCATTGGTGCGATCTTGGCTCACTGCAACCTCTGCCTCCCAGGTTCAAGCGATTCTCCTGCCTCAGCCTCCTGAAGTAGCTGGGATTATGGGCGCCCACCACCATGCCCAGCTAAGTTTTTTGTATTTTTAGTTGAGGCGGGGTTTCACCATGTTGGCCAGACTGGTCTTGAACTCTTGACCTTAGGTGATCCACCTGCCTTGGCCTCTCAAAGTAACTGAGATTACAGTGGTCTGTGACTGCAAAACCCATGAGGAATTACTGGGCCAGAGGATTCCATATTTTCTGTCTCAACCAATGAAGGAAATTCCTCATTTTAGAAGTCCTAAATACTTCTCATATTTCTGTTAATCTTGATCCATAGAATAAAATGTCACATTCCTTTTTATAAAAACTTAAACAATCAACACAAATAAATTAACTATTTTGTTATGCAAAAGGGTTTTTTAAATACAAAATTTTAATGACAACAATATGGGTATCATATTTAATTTAAAACTCAGACTCTTTTAGCAATGCTGTAAGAAGATAGCAAATCTTATGAGACAGACAGTATTAGAGAAAACAAAATGAAATTTTAGTGGTTTTTGTTTTAAACATCCACAATACATTTAAAATTATCATATTTATCATATTATAAATATAAAAGACCAGATGTTTCATCTTTCCAAATTCATACCTTTATAAGACAGATGTAAGAATAGTTTATCTGATAAAATGTTCACCAGTTTTTTTCTTTTTTGTTGTTGAATAGATTTTAAATGAAGCAAGAACGTGAATCATGAAAACTCTAGTGAGTAGAGAGACTGAGAAAAGAACATACTGAAGTCCCAATTCTTGTCATGAAAGAGGCAAGGTCATATGATTATGTGTGATACATTCTTCAACAAGAAATATGATTAGTTGTGAACTTTATGTTAAGTACTGTTCAAATTGCTGTTGAATAGCAGGTAAAGAAGATGGACAAATTCTCTTCTCTCATGTAGCTAACATTTTAGTGGAGGATGGCAGAAAAAATAAACATAAATAAGTAAACAAGACAATATCATTTAAGGCAAGTTCTTTGAAGAAAATAAAATAAGACATAATTCTACAGAGAAACTAGAGCATACATAAGTAAGATGATATAGGCATTCTTAAGGCAAGTTTACATGACCAGTGGGAGCCAGCACCTCAAATATCTGAATAAAAAGCAACAGAGAGGAACTTAGGGAAATGGAAAAACGCCCTTGTAAGTGGACAGAATAATGTGTGTCTGGGAATTAATCAACTACTATTCCTCACAAGAAAGGCATTTTCTGCCCTTTTCCACCAGTCCAAATTCAAACTTCCCATTTTCTGCAAGTCCTCCTCTAAATCCATAAAACCATTCATTTTGACTCCAGCCTTATACAAATTTTTCCATTTTTAAAAATTTTTCTATGGTACAGGGGACCTTCACACCTAATTCTATGTTATGTAAATGTATGTACATGATTCTCTTATGTCCTCAGAGTATACAGTGCTCCCTTCAAGAATGAGAACTGTATCTCTTTATTTTGCCCTCCATAGGGCCAGTATTTTCGGACAAACGGTATTGACAAATGAAAATTTTGTGTATGTTTATCAATGCATTATACAATCTTGATTTTGCTGAAGAACTTGCTTGTTTGCTGCTACTTGTCAGCCTTAACTTTCAGTGTTTGTCCATTTTTTTTCAACAATGGACTTCCTTCACTCCTTGTCTTGACTTTTGGCAGCAATCTGTAAACATTGGTGGTATGATGTAGAAACCGACACTGTACTAAGACCCTGATCTTCAAGAAAGGGGCAAAAATTACAGGGGTCAAGTATCTAATAAACTAAACATCACTCAGTATAGTAGTGATGGTTTCCAAAAACATACAACAATAATCACCTGAAATTGTATTCAGACCCATATAGAATCATCACTAAGTATTTTGGCAAGAATAAAATGATATGAAAAATGTGTATGGTAGTAAATAGCAGTGTTTCCAGGAAAAATGTTAAAAGGAATCTTTTATTCAAGTTAGCTCACACAGACTACAATGGACTGAATGATTATATCCCACTCTCCCAAATTTATATGCTGAAATCCTGACCCCAATGTTTTGGTACTAGGAGGTCAGGATTTGGGGAATCACTAGGTCATGAGAGTGAAACCCCCTCTCCCATGAATAGAATTAATGCCTTTTGACAAGGATCCCACAGAAACCTTTCCACCATGTGAGTATATAAACAGAAGAGCTCCTCCACCAGAACCTGACCAAGCTCACACCCTGATCTTGAACTTCTCCCCTAGAACTCTTAAAATAAATTTCTGTTCTTTACGTCCCCCCAGTCTATGATAATTTGTTACAGCAGCCTGAACTAAGACACTGATTTTGGAGGAAATACATTCTACCATAAGAACTGTCAAATAGTAGTGAATCAAAAAAGGTCTTAGACATTAGAAAAATTATTTGTTCTGCTAGGTATTTCAAGACACAGGTAAGATGGATTTCAGGACACTTGACTAACTTAAGGGTTAGGATGAATGAAGGGAACCAATAGCAGAAATCCTTTAAGGTGGTGGAAAGACTTGAATAAGGTAGAGGGATTCAAAGTTTTGCTGCATGGGCCCTTTCTAAAGCGGCTTGAGGGACTATGTTAACTTCTCTTCCCTGGTCCACAAAGGGCGTGGTTTCAAAGGCAAGAATTACCCAGCACCATGCCTCCATCCACCTCCCCACCCGGGAACCTAGAGTTGTTTGTCTAACTTTCCTGTGCATGGGCCAGATAAAATTTCAGGTGTGCTCCTTTGTTTAAAAAAGCCCAGGAAAAGCTCTGGGAGGAAGGGCCTCTGTTCTGGGCCAGTCAGTCAATCCAGCATCAGAGTCAAATATCAATCACTCCAGAGGAAGTTTGAAAGAACTCCTCTTATTGGACAAGAACATGAATGAGGCAGGAATAACTTCCAAGTTAAAACTCCACTGCATCTTACCTGCATGGATTTCCCTTTCTGGGATTCCCCTCCCACAACAACATGGGAGCTGTTTTTCCCTCTCTGCCTGTGCGGAAATCCCCTTCGGATGCCCCTCCCATGGCAGGGTGGGAACTTTCTCTCTTTCTCTCTCTCTGCCTAATAAATAGCTTTCTTCTAAACTCTTTGGGTCTGATATTTGCTTGAACAGTAAGCACACTGCGCCACCAACGCCCCTTCCCCATTCTTGGGGCAAAGAGAGGCCAAGAAGCACATCAAATCAAGGCGGGAGCTGAGCCCCGTCCCGTCCCGCGACAGGTTACATGCTGTTTAGAATTTTTACATAAGGTTAAAAATACCGCTATTTTGTTTTTATCCTTCTCCAGAAAAATAAGAGTCATGCATTTGAGATAAAATCACCTTGGTATGCACAGAGCAGCAACAAAAACAAAATTTTTGTGAGCCATAAGTGGGGGAGCTTAAAGGAGTCTAGATTACAAGAGGAGGAAGAGCATCTCAGACAACTATTGTGTCCCATTTCACCATGCTCTAAACCTTACTGGCAACTCCAGCGCTTGTTTCTGTGGTGTGTCTGCCTCCATTCACCCCTCCACTAGCTGTGGCAGTTGCAACCCAACAGTGCCTTTCCTTGGCTACAAACTAACTGCTTACTGCCTTGAGCATAGAACATTACTGAGCTCCTGCAACATACCCATGCATAAGCAACCCAGAAGAGCAGGGCCGTTAATATCTGAGGAGTCAGTCTTAGCCAAATGAGGGTTGGAACTGACAGATAAATGCAGTTATCGCTCCTTTTCATTTTCACTTGCCCTGTTCTGTACTTCTGTTTCTTAGGATTGCATGCCCCCCGAAATGATTGGCAATCAAGTCTTTGTCTCCGGCCCTGCTGTCTAAAGTACTAAAGATAAAACAGTGAGAATTTAGGAAAAGAAAGGGAGAAAAAGCAACATGAGTGAACTATATTTTGTCCTGAAAACAGTAGACAGTTACTTCATTTATGTACTAAATCACTGCTATGAGTAACTTAAAGGAAGTGAGACAGTTTTTTTGATCACTGGAATTTTCTTTGAATTTCTACTTGACTCAGAGCACAATCCCCAAATGTCCCATTCTCCAGGGTTTAAACTGTGTTGTCTGAATGGAGTGTTAGGAAAAGATATTTCCTTCTAATCCTAGGACAGTGGATCTTTTGTCATTATTATATACTTTATTGATTTTTATTAACTTATAAAGATATTACAGGAAAACCGTTGTTTTCAACCTAGAAGGCAATGATTCTAAATGACAATAACATTATTTTCTTATCACTATTCAGTAGTGTGTGTGTGTGTGTGTGTGTGTGTGAAAGAGATTTTATTCTGGTTTAACTAGCTCTAACTAGTTCATCAGCTATTCTTTTGGGGGAAAAAATGACAGTTTGATTTTAACATATTGTCATGCATGATTGTAACTTATTAATATGGGTATTTTTTTTTTCAGTTTATGGTTAGAATAAATCCCTGCTGTTAGCATTAAATCTTATTTATAACTTATTTTAAACTCCTGTTAGAGTTAAATTTGGGTTTCTGCATTTATCAAATAAAGCATTTAACTCTAAGGATCACAATTTCAATTTGTTTTAGTGCATATTACAAACTACTTTATACTTAGCAACATCATGAAATTTGGGTTGAAATGCAATTTTTCTGAATTATTTCACATCACCTACTTATAGATAAGAAAAGTTGCAAGTGGCAAAGTGAATTTGAGCTTCTTTTTATGCTATCTATGCACGTTTCCTTCACTGAAATGTTATATTTATAATTTCATTAGACTTTTCAAAACTTATCAGAATGAAAGCATTTTTCAGTATCTAATTCACTTAAAACTGCAAATGAGTCCTATTTGTTTTCAGGGTTGGTTTTATTTCATTAAGTCAGAATTACTCATTTTGTTATTACATGTGGAAACAAATAACCTGTTCACAGGCTAATGGAAGAAATCACTTACTCAAGTTTTCTCCAAATTTCTTTGGTTGGCTAAATTAAACTCTCACTCATCTTTGCAATAAGAAATTTTCTTCCTTTTCAACAAGAGAAAATTTGTTTCTTTAAATGTCCTCAAATAAGACAAAATAATAAACAATTTTAAAAAGCAAAAGAGAGAAATTTGGTAAACACACAGTATTTAAGAGATTTGAATATGAGAGAAACAAAGTCTTAATTAAAATGCCTAAGTACTTTAGAATAGTTCTTCAAGTTAAAAAAAGCTAAAGAGAGAAAGGCTTAAATTTAAAATGATTATGTACATCTCCAATAAATGAAACTTCTTCCTGAGAGATAAGTCTAATTCTGATCTTCAGTAGAGACCTCTCCCAATACAAAAACAAAACACTATTGGCAACAAAACCACGCCCTCCACACCTAGCAATAATGAACAATAAATTATGACTTTCTGAGACTTAGGATTGTTTCATTTAACTAACATTAACCTAACATTCATTGAGTACTTACTATGTGCAATAATATGCTGAATTCTTTATTTGAATGATTTCACTGAAGTCTCAATAACCTTATCCTCCATGATAATGGCATTATTTTACCATATTTAATTGGGAAATTAATTTAAAATACTACTGAAATCATCAGTGCAGTGTACTTCAAAGTTAGAATTGAAATCAGCGTATTTGCTTTATATTCATCAGAATTTCTGTAGGCAATATTAAATTGCCCATCAGCAGATTAGTTACTCACTACTTGGTGAGTCACTGTAGTGGACACTGCAGGGCATTACCCAGCTCCCTCCTCAGGGCCTTGGTACTCATTTGTTTCCCCGATTCCTGGCCATGTTGACTGCTGTTGATACATGTAAAGAAGTGAAAGTCAACTCACTTTTACTCCACATATGTGCTTCTACTCCCTTCTGTTCAGACCTAGCAGCATCTGTACAGGTATGCCATGCTTTCCTGCCTGTTGCCATAGATTGGATAAATTTTATTCCTATGAGTCAATTCCTTGATTTTTACAGTAAGTCCCATCGCCTCTTGACTAATAAAAAATAGTGAGCCCCCTTCTATTATCTTTTTTTTTCACTTTCTATTGGATTATTCCCATCATAATACAAAGACATCTCCCATCTTAAAATAAGTCATCAAACTTCTTGACTTCACATCCCTGCCAGCTACCAATTCATTCCTGTATTTCACTTTGCAGAAAAACTCTCTGAACTAGTTTTCTACATGTTCACTTTCTTCACTTTTTCTACTTCTATTCCTATTACATACATCCCAATCAGCCATTTCCCCTTACTGCTTTGTAAAACTCTTCTATTTCCGGACTTTAATGGTCAATTCTCAGCCTTCATCTTATTCCCTTTTTCTTTACTTATGAATGGTGTTTGAGGCAATTGCTTCTTCCCTCGTCCTTCATAAACTTTCTGCTCCTAGGTCAAAATACTACCTTCTCTTCGTTTTCTCCCTTCTGGTCACTCTTTCTCTGCTCCATTCCTGGTAACGCCCAAATTTAGCAGTCAAGGTTCAAGTGTCCCAGAGCTTAGTACCTGGTTCTCATACTCGATTTTGTTCCACGTATATGTACAAAGTTACCAATTATGCATGTCCAGAGAACATCACTTTTGAACTCTAGACTCATATATCAAGATGTCTACTTGATCTTTCCAATTGGATTTCCCACAGACATCTCAAATTCATGAAAAATTATCCCATAAAGCTAATCAAATCTCAAATTTATTTTGAGATAAAAGAAAAATTGAAATTCAATGTTCTACCCAGTCTTCTCCATCTGTTTTATCTCCTATCTTACCTGATGGGAATTTCATCGTTTTAGTTGCTCAAGCTATAATCTTGGGATAAATGGCAGACCCCATTCCTTCTCTGGCATGTGTATCCAATTAGCAAGAAATCCGGTTGGCTCTATCTTCATCATATATTTATAGTCTCACCTTCCGTGACTTCTCTGACCTCTTTTACTTCACTCTCTTTCCCCTCAATTCCCTGGTCACTCCTTTATGGACACAATGGCTTCCATGCAGCATCTTGAGCAGAGTAGCACTCTCCATCCTAGGTAACTCTACCAGCTATTGTCACTACCTGGAGCACTCTTCTCTCCCACACTTCTGTTCAAATGTTACCTTCTCAATGAGGCCCACAGATTTCAAGTTGCAACTACTCTTCTCTACTAGGCACCTCCAAATCCCTTACTCTACTCTTTTTATTTTCCTTAGTACTGTTGACATCACTATTTACTTATTTATGTGGCTTCTAGTAAAACAGAAATGGCAAGAGGATAGAAAACCTTGTCTGCTTTGTTCATCTGTAGTATCCCACGTGTCTAGGCAGTTTCAGTGATTCATAAATATTTGCTGTGTGAATGAATGATTAGTTTGGTGCCTGATACATGTAATGATTAATAAACATTAGCTATATTTGCAATTTCCACATTACCCCTCCACCTTGTGATGCTGCAAGTGGCGGGAGGAGATCTTATGATACTACTGTTGCTTCCTTTTTTGTATCCTTGCTCATTACTGGCTTTATTGATTTCTATGAATAGTTGCCATCAGGTTGGCCCAGGAATTTGATTTGGAAATTTTCAAGATCTTTATTATTGTTTTCAGTTTTCATTATTTGAGGATACATAGTTGCTTATTAGGGATTAATGATCATATCCAGTAAATTCGAGCCCTAGAAATAGTATTTACATTATTCTTAATTACATTGGTACTGTCAAACTTAAAATAACCATTTTACATTTTCAGGAATTTATTTTGGGAACTCTCAGTAATGAAAGCATTTAATCAAAGAGTAAAAAGTTACAAAGTTAATGTAAAGTCAACCTTCCGTATCCATAGGTTCTGCATCCATGGATTCAACTGATTGTAGATTGAAAATATATTTTTAAATGCATCTGTACTGAACACCATAGATGTTTATCCTTATCATCATTCCCTAAACAATGCATTATAATAGCTATTCACATGGCATTTACATGGTGTTAGGTGTTATATATAATCTAAAGATAATTTAAAGTGTATGGGAGGATGTGCAGGAGTTATCTGTCAGTGTATACAATGACAAATACTACACCATTTTACATCAGACACTTGAACATGCATAGATTTTGATATCAGTGGGACATCCTGAAACTAAGCTCCAGGAGACACTGAGGGACAACTATGTAGTGCAACATGCATGTATCAGCCTCTTATTAATAAATGTCACATTTTGTGCGAATATCACATTTTAAAAATAGCATAGGAAATATTTTATTTATTTCAACCAATGGCATTTCAGAATTAATGGCTCTTACTTTCTGATAAAAGTAAAAGATCAAAGGCAAAACGGTAAACCCCTAATTTTAACCTTCAACTTAAGAAACAGATTGCTTAAAGCAGAAACTTGTGGCTTCTGTGAGGAACTCAGAGCAGCATACTAGAATATAGCATTATTCAGAAAAAATATAAAAAGATATTTTTAATTGCTGTATTATACTAGTAAGATAATTTTAGAACAACTGACAATGTACAGATTATGCCAGCATTACTATGCCTCTCTGGTCTAGTATTACATTATCATATTTAACTGTCCTGGCACTATAATCACCTCAAAGGTTTCAGCTATTAAGCCTGTCACTTACATGACATTCTTTAATGTTAAAAATACAGAAGATTTCATTTTTTTTTGTTTTGTTTTGTTTCTGAAGCAAGTGAATTGTGTGCATGCTCTCTCTCTCTCTCCCATTCTTTTTAAAAGTGTTTACTTTTATTCTGGATTATATGTTTTTGAAATTAATTTCTAAATAATTCCTGAGGCTGAATCAGCATATATCCTTGGGGGATTTTTTTACACACTCAAAATCACAAGCCAAAACTAGCATTTTATTAGCTAATTCTCAGACTTTTGTCTGACTGGAAAAATATACAGAATAATATAAAAACAAAGCCAAGTGTGGTGGCTCACACCTATAATCCTAGCACTCTGGGAGGCTAAGGGTTTAGATCACTTGAGGTCAGGAGTTCAAGACCAACCTGGGCAACATGACAAAACCTTGTCTCTTCTAAAAATACAAAAATTAACCAGAAATGGTGGTACACACCTCTAATCCCAGCTACTAGGGAGGCTGAGGCATGAGAATCACTTGGGCCTGGAGTTGGAGGTTGCAGTGAGCCAAGATCATGCCACTGCACTTCAGCCTGAGTGACAGATGACAGAGTGAGACTCTGTCTCAAAAAAATGAAAATGAACAACAACAACAAAAAAAACATATAAAAACACTTTAAAATCTACATATGACAGTCACTTGCAGAAAATCCAAGATTGGCTTTAGCTATATTATGGAAATATAAAGGTCTTTGTCTTGGTTGGGTCTTTTTTTTTTTTTTTTTTTTTTTTTACCTTAGGCTAATTGTTATAATAGGGTAGAGATCACTTCTTATCTTTATTACTGCAGACTCTTGTGAGTCAACTCTTTAGTTATCCTCTATTGTGAATTTTCTCTCATCATTTAGTGAACCTGAGACAAAGATTCGCATCACTCTAAAAGATTTTACTTTATACTGACCCATTTTGTCTTGTGATTCTAGTTGCCTCATGAGATTTCTTTAGGAAATTCCTTTAGCCCATCTCTAACTAACAAAAGTTCCTGTGATGATGGAAATATTCTACATGGGTGCTAACTCGTACAGAAATCACTAGCTACACATGGCTATTGAACACTTGAAATACTGCTAGTGTGACCAAGAAACAAACTTTTAAATTTTATTTAACTTTACGTAGTTTGGTAAACCAAAAATAAAATTTAAGCGCCCCCAGCCAACTGAATGGGCCTCTCCTCTTGGTCAAGGGCATTCTAAAATAAACCCGAAGCACTAGTTCAGGCCATGATCGGAATGGGTTGTTGGATATGCCTCATTTTACCTTCCTTTATTTGGAATTTGGGCACAGTTGACCAACATTAACATTAAAACTGAGACCTTAAGACTGACAGAGCAGACTCTTCAGATCTGATAAGAAACTTTTATAGTCTATTCTCAATAAGAACCTTGGTCTCCAAAACTTCTTATCTTAACACAGAAACTCCCTTCTATTGATTCCAGGTCTTTAGATAAACTCTTTCATCTAATTGCCAATTAGAAAATCTTTGAATACACTTAAGACCTGAAGGGCCACCCCTCAGCCTCAACATAGAGTTGCCCTGCCATTCTGGATCCTGAACCAACGCACATTTTACCTGTAGTGATTGATGTCATCTGTCTCTCTAAAATGTATAAAACCAAACTGTAGCCTGACCACCTTGGGCATATGTTGTCAGGATCTCCTGAGGTTGTGCCATGACATGTCATTAACCTTGGCAAAATAAGCTCCTAAATTGATTGAGACTTTTCTCAGGTATATTTTGATTTACAATTTAAAGTTAAATAGCCACATATGGAAATTCTGGCTTCAGCTACGATATGTAAAATGCTTAACTGGGCACAGTGGCTTGTGCCTGTAATCTTAACTACTCAGGAGGCTGAAAAGGGAGGATTACTTGAGGTCTGCTGTTAAAAGAGAAACTTCAGCCAAATTAAATTTAAAGGAGCTTAAATGAGCAATGAATGATTCACAAATCAGGCAACCCTCAGAATCACAGCAAATTCAGAGAGACTCCAGGAATGCCTCGTGGTCAGAACTAATTTATAGACAAAAAAAAAAAAAAAAAAAAAGGGAAGTGACATAGAGAAATCGGTGGTGAGGTACAGAAACCAGAAACAGCTGGATTGGTTATAAGTTGGTGTTTGCCTTATTTGAACACAATTTGAACACTTAGCGGTCTTTGAGTGGTTGAAGTATGGCAACTGGGATTGGCCAAGACTCAGCTATTGTTGCAGGTGCATACCCTTAGGTTAGGTTTTCCATCTTGTCTGCCTATTAAGCTAGGTTACAGTTCGTTCAAAAGAACTCAAATACAGAATTATGGAGTCCTTCTCAGGCCATATTTAGTTTGCTTTAACACTGGTAAACATAGCAAGACCCTCTTTCTCTTAAAAAAAAAAAAAAAAAGCTTGGAAGTGGTTACTGCTATCTCTGAAACAAGGAAACAACTGAACAACTTGTAATTAATCGCTTTTCTTGGAGCCATAAACTTGTAGGAACGTTTCAATTGGTAACTTTTATGAAATATTGAAGATGATTGTGAACTAGCATGGGAGTGAAAAACTTGTAAAGGATGCAGTCTTGGAGGACCTCTCACATTTTCTTGGGATTTCCAAAAGAATCTCACAGTGAAGAGCCAAAATCCTCTCCAGGCTCTGACAGGGAGAGAGGATAATAACCTTTGTAAAATACACCTGCAGCAATCTCCATGACAAAGGCCCCCACTCAAAGGGAAAAGACTACCTGAGGCTTATCCGGCCTGCAGGAAAGGGAGTCCCTAACATCCTCTAGCATTCCTAAATGATCTAAGAAGAAATTAAAAGCTAAGAAAGACCTATGATGGTCCTAGACTACTTAACCCATTAAAAGAATGAAATTTAATCATAAGATCAGAAAACACTTCTCTACCACCTATACCTTAATGTCAGGCCAAAAGGGCTCCAGTAAAATAGCAGTGGATTCCAATAGAAAGAGTGCAAGATATAGGCTCTATTTAAGGAAGACTTGTTAAGGAAGCACAAAATCAACAGTGGAGACAAAACAAGGACACTAATTAATGTTGGTTTCAGACACATACTATTATAACAATCACTAAATGTTAATGTGTGGTTCTATGTTAGTTTGGCTAGGAGTTAGATTATGTTTAAGGCCTATTTACTTCGGTTAGTATTAACCGATATGCTACTTCCGGCTTTCAAGAAAAAATTACAAGGAAGTAGAATAGTAGTTGGTAGAGACTGGAAAGGGTAAGGTAACAGTCTGATAGGAAGTATAAGTTCTGATGCTCTATAGTCTGTAAGTTAACTATAGGTAATAATAATTTAGTATATTTTCCAATAGGTAGAAAAGAGGATTTTGAATGTTTCCAACACAAGGAAATTATAAGTGTGTGTTTGAAGTGATGGATATGCTAATTACCCCGATTTGACACATGGCATACATACTTAAATATTACACTGTACTCCATAAATATGTACAATGAATAGACATCAACTAAAAATATTAATCAATAAAAATACAAGACATGCTAAAAGGCAACAACAAAATAACACGTTATGAAGACAAAAAGCATGCATCAGAGCTAGACTCAGCTATGACACAGATTTTGGAATTAGTAGACAGGATTTAAAATAACAATGATTAATGTGTTCAGGGCGCTATGGAAAACATGCAAGAACAGATGAGAAATTTAAGCAGAAAAATGAGAGTGCTAAAAAAAGAATAAAGAGGAAATGGTAAAGATCAAAACCTTTGTAACATAAATGAAAAATGCCTTTGATGGGTTCATCTGTAGACTGGACCCAAATAAGGAAAGAATCAGTGCTTGAGTATATGTCGTTAGAAATTTCCCAAACTGAAACACAAAGAAAAAAAAAAAGAAAAAACAAAAAAACAAAAAAACAACAAAAAAAACAGAACAAAACATCCAAGAACTATAGAACAATCTCAAACAGTGACATAAACATACTTGAAATATCAGATGAAGAAACAGAAAACAAAGAGGAAGAAACATTTGAAGTAATAATAGTTAAGTTTTTTTCAAAATTAGTAACAGAAATCAAAACACAGATCCATGAAGTTTGAAGCAAGGCAAATAAGATAAAAGGTCAACAGTTTTATATCTAAGCAGTTTACATATTCAAACTACAGAAAACCAAAGACAGAGCAAAAAGTCTTTAAAGAAGGCAGAAGGAGTAAAAACTGCCTACAAAATCCCTACTTAAATATAAAGACTAGCTAGTTTAAATGTAAAGGCATGTACCAATACATACCATGCTAATTGTAATTAAAAGAAGGCTGGAATAGCTATCTTAGTTTGAGAAACAGCCTACTTCAGAAAAAGAAAAGGTACCAGGGAAAAGGATAAACACCATATAATGATAAAGGATTCAACTGTTCAAGAAATGAAATAACAATCCTTAATGTGTGTATGCCTAACAATAAATTACTATCAAAATACACGAGATAATAACTGATAGAACTGCAGAGAGAAATAGACAAATCCATGTTTATAGTTGGAGATTTCAACACTTTTGTTTCAATAATTGATAGATCAAACAGGCAGAAAATCAGTAAAAATACAGTTGACTTGAATAGCACCATAAATAGCCATGTGTGGCTTATGGCGTCTGTATTGACCCTGCTCTCTTGCAATTCAGTGTATGGTCTTTGGACCAGCAGCATTGTTTTCCTTTTGAGTATGTTAGAAATCCAGAATCTCAGGTCACAGCCCAGACTTATTCTGAATCAGAATTTTCATCTTCAGCAAAACACCCCGTTACTTTGTGTGCATATTGAAGTTTCAGAAACATTGTACTAGATCATCAGAATAAACAAAAATATTCTCCAGAATTAGATTGAAATGTCTACTACTAATATCTTTTGACTCTGATTATTAGCACTAGCTATTGCTAAATATTCTTGGACCATATCTGGAGACAGGAAATAAAAACAGCATGGTGGCATTGGTATCCTCCAGAAGCTACAAGAGAAGCAATTCATTTTTACTTCTTAGGGCAGTCACTCTCCAAGCTCCTAAACACACCTTCCACCAAACACCACCTATGACTGGGTCTGTAGCAGATTATGCACAGATTTTAATATGCATTCTTCATGTTCAAACCATAAGTTTATGTGTGGTAGTGACTCAAATATATGGAGTGTGTCTTCTAGATAATTTCACATATCCAGAAGAGCACTAGAATCAGAGAAGAGATGGTTTAGGGCAGTGAAAAATAGCCATCTCTCTCTATGTGGTTATTTATATAATCCAGAAATGTAAAAGAATGGATGGCCCAGATAATATTCATGTGACATCAATGGGAAATTTTCCCCTAAAAGAGTGACTGGTTCTTACTAAAATGCCAAGACCTTCAGTGAGAAGAACCAAGAGAGAAGGGGATCATAAGAGATAAGGAGGAAAAAGTAGAGGAATTGAGGCATTTAGCTTTTCCTAACAGGTACAACTACAGGAAAGAATGGGAAGCAGGCGCACTGAATAAAAGAGGTGGAAGGTGAGAAAACTTGAAAAGTTTTGCAGTAGAGCAGATTGTCTGGGCAACTCCTGCAAGCATCTTCAGAGGAATGACAGAATCTTAGACACAACATTATGCCATACCTAAAGGACCCTGAAAATATTTGGTGAAATAAGCAAAGTACATTCTATAACTTGACTTGCTTCAATGTCCACATAGGAAAACCCAGTGGACTCTCTAGCAATTCAGGGGCGCTGACTTTTTTCCCCAGTGAACAGATCAAAAAGCACCCTCATCTTTGACATACTGTCACAACTTTTGCCAAAAATTTTAATAAACAAATAACATTGACTAAACCATGAGCCTATTCCAGTGGGTCTTGATAGCTCCTGTATTTTACATTGAGACTTTCCATAGTGTGCTGAATGTACCTGCTAAGAAATCATTACCAAATGATGATACTACAGAATTATATTAAAGCTTATTACACAAAACTTGTTTCTGAACACAAAATCCGTGAACGGCGGTATAATGCCAAACACTCTAGTCTAGAAAAAAAAAAAAAAAAAAGATTTAAACATTCTACCTTAGCAAAGATCTGTGAATCAATTGCTGTTAGTTTAAGCAGGATTAGTTGCCTTTTAACATGCTAATACTGTTTGTCATCAAAGAAAACATTTGACTGGAAACATTTTATCATTCTGGATTTTTGCCATATTTTATCTGAAGTGTGGTAAATACAAGTAAATAGTTTGAGAGATAAAGATACTGCTTTCTAACTGGAATTGCCAGCATGTCTGCCCCTTAGCAAAAGATTTTGTCATTAAAATGCCCTTATTTTAGTTTGGCAAGGCCACTCTTTGGCTGCATCCATAATGAACTTGCCCCTAGGAAGTAATGCCAGTACTTTGTGATGCACCCACTATATTGCTGTATCTCATCATTGTCTGGGCTGTGGATGTGGATGTTTCTGATAATATATAGTGCTATTACAGAGATTTAATAAGAAATGCAACTCATTATGCAGATAGCATGCAAAAATTTAGGACATTAAAGGTACAATCTTTAAATACTGCTTGTACCTAGGATTTTGTCTAAAGTTAAGTATTAATTTTTTGATCTATTAGGATGTCAAGAAAATTGTCACTTTTATGACTAAGAAAGTGGACAAACTGGAAGAAAAGATGCAGAATTTAAAAAATTTGAATGGATGAAAAAAGAACCAAATGAATATTCAAGTGAGAATATATTGCCTGAAATTAAAAACTCATTTGATGGGCTTTAGACTGTATTTGGAGCAGTGTTTGGAGTTGTGAATCCAAAAGTATCTGAGACGGAACTCAGGAACAATGACAACACATGGACATAGGGAGGGGAACATCACACAATTGGGCCTATTGTGGAGTAAGGGGCTGGGGGAGCAACAGCAGGGGATGGGAGGATTGGGGAGGGATAGCATTAGGAGAAACATCTAATGTAGATGACGGGGCAATGGATAAAGCAAACCACCACCATGGCACATGTATACCTATGTAACAAACCTGCATGATCTGCATATGTACCCCAGAATTTATAATTAAAAAAAAAGTTATGCTCATTAAAAAAAATTAAATTAGAAAATTCGCTTTGTCAAGGTTAAGGATGCACCCATGACACAACCGTGGGAGTTCCTGAAAATATGTGCCCAAGGTGGTTGGGGCACAGCTTGGTGTATACATTTTAGGGAGACATGAGACATTAGTCAAATACACTTAAGATATACATTGGTTTGGTCCTGAAAGGGGACACCTCAAGGCCAGGTAGGTGGCTTCCAGATTATAGGTAGATTAAAGACTTCTTTGACTGGCAATTGGTCGAAAGAGTTATTATCAATAGAAAGAAATTTCTGAGTTATAATAAGAGATTGTGGAGACCAAAGTTTTATCATGCAGATGAAACCTCCAGGTAGCAGGATTAAGAAAGAATAGCATGTAAATGTTTATCATACCTATGTTCTATGTTTATGTTAAACACTGGCCAGTTTTCCTGAATTCCAAAACAGAGGAAGAGACAATGAGGCATGCCCCACCCTCTGCCATCCTGCCATAGTCTGAACCAATTTTTCAGATTAACTGTGGAATACCCTGGCTGAGGGGAGGGAGTCCCTTCAGATAGCTATAGGGGGGCTTAGAATTTTATTTTCACCTTTCAGAGGAAAAAAGTCAAAATCCACTGGCACAAATTTTTGGAATGGTGATTGTCACTCCTTCACTTCTCATGGTAAAAGGCAGAATGAGGTAGGTGTATTTTTTGAAGATATCCGGCATTCACATATTAATAATGCAGGAGTTATAGGTACTGATATAAAATCTACATACTGTATAATACAGCTTTTATTGAACAGCAAATGTAAACTCAGAGGATAAAGGTGTGAAACTATTCTAGATCCCGTAAATATTTGTGTGGTCTGTAGATATTCACATCCAAATTCAGGCAGCCACCTCTAAATCTGAAACTATTTATATTCTTCAAAAGATGTCAAAATAAACCTGGTTACCTATCTATCTATATCTACCTATATCTATATTTATCTGCTGCATCGATGTTTCTTCTTAGTCCATTCAAGCTGTTACAACAACATATCCTAAACTGGGTGGCTTATAAACAACAAATATTTATTTCTAACAGCTCTGAAGGCTGGAAAGTCCAAGATTAAGGTGTTGAGAGATTTGATGTCTGGGGAGCACCTGTTCTTCATAGAAGATGTTTTCTAGCTGTGGCCATTTGTGGTGGAAGAAGCCAATGATATTTCTTGATTCTTTTATAAGGGTACTTATCCTATCCAGGAGAGTTCTGTACTCATGATCTAATCACCCACGAAAGGGCCCACCTCTTAATATCATCACATTTGGGATTAAGTTTTGACATATAAATTTGGGGCAGACATAAACATTCAGATGATAGTAAATTTCTAGCTATAAAGCTTTTCCTTGAGCTTGGTCTTGTGCCAATTACTGTTTCTACTCTGGTGTTGCAGAATGAATTCAGATTTTCCTCTACTGAGGAATATAACCCCTCTTAATTGACCCTATAAAAGTAGATGGAGGTTACCTAGTAATTACAATTCACCTTTTCATAATCGTAGTTTAAAAATGGATACTGTCTTTTATTCTTTCTCTCTTTGTCACCTATACTCTTTTTCAATCATTAGCACCTTCTCATTATTATTTCTACTATTTCAAGTAAATTATAAGCAATAGTATAGAAAATTCCTAATGTGATAATTTTGCTTTGTAAAAAGATTATATTTTCAATCAAAACACATTTATGGATAGGTCTGCATTTTCTTTTTCCCATGTTACCACCAAAGCCTATTTCCATAGATAAGAGCTAGTTATCTATGATAGTGAATTTGTAAAAGCCATCAATATCTATTATTAGCTTATCTCTTGTACATTGTTTGACTGATTTGGAACAATTTAGCGAATCATCAAGTTGGATAAGTTTTTTATCATTGCATCTAATAATTTAATAAATAATGCCTTGATTGTTTATAGCATTTACTTTTTAAAAAACTTTCATACATATTATTCTAACTACACTTACCAATTATGTCGCTGGATTGACCAGAGTGAGTATTCTACAAATCCAGTAAACCAAGTCTTTGTTATTCAAATGGAAGCACAGTTAGTAATGGAAATTAAAGCTATTTATTCTGCAAACTCAAACAGCATAACTGTGGTATTTTTCATCAGAACAAATTATTAGGTGCTGAAAGATTGGGCAATCGAGAACTTTACTCACAGTTTCCTCCCCACTCTTTATCAAAGCCACAATTCCATCATTGACACAGATTTCAGAATTTCTAGTTTGAATTCAGCGTGCCAAAATTAAATTAGTGGTGTTCATGCCATGTTAAGCTTTGAGCCATCTTCTTATTTGAAAACACGGGGAATGGCAGTATTTTTAAAAGTTCAATCAAAATGTCTGTAGGCAAAAGTTTAAAACATTTTATTTTAATGTAACTAACAAGTGTCCTGAAAATTCTCCTATCCCCTGATTTTAGCTGTTAGCCTAATTAATTTCTTGTTTCTTTGGTAATATAAATTTAAGCTAATGAAAAATAACATTAAAGGTATAATCGATGAATATAAAGTAGAAGAGCGAAAGTAGCTGTGGCCATAACTAAAATTTGACATGGCTAACTTTATCACGGATAATGCATGGATCACTGATGCAGTTTATCACAATAATTTATTACTTCCACTGCTAAAATAATAAATGTTTTTGGAATCCCTTCTATATAAGACTCATAGAGGAAATTGTAATGCTTGATTCATTCAGTCATGTTTAACAGTTACTAAATACCAGGCTAAGAACTAAAATGGGAGAAAAATGAATGGAACTTGGATCCTGGTTCTAGCAGAAACACTTTAAAGAATAAATAGGGCTTTGAAGCACCATAGGCAGACCTTATATAAGTAAAAAAAAAAAAAAAAAAAAAAAAAAAAAAAACAAGTCGAAAAGATTTAGTCAGTGTAATTAGCCTGGCTCTGAAAGCTTATTTTGGGAGATGTTTCTACAGGTTACACTTTTAAAAATCATTTTGCAGACATAAGGTTTACCAGTACATTTGGTCTTGTAGACTCCATCTTAATAATTTATGTTCTAAATTATCATGTCTTATTTAATTCTTTCATTTTTGGAGGGAAGTTCTAGAGAAAAGATGCTTTTAATTATTTTTTTTCTTTGGTTCAACTTAATAGTATATCATCATTCAGAGTACAACAATGGGGATACAGCAGATAATCTACGAGCAATTTCCTATAAATAAATTTAACAAATGATGTTAAAGTTCTGAAGATGCAAGCCTAGGTGGTTGATTCAGGAAAAAGAAATGAGAGCTTAAATTTTAGTCATTAATGGTATAGAAGAAAGTTATGAGTAATTTGAGTGATGAAGCAACAAATCTAACATTATGGAAGCGGAAGAGATGGTTGGAGATTCTTTAAGTCTCCCCAGAATACTTGATCATTAAAAGAACAGAGTGTTTGTTATCTGAGAACTGATTAATGAGTGTCTGTCCCTAGAATTACTGAAGGAGTGATTAGAAATTAGGGACCAATCTGTTTTGCCCTGTTGCAAAGCAGTTTCCGTCTGAGAGAAGTTAATAATTCCCCTTGTCAGATCATAAATTCAAATAGATTAATATTTGATATTTCATAAAATGCTCCTGAAAAAGAACTTAAGTCTCAGGAAAAGCATACACACACACACACACAAACACACACACACACACACACACACACACACACACACGTGCGCGCGCATCATATATATTATAGATAATTTAACTTACATTGCATAGTGTTTTTTGCTTTAATATTATATACCTACACAGTGGGGAAAATCTTTCTCCACTGTCTGCCCATTATGACATCAAGATTAATTAAAGACCATTAAACCACCACCTCGCTTTAAAAACGTATATAATAAATGGAATCTTTGAGATTGTGTCCCTTTATTCATTTATTTGTTCATTTATTTACAAAAATGACACAAAAGTTCAGATAAATGACATTGTAAAAATTATAGTAACCACTAATCATCTTTTCTTCAGAAAATCATATTACAAAAGTGCTAATTAAAAGTCATCATAGTTGAGGCCTTATCTAATTATCTTTTCTAATAATGCTTGTTCTATTAGTGATTGTAAAAGACTCGGTAATATAATTGATATTCACAGATAAAATTTCAGAGTTAGAGAAAAAAATAAAGAGCTAGATAAATTATATTTTACAAATGTATTCTTTTTATTTGCATCATATCATTAAGCAAAAATCTCCATATTTCTGGAATGAAACTGTCTCTAAAGAAAAGACAGTAGATTTGAAGACAAGTGATTTTTGAAGCAACAGAGAAAAAAATGCAAGTTCAGTGTTGCTGTTTATTAATATGATGTTGATTCAAATTATAATTGCTGGACTGAGTAGCTTCTACTGAGGGGTGGTTTTATTCCTGTTTTATAAAATGTGTATGTAAAGAGATCAAATAAGATTTTGAAATCCTTGACTGAATTAGCTTTATAGTCTTCCTTGGCATTTCTGAGGTTTAAATATTTAAATTTTCCTAAATTGCTTTTGCTTGATTTAGAGAACTATTAAAACCATGGTTGCCTTTAAATGTCATTATTTATCTAGAATAAATTATAAACTGGGACTTTCTTTATAAATAAAATAAACACTTGCAAATCCAGGAGTATTGTTCACTCCGACTCAGTGTACATTTTTCAAGTCATTTTATTAGGCGTTCTCTTTCAAAGGAAAAGCACAAAAGCTAGCTCACCAAAATAATAAGAGATTATGAAAAGACTCAGAATCTTTACAGTTTACCTCATTTAGTACTTATTTAACATATTCCAAGCAGCTCAATGTCCTCCTTTGTGATGTTTTTAGTGACTTTCGTAACAGACTGAGATATCCTGGGCAGAATTGTCACACCCGTTTCACAATTAAAGAGAAAATGAAAGTGAAGATATTGATCATATTATATAGACTCAAAGAATATAAGAAGAAATCATAGAAAAACGCACATCTGGGTTAGCCTTTTTAGCTAGTCATAATTTAATGTCTTTCTCTTGGACTAGGTATAGTTAATTCCTTTGGGGATAAGTTTCTGGGCAATAGCATTGCACTTTATTTCTTTCTCTCTCCTCTAACAAAGAAACAACCCAAATTTAATAGGAACAGAGGGGAAAAAGAACATTTCAAACTAACATTGTCTACCCATTATTTTATTTAATGGCAACATACTTCTGTTCTTTATATATAGGCAGTCATAATTTGTACATTTGAGTTCCAAACCTCAGCACACAATAAAAATGAGATATTTCATTTATACATTATAAGAACTGGATTTATAATAAAATAAAATGAAAAGAGATAGTGCTTAGAGAAACAACAACAAAATCTTCATAACCAGTTAAAGGAGTTAGGCAGCTTGCTTTAGGCAGACAGTAAGGGAAGGGTCCCTGGAGAACATCCAACCTGTCCCACGAGTACCTACACCAGATATTTTGAGCAGATAAGGGAACTTGCATAGGGGGCCGCCTAAACATGCCTGCAGAAGATTAAGGGTCCACATGCACACAGGGGGGAATGGAGTGGGGCCACCTGGAATTCATGCCTTATACAAACAGAGAACCCAGCTCCATCAGCTTATAAAAGGCCTTGTACTCAGTTGTGAAAGGCAACTGGAAACCTGCTTTCAGGACCTCCCTTCTTGCTGAGAGTTTTTCTTTTCACTTAATAAATTCTACTCCACTCAGTCTTCTAGTGTCCACATGCCTGATTTTTTCTGGTTGTTAGACAAGAACCTGGACCTAGCTGAGCTAAGGAGATAAAATCCTGCATCACCAGGAATCACCCCAAGGCTTCAAGAGAAACGTTGTGTTCATAAACATCAACAAGAAAATTAGAAAGAGACCATGGTGTTAGTTGCACTGGCTCACAGCTCTCGTCCTCAAAGTATTTGCCACTTGGAAAAAAAATTACCAGTCCTGGACCGGTGTGAAATTTGAAAACTTTCCTGTAGCATTAGACTTCACTGGTGAAGAGAAATGCATCAACCTCACCAAGTACCAGAAGTATCCATATATATATATATATATATATATATATATATATACACACACACACACACCAGTTACAGGAGAAAGTCCTAGACCAAAAATAGAGTGTACCTAACAAATATATGTTATGAAATGATACTAGAAATTGTTTCAGCAATCAGATATTTATTGACACAAAAAGCAAACAAACTACCGTTGTGTATTAGTTTGCTAGGGAGTCATAACAAAATGCCACAAACTGGGTAGACTAAGCAGCAGAAATTTATTTCCTCACAGTTCTAGGGGCTGGAAGTCTGAGATCAAGGGGTCAGGAGGGTTGGGTCCTTCTGAAACTCTTTCTTGGCTTGCGCATGGCTGCTCTCTCTCTGCCTCTTCACCTGGTCATTCCTTCGTGTGCTCTCACCTCTGGTAGCTCTTGCTTTTCTTAAAGGGATATCAGTCATTTAGATTAGAGCCAAACACTAGAGGCCTTTTAATCTAATCATCTCTTTAATGACCTTATCTCCAAAAACGTACTGAAGTTTGGGACTTTGACGTGAATTTGACAACATATTTCAGACCATAACACTCTCTTCCTTCCCAAACAGATAAAAAAGACCTTTTACAATAAATCATTTGACACTGAGGTTTTTTTTCCCCCTTCTAACTCCCAATTACAAACTTTCTGGATTTCAAAGAATCAGATTTTTAAATTGCTATAAAGCTTGCTAAGAGCATTTAAATAAAGACAGGCATCACAGGGAAGTAAACCTTAAATGCTGTAGAATTGCGAGAATCTTTGCTCTGCTGATTGGGATCATTTTTCCGTATGCTAGAGAGGATGCTTTTGTGATTTAAGAGCCAACAGAAATGTGAAGTTTGAGTAACTGCAGGGACTGTCATTGCCTCCTTGGCATAAGCTGTACCCCTCTCCTATTGTACAGCAGCAAGTACTTTGAAGGACCAGTGCTTGCTGCTGGTTCCAGCCCATGGGACCTCATCCACTGTCTATGCCTGTCTTCCAATCTGCATATACAGAAGCTGTCAGCTACACTGATTGGTTCAGAAGTATATATGTGAAATACTTTGGTTCAAACAAGATGAAGCCAAAAATTTTTGACTATTGGGAAAAAGGGAGTTATTTTTTTACTTAATCTAAGACATTCTGTTTATAATTGGAGAATATTATAGGAAGATGTGATACTTACAAATGCAATCACTGTTTGTAGGCACAAGAAAAGTTAAGTCACAGAATGAAGCTTTCCATGGAATAAAAAAAGAGCCAATAGAACCGTAAAAAATTAGAGTGACTTGACCAGATTATACCCAATGTCCATCAATCTCTGAACTCTTAAATTAATAAATGTGTTTTCCTTTAGAGAGCTTAAGAAGTACATTCTGTGTCATACAACCAAAAGTATATCTACTTTTATACTTTGTAATTTTCAACTAATGTGTTAAGTAACTAAATACTGTTTGTTTGCTTTTATATTACTGTTAGAATCTAAGAAAAATCATATTTTTTAAAAATAAAATTTGACCAGATAAGTTGGCTATATAGATGACTAAAGAACTAAAAGCTCAACATTAACAGAGGATCACCATTTGTGAAAATGATTTTGCTACTCTGTGCTCGTGTGTTTCTTTCACTTTTGCTAATATCCAACTTTAAGAAGCACAATGAATATTATTAATTTGATACTATAAAACATGTCTTGAGCTCAGATTTAATGAGTGATATAAACTACCATTACCTATTATGTGAAGACAGATGTTATGTCAAACAGATTAACCACTGGATTGAAAGCATCTCATCTACTTTTTCCTCTCACATTGAAAACTCCTGTTAAAATGAGGTTAATGTGGCAGAAATATACAGTCTGATGATCAAATCCAGAAACAAAAGATAAATATAGTAGACCTCCCTCCAGGAGAATTAAGATTTTAATCATTTCCTCTCCAGATCGAGATTGGCTGCTGGCCATTACTTAGCAAAAGAAATGTCTCTGAAAGGGGCAGGAAATTAAAATGCAAATGGTATAAAGAAATAAAGACATTCCATTTTTTTAATGACCGCAGTGATCCTAGCATTCGTAATTGAAAACTATAAGGAAATTGGAGAAGTGAGACACAAGACAAAGTGATAAATAAGAGACCTCAGGAGGTTGGTAGTATTTCCCATAGTCTTATTTAACAAATTACTGTTTTTGTCTAGCCTGAGTGAAGACCTTTGTAAAGATCTGAGATTTAATGATCATTATATTGGTGCAGATACCTTTGTAGCAGAAATCATAGCATTTATATTTTCTTAGCTAACTTCAGTCTAACTCTGACTTTTCAGGATATTTCTCAATTTCATACTCGGGAAGAGATCTGAAAAGTATTTATGACTTTTTCTCACACTGTCTACTCATAGGGAATCCTGCACACTTAGAAGAAATGTTAGCTTTTCCACTATCACCCAAATATAAATTAAACACTTAATGCCTAACATCCTTTTGTGATTTTAAGGAAAAGAGAAAGGGGAAAAATGAAGCAGCTGGCTGCGGGAGGGCACGGAGCACATCCCAGATAAGTTAAAGGGAATCAAGACCCAGACGGTCTGATATGCTTTTTAACTTTTGATTCTCTTCAAAAATTGTATTTATGTATTTCTTTACCAAATTTGGATTCTCAAAAATTTATCTTGCCCATTACCCATGACGACTAAATACTTTTTGTAAGTACCCCAATTTTATATTTACTTATCAAACAGGAGAAATGGAAGGGCTTTTTAAAAGGCACTTCATTCCTATTACTGATGAGCATAATTACTGGCTCCTCTATCATACCTAAGCATTCGGAGTCCATTTAGGACAGTTTGTAATTAGATTTTTATAGTTTGCCAAGAAGGTTTCCAGATTCAATTTGCCTATTCTCTGTGAGGCAAAGCTCAGCTTTCACTGAACTGTGTTGCGGGACTGCAAACACTTTTTATATTATGCTTCTCAGGTATTGTTTTGAATACATATGCATTTTTAGTAACTTTCTTCTGAAAGGCAATAATTATCTATTTACAACTTTATCAACTGAATGGTCAGTAATTTTAAATTATTTGTACTTAGCAGAATAGTCATAGGCCAAGTCATACAACAAATCATAGTCCAAAATGACTACATAGCAAATCAGTGTGCTGTGACCCTAAGTAGACAGGCACTTAAGTAAGTCCTAATGCAGTCCCTTCATCTTAAATGGCAGTGGCTGGAGAGAGGATTGTGCAAAAAGGATATTTTATAAAATTATAATTATTCAGAATTTTTCAAGCCTCATTCCAATAATTCATTTTATTCAGAAAATATTTATTGAACAGTTGCTATGTACCAGGAGCAAGGCTTTTATTTGTGAACAAAACAGACATCACCCTGACCTTCCCAGTGCTTTTGGTTCAGTGGAAGAGATAGGCAGTGACATAAGCACTTAGAAATCAATACGAGGAGTTCTATGAGAGAGGACAGGGTACTCTAGAAGACAGGATGGGTACCAGATGCCTGTGGGAGGGATACCCACATATAAATATAAGTCATTCCACAAATCTTCAAATCTGAACCTCAGGGATTAGGTCTGGGCTGAATTTTTAGACTTGGATGTCACAAGCATGTACAGTGTATAATAAGTAAAACTATGACAGAGTAAGAGATGACCCATTAGATGAGCCTATGACCAAAGACAGAATCCTGGATAGCACCGAACATTAAAAGACAGGCTCCTTCTCTATGGTTTCCCAAAATATAATGCTGATCTCTCCCTATGTAAAGATGGGAACAGTTTCAATGACACTAAATTTTCTATAAGGTCTGGCATCAAGTGGACCTGTGCATAGATGTGTCCTCTGATCCCTTTTTGAATGCTTCTCCACTTCATCTGTCTAATGTGCTTGCTGGTATTTCTTCAAGATTGCCATTGTTTTCTATCCAAATTATGGAGCTTGAGAAATCATTTTATGGTAAGAAGCAGACTCTGGCGATTAAAAATAGTTTCAAAGCTCACAGTTGTGTCTTCATTATATAACTCCTTTTATACTGAATTGTTGCTTCCTGGAGAAAGAGAAAGGGTAAAATATTCCTTAGGTTCAAAATATCCTAGCTGAAACTCAAAGCTCATGAGAGATACAGATAGTGAATCTGAATATAACAAAATTCAGCTGACAGCTTTGTGTAACTGGTCTCTTGAGAATTTAGGGGAGTTTTATTCTGCAAAACTTTGGACAATGATTCTTCCCGTTGAACTAGCATAAAGATGTGCTCTGAAGCCATTTGCAGTGCCTTGAAGCAAGGAGGAAGGCAGAACTGATGTCTTTACCTGATAAAATCTTTAAGGAAGGCTGGTCTCTTAAAGTATGTCTGCACTTGGCCTGATAACAGAAAAACAATTTCATTTCACTTTAGGCAGTACAGACAAGAAAGGCAAGTATAATTTCTTCATTCTCTTTGACAGATTTTCTTTTCTCCA
This sequence comes from Sapajus apella, assembly GCF_009761245.1. Lineage (NCBI taxonomy): Eukaryota > Metazoa > Chordata > Mammalia > Primates > Cebidae > Sapajus > Sapajus apella. Next base: position 53,016,890 of record NW_022436946.1, read on the forward strand.
TGTTAAAAAGTGATTATCTCCTTCAGACATTGTAATGTATTTTGGAAAAAAAAATTCTATTATACATAATTACAATGTCCTGCCCATGGAATGAAGCTCATGTTGAAGTAGAAGTTACCCTAAAGATAACCCACTATCAAGTTTAATCAAAGCATTAAAGCCTCAAGCAGGGTTCTCCTCACTTTCCCTTCCAGTTTAAATTTAATATCTATTTTAGCCTTCAAAATGATTTCAGGTTGAAACATTTTTCTTGCTGTTACCCACTCTGCTAAGTTTGAAAATCATATTTCCAAAACGTCAATTAGCATTCTATTTGCTATCTGCAAATCTCAATTGTGAAATCACACTTTTCGTTTCTGTAACACGTTGATAAAGATAATTAGAAAGCTTATATCAGTGGTACAGCTCAAATCTCAAGACAAATTAAGTAACTTACTATTATAAAGCTTCTAAAGCTAAAACAGGAACAAAGTAGGAGTGTTAGAGTGCTATATCGCCCTTACCCCTAGTCCTAGGGAATGATATATATCTTTTATATAATTATCCCTGTCAGGTTAGCTCCACACAGCTCATATGATAGATTTTAACTGTTCACAGATCCATGGTATTCTGGAAAGAGGCAGACAGTCTTCAATTGGTGCTGCAGGTGAAACACAGGGCAATTTTCAGTGGCACGTGGGTTAGTCTCTACTGCGGCTGTGCCTTTTCTCCACTTTAAGGAATTGTTGAGCATGAGCTGGCATCACCTCCTTCAACCCATCCTACACACTGCTGCCAGAATAAATCTCCAAAAGCACAGTTCTGGTTCTGTCATTCTCCTTCTTAAAACCCTTTATGCCTGGTCCAAGCCTGATGATTAAAGGGCTGGTCAGGCATCCAAATCTTTGCACCCTCTACCGCCTCACAGCCCATTGTTCTCTTTCACATACTAGAGGCTCAGGAAGACCAAGTCCTCTTTTCTATTGGTGCCTCACACCTTCTTCTCCCATTGCTTTTTCCTTGGAATGCTGGATTCATCACCCTCCCTACTAATTTCCATATTTTAAAGTCAAGTTCTATCAAAAATGCCACTGTTTATAATGACTTTCCTGATTCCTAATTGCTGCAGCTGGAGTAACTCCCTCCTTCTGAATTCTAAGGTCATTTTATCTGAAACTGACACCATTTAGTATAGCACGAAAGTATAGTATAACATCATACTACTGACACCATTTCCCCTTGTTGTATTGTATTCTTGGACATGACTTATCCCTCCTAAAAGAATCAAGACCCAAGTAGGCAGAGTTTATCTTTTGCTCTAGAAGTATAATGATCACAAATTCATAGACGATAAAATGATGGTTACCACAAGCTGGGAAGGGTAATGGAGAAGAGGGATAAGTAGGGGAGGGTTAATGAGTACAAAAATACAGTTAGGTAAAGTAAAATCTAGTGTTTGGTGGCACAATAGGGTGACTATAGCTAATAATAACTTATTGTGTATTTCAAAATAACTATAAGAGTAGAATTGAAACATTCCTAACACAAAATATGATAAAAGCTTAAAGTGATGGACATCTCAATTACCCTGATTTGATTATTACAGATTATACATTGTATCCAAATATCACATGTGCATTTATGTACAACTATTATGTATCCACAATAATCAGAAATAAAGCAATTTTTTAGAATTTAGGCAAAGAAATTCTTACTTCTGATGGAGGACACAGATATATTTTTTCTCACAATGTTCATGTTTCAATAAGGTTTATTCTCAGCTCTGCTGACAATTACAAATAATTGAGTTTTGTTTGATGTTGATAATACACACACACCTGATCTAAGGCAATGGGAGTTCTATGATTTAGTGAAATTACGGTACTTCTTTAGAAGGGTTATACTGAGAAAACATTTGTTTCAGGGTTTAAAATTATTCACTCCTTCGGGCTAAAAGGGATGGAGGAATACATTTTAAGTTAATATTTTCAATTTATCCCCAAAATGTTTCATTGTGTTTCTAATAGAGACATTTTTTGTCTGTGTTAAACTTGGTTGCATGTCATCTAAATTAATAATCATGCTCCTCATTGAAAACAATGCACTCTGGTGATAGAAGAATTGAATTTAATTCAACAAAATTGCATGGATAAAAGCAGTCTATGATTTTCAAGTAGCTCAATTTTTTTTTTTTTTTTTTTGATATGGAGTCTCACTCAGCTGATGCAGTGGCATGATCTCAGCTCACGGCTCACTGCAACCACCGCTTCCCAGGTTCAAGTGATTCTGCTGCTTCAGCCTCCCAAGTAGCTGGGATTACAGGCACATGCCACCACACCCAGATAATTTTTGTATTTTTAGTTAGAGACAACATTTCACCATATTGTCCAAGCTGGTCTCAAACTCCTCACCTCAGGTAATCCACCTGCTTCAACCTCCCAAAGTACTGGAATTATAGGCATGCGCTACCATGTCTGGCTTCAAGTAGTTCAAAATCTAACAGCTCATATTTTAAGTCGGAGTCACATAAGACTAGTTAGAGGACATTTTGCTGGGATTCGTGTACACGTACAGACTCAGAATAGCAACAATGCGTTTGTTTACATTTTCATGTATTTCCACTACTGTGGGAGTGGTTACTTAAGACAATTATGGTCTTTTCAATCCTATTACAAAATATATACTATCTGGAGTAACATAAACCTCAGGCAGTACAAAACTTTTACAACTTGAGCTTCTCCAGGGCCACTCCGGGCTTTGGAATATTTAAGGGTTTGATAGGGTCAATGGAAGTATCAAGAACTCAGGAATAAATAGTCTTCAGAGCACATTTCCACAGCTTGACTGATTATACCATGTAATTTTTACTGAAAGCAAAATTGTAAATTTGAAAAAGCCAGCAATCTGAATCTGTTTTGATGCACTACAGAGTACGCGCTCATTTTAATTATCCACCTTAATGGGGATACTTGCTTGATGATTAAATTCCCAAGAGCTCCATGGAGCTGTTAAAATCAAATAGTTGTGGAGATAGAAGGGATTTTGATGATCTTTCCAGACCCAATTTCCTATTTTCTAAGTTAGAATCTCAGACCCTGAGTGGTAATTATACAAGATCATTTAATCAACTAGAACTTAGATTTTTACATTACTAGCTTAGTGATAAGTCTATTGCACTAAACAGTTGGAAAGATTTTTAGTTGCCATCAGCTTTGTGAGATATTTGCTGTGTTCGATAGGGTTTTTAATGAAGGACTGGACTTCAATTAATTGCACATGGACTGCCCAGTTTCAACATTTTTTTTCTTCCTAACATAAATGTTTCTTTTAAAGTCTTTGCTTTGTAGTGTTTCTAAAACTAATTTTCTCTTCGGTGCTCTTTATTTCATGTTCAGTTCTTTTGCCTCTTAAAGGTTCTTTTACCTTTATCTCTGATGTAGAACCATATGAAACACACTTTTTTTTCCCCTGAAATATTAACTATATCATACTCCCAGAGCATCTTTTATCTCGTATGACTGCGATATCTTCAAAGAACTCCTGCAGATTATTTATGCAAGCCTGAATCCATCATGGCCGGCCATCATCAAGTGATGCTTTAGCACCGTGTATGAGATTGTTTGAAAAAAACCCTGGAGTCTTCATTCAATTAGCATGCAAAGGATGAAGAGTTAAGAAGTCTTCGCTCTAGATCCCACTAGCAGCAAATGTTCACATCGCTTCTAGATATATGAGGATTTACTTCTTTCTTTGGGTTTAATAATTACAGTTATAAGCTTCCTGAAGCTTAAGTATTTTCAGAAAACACATAGCTTTAGTATTTTTATTTTCCACAGTTGCTCATCTTTATCTTTTGCCTTAACAGAAACATGAGGATAATACAAATCTGGAACTGTGTGCAGTGGCTCACGCCTGTAATCCCAGAACTTTCAGATTGCAAGGTGGGCAGATCACCTAAATTCAGGAATTTGAGACCAGCCTGGCCAACATGATGAAGCTGCCCTGTCCACTAAAAATGCAAAAATTAGCCAGGCATCATGGTGTGTGCCTGTAATCCCAGGTACTCAGGAACCTGAGGCAGAAGAATCCCTTAGACCGAGAAGACAAAGGTTGCAGTGGGCCGAGATCATGCCACTGCACCCCAGCCTGGGCAACAGAGGGAGACTCTATCTCAACAAGATCAAGAAAAACTAAAAATAAAAAAAAAAAAAAGGACAGGTGCAGAGAAAAAATCATGGTACTCTAAAATTGGATGAAAAAAGGGGGAGAATTGCTTTATCTTGTATGTGAGAAGGTAATTGTGTTTGCACTGTTTTAGTTACTCTTTGGCCTGTTAATTCTTTTCTTTCTATTTAGTTTCTGGAAGAGAAGCATTTGTGTGTAAGGTATTTTATATTTCATTATGAAATAATAAAGGAGCTAAAGCAAGCTTGATTAAATTACAGCTATTCAAAGACAGGGAATTTTCAGTTCCAAATTTGATGTTGTACAATTGGGCTTGTCAATTAGCAGCAATAAAACCTTGGCTTGAGCAGACCCATTAGTATATTTAGCTGGCTCCTGGATGCACCCTTTGAAATAAATTTAAACTTCATTTTACCATTTTATGATAAAAGTAAACTTCCAACAAGTAGTAATACTATTTTGTAGTGATATGGAAAAGAATGAGAAGGTACATAAACTAGAAATTTAGAGATATCCCTTCGGCTTTTTTCTGTGACAAAGTGGCACTCTAGAATTAATTTATTTCTCTTTAAATGTAGTTCTAAAAATGAAAAGCAAAAAACGTTTACCATATGCATAATGAATAAAGAGGATTTTTTAAAAAACTTACCAAATTACTCAATTCTTAGGAAGTACAGGCCTTTACACTGGACTATAAAGACATAACCCCTCATATTTTCCTTTTAGTTTGCAAATTTTTTATTTTTATGTTTAAATTAGGCCCATATTTTAAATTTTGTGTTTAAAAGGTAACCAGCATCATTAACAAATACATTCCAGTCTTGAATGTGTACCAAATTATAAAGTATATACAAAGGTTCTTGAGCTGTCCACAACCCAGTAGAGTGATAGGATATCACTTAGGGAATTGTACAAAGCTGCATGGCCCAGAGCAGCTCTGCAGTTGAGAAGCTCATGTCTGATAGGATAAGGTAGATCACATCTCTTCTGTTCAATTCCACCAGTTCTTCCCATCTCACTTTGGAGTCAAAATCTGACCAGGTATGGTAGCTCATACCTACAATCCCAACACTCTGGGAGGTTTAAGTGGGGTCCCTTTAGCCCAGGAGTTTGAGACTAGCACTGGCAACCTAATAAGACTATCTTTACAAATAATTACTGGAGATGGTGGCATGTGCCTATAGTCCCAGCTACTTGGGAGGCTGAGGTGGGAGGATCACTTAAACCTGGGAGGTTGAGGCTGCAGTGAGCAGTGGTCATGCCACTATATGCCAGCCTGGGTGACAGAGTAAGATCTTGGCTAAAAAAAAAAAAAATGTAATGAAATAAAACAATTAAAATAGAAGTCAAAATCCTTACTGTGACCTTGTGACCTATAACTTGTAAGGGCTTCCTCTAAGCCCTTGTCTAGATGTAGTCTATCAACGCCATTTCTTACTGTTGCCCCAACAATCCATGCACAATCCTGTCTCAGGGCCTTTGCACATCTGTCTGGAAGCTTTCTTAAGATATCAGCACTTCATTCAAATCTTCACTCAGGTTACCATAGTGAAGCCTTCTTTGACCACCCTCTCTAAAAAAACTCACTCTCCTATTTCATATTTATCTTTTTTAGCATTAATTACTATCCAACATACCATGTATGGTACTTATTTATCTTTTGCATTGTCCCTTTTGAAACACAATGCAAGATTCTTGATAGTAGGAAATTTTGTCTCCTTCATTCTCTGCTGTATCCTCTGTGCCTGAAACAGTGCCTGCTACATAGTAGCTGCTCAGTAAATGTCTGTTCAATGGATGGATAAATAAGACAAAAAGGATGTATCCAATAAAGAAATTAAATAGTATTAACAAAGAATGGATACAGTTCTTAAATTATTACTACATATCTATGTTTCAGGATAGTTTTTGGCAAGTAAAATTCTTGCAATTCGTTTTCTTTTCAGTAAAATGGACTTATATGGTTAATAAAATACCTTCTCTCTCTTCATAAATACTGATGATACACTTTTGTTTTTCTTTTTTAGATTTTTTTGACTTTAAAGTGGAACTAGGAATATATCTATTCTTTTCTGAGAATAATTATTAAAGTGCATCTTTAATTGTTATGAATAATTCCACTTAAAATATGCAGTGTTTGATAATAGATCTTAAATATGAAATCAATTCTTATTTTCTTTTATAATTAATGTCCTCCCATTTGGAATCTTAATAGCTGAAATCACAGAGATCCATGGTGTTTTTAATCAAATTAGCAAGCAGATTTCCTCCTTTATTGCCCTTCCATAAAAATCTGTTTAGCATAAAATGAGGGCGCTGTAGCATTTCCAGGCAATATTTGATTATGTACAGACTTAAATGCTTTCAATTCTACCCAATTATTGGAGGGTGCATCCAATTATATCTTCACTTCTAATTCAGCAATCTGTTTTTCCAGTTGTTTCAATCTGGAATATCACTCTTTTCTCCTATCAACAGAGAAAAGATATAATAGCTCTGCATAGCATTGATCAAGCAATTTCCCTAAATGAATAACTGCTGTTCTTTACAGGCAACACTGGAAGCTGCAAACAAATGCCATCATTCGTTCAACTAACTGGAAAAAAAAATCACTAAGGAAGAAAAAAGATTTAGAAACTAACTTCCCAAAAAAACAGGAGTCACAGATGATACAATAAAGTTTGCATCACTCTATGTATATGTGTGTGTGCAGTTGAAGGCTTCATGTCAAGAAAACATATCCAGGAGAGAGTACTGAACAAGAGCAGGGTAAACAGGAGACCCAGTTTGGAGAGGAAGAGCACAGGAATTAAGGGCTACAGTTCACGGTTTTATCTGGGAAGACTCATCTCTTCACTTGCTGAGTTGGGGCTTTCTAAGTACCCAACCAGAGTTACTTATTTTCAAGTGGCAAAAATTAAAAGCAGCTGAGTGATATGGAATAAGCAAGGGTGATCTGCTTAAATTATTTAAATGGGCATTTCTCTATCCTCTGTTAATATGACCCCCTTCTAGCATCTTACAGGGTAGTTCATTCCCACTTACATTTGTGCAAAGACAGTGACTCGGCCCTCTTACCTAAAATTTCAATCCAGCCAATGGTTTTATATTATTATATTTTAAAATAATCTTATTGGACAAATACTGGTAGTAAACAGTTGCAAATGGCCCTGTACCTAACACACACGTATTGAGGATGTGGCATGTCTGAGAATTGCGAGTTGAGATATGGGGAAAGGGTATATTAAAAACAAGAAGAAGGAAAGGACAAAAGGGAGGGGATGGTAGGAAAGGGGAGAAGGATAAAGAAAGAGGAGGAGGCTGGGTGCAGTGGCTCATGCCTGTAATCCAAGCACTTTGGGAAGCAGAGGTGGGTGGATAACGAGGTCAAGAGATCAAGACAATCCTGGCCAACATGGTGAAACCCTGTCTCTACTGAAAATTCAAAAATTAGCTGGGTGTGGTGGTGCATAGCTGTAGTCCCAATTACTCAGGAGGCTGAGGCAGAAGAATTGTTTGAATTAGTGAGGCAGAAGTTGCAGTGAGCCAAGATCACACCACTGTGCTCCAGCCTGAATGACAGAGCAAGACTCTGTCTCAAAAAAAAAAACAAACAACAAAAAAAAACAAAAAAAAAACAAACAGGATGAGGAGATGAAAGAAAGGAAGGAATGAAGGAAGGAACAATCTGAACTATCTGCATTAAGAAACTACCTCCTTACTTAACTATTAGTTCTTATCTGGGTTCTTACCATCCTTACTCTCTAGCCATACTGAAAGGCTTATAGTTTCCTAAGCACACTAAGTTTCATTCCAGTCATTGCCTCTTCTCATATTCCTCCCTATCTGGAATGCCACATTCTAGGAAATAGTTTCTAAACCTCCAGACCTTTCCTGACCACCACTCTGCTTGAGGCCTACACCACTGTTCCTTACTCAGTGATTGAAATGCTTCTGGCAAATATTAATTTGTATGAACACTTGCCTTCCTTGGGCCAGAAACCACTTAAGGCAAGGAGGTACCTTTAACCTCTGGTTTTTATAGGACCTAGCACAGTGCCCGGCATACACACACTCAATGAATGCTTATGAAATGAATGCCGGTGAAGGAATCCTCAACTTCTCAATACCTTTTTCCTCCTACTCCACAGAAGAAATAACACACATAGCATTTATGTGTGATTCATGATTCACACAGGAATAGCATTCATGTATGATCAAACTCCTGATTTCTTATGTTATTTCATACTTATCACAAAACTTACAAGGCCAATGGTGTTTGTATTAGCATTTTCCAGGTAGGGAACTAAGGTATAAAGAGGTTAAGTAACTCGTCCAAGTCCATGTCCAAGGTCATGCAATCACATGAATTTGGTCTGAAAGAAATAGTAGATAAGAGCACATTCTTGGGAGTTGAAATGGTCTTGGCTTCATCTCTGGCTATGACATTGATGAGTTATGCCACTTAGGGAAAACTCTTGTCTTAGTTCTTCTGGGCGGTGTAACAAACACCATCAACTGAGTGGCTTATATACAATAAAAATTTGTGTCTCATCATTTTGGAAGCAGAGAAGTCCAAGATCATGGTGCCAACAGGTTAGGTATCTGGTGAGGGCCATCTTCTCACTGTGTCCTCACATAGCAGAAAAGGGTGAGGCAGCTCTTTAGGGCTTCTTTCATACGGGCACTAATACCATTAATGAGGGTTCTGTTCTCCTGACCTAATTACCTCTTCTACCTAATTCCATCGAGTTGGTGATTAGGTTTTCAACATAGGAATTTTGGGAGGGGCACAAACATTCAGACCACAGCACCCTAAAGTTCACTAAAATTCTAATTTTCTTTCTTTCTGAAATGTAGCAAAATATCTACCTTATCAAAACCGCAGGCTTTTATGAAGATAACATGATATAATCTATGTAAAAATGGTTTTTAAAATTATATATTGCTATGACTTTATTTTATAATTTTGACAAATTATTGATAATCCTATATATATATATATCTCCCCTATAGCTATGCTCTTTCTTGGGTTAAAAAAATAAGAAACCTTTATTAGCATAAAATATAGTGTAAAAAGTGTTTATATGTAAATACTACTCCCTATACATAGTATGTGTATTTTAAAGAAATTTTTGAGGATGCATAAACAAAATAATGTATCATGATTCTTCTATTAGCTATTTCTCTCTGAAAATTTTGTTAACAACCTTTAATACTGACCTCATAATAGACCTGGACACCAAAAAAAAAATGAACTTCTCAGGTAAGGGTGGGACATACACAGAAGAGAGTGAAAATACAGCCGTGATATAGAATCAGATTCACTTAGTTATGGTATCTTAATTAACGATGAACTATTAAATAGCATTTCATCCAAGTCTGTCCTGATTCTGATCATGTTCTTCCTTTATAGATCTTCTGGTATTTGGCCTCTTGTTCACTTTTGCATTTCATCCAAGTCTGTCCTGATTCTGATCATTTTCTTCCTTTATAGATCTTCTGGTATTTGGCCTCTTGTTCACTTTTGGTAACATGCACCAGCTTTGTCTCTCTGATTACTATTGTAGAACTGACATTGACATAGCCCAGACCTCTGCTGGCAAGGAGGAGTATTCATAACTGGAATGTGCTTCTTTTTTTCCCCCCATTTATAGCCAAAAGGAATAAAATTGAGTACTTCTTAAGATATGAGATTAATCTTACCGTTAGTTATCCCTTACTACTTGTTAATGTAAGAAGCAGCTATACTGATGAATTAGGGAGCAAGAAACTTGCCTTAGGACTAGAAAATTTAAATGGGATTTATTTTCTTTGCCATATTCCTATACCCTGTTCAACTTCTGAAATTATTAGGCTTTAAAAGAATTGTACAGTTTCTTAGCAATATTCACCAGCAAAACATCCCTGTGTGTAAGCTGTGGTCTTACTCCTGACACTGCCATTAAAATATCTTTTCACTGCCTGTAATCCAAGCACTTTGGGAGGCCAAAGCAGGCAGACCACAAGGTCAAGAGATCAAGATCATCCTGGCCAACATGGTGAAACCCAGCCTCTACTAAAAATACAAAAATTAGCTGGGCATGGTGGCATATGCCTGTAGTTCCAGCTACTTGGGAGGCTGAGGCAGGAGAATTGTTAGAACCTGGGAGATGGAGGTTGCAGTGAGCTGAGACTGTGCCATTGCACTCCAGCCTGGCCATAGAGTGAGACTCCATCTCAAAAAAAAAAAAAAATCTTTTCACTAATATCCATATGTTGTATACATGTGTTTGGAATAAGTAGTCTCTTCAGAGGGCTGGGTTGTAAGATGGAGAAAGGATAAAATTAGAATTGGAAGATGGGTACACAGCAGAGAAGAAGAGAGAAATTATAAACTGTAGTAAAGAAAAGCAGCCAAGCCACAGCTAGGAAAATCTCAAAGGCAACAGCCAGAATCTGGAGAAGTAGTAGTGTGCCAGTGAGATAAGTCCTAGCAAGGACTGGTTTATTACTGCCACATTCCCCAGATCTCCCACAATCCCCAGATTCTCAGCTTGCAACATAATTCTTGAGGTCTCTTAAAAATTTTGAAGGGGGTTAATTTATTATGTTCCTATTCCCACTGTTGTAGCTTACTACACAAAAGTGCAAGCCTCTGTGAATAGCTGCCCTCGCCTATCCATTCAACCTTACACTGCTATGCTGCCCTGCTTTCCTCTCTTTTGACCCAAACCCCAGCTTCTCTGATCCCTCTAGAACCCTCCACTTTCTTGCTTTAATTTCCTCATTCTCCCTTGAGGCTTTTCATTCTCCTACATTCCAGCTGATTCAGAGTCTTTTTTGCAGGACTTACCAGAACATATTGTATGTTAATAGAAAGATGCAGAGGGGACCATAATTGACAACATTTCTGAAACGTATTTGATCATGGAACACTTTCTCTTTTTTCATAGAATAGTTAAAAAAAATCTCTCATAACTAGTAGTATTCCAAACTTTGGAAAAATGATACAAAAGCCTATATATTCTGTCTAGATTTTATCATTAAGATTAATATGGTAAAAGTATAAAAAAGTAATAAAAATGCATTTCATAAAAAACTTATCATTAAAGGATAGCTTCTGTATTACGTTATAGATAACCTGTCGCACACATAAGGCCTTTGAGATAATTTCAAAAATCTTATTAATTTTAATCAAGGAAATAAAAAATCCCATGTCCAGCTATATTTGGTAAAAATTGAATATTCTATCAAAATTCCTCTTTATAACCAAGAAATTAAAGTGTTTGTTTTAATTATTACACAGTTCTAAGGTCAATATAACATAAAACAAGTGTTTATCATTCAAGTATAACTGCATTTTTGTGAAAATTTTAGGTACATAATGCAAATATCTAAGTATGCATGCATGGCATACTTAGATATTTGAACATTATGCTTGAAGAATATGAATATTCCCAGTGGTAAGAGTAGATCAAAGGCAGATGTCTTGCCTAACACCTTGATGTGGTTTGGCTATATCTCCACCCAAATCTCATCCCATAATCTCAGCAAGTCATGGATGGGATGCAGTGGGAGGTAATTGAATCATGGGGATAGGTTTTCCTGTGCTGTTCTTGTGACAGCAAATAAGTCTCATGAGATCTGATGGCTTTATAAAGGGTAATTCCCTGGCATACATTTTTTTGGCTGCCACCATGTAAGATGTGACTTTGCTCCTCCTTCACCTTCTGCCATGTTTGTAAACCCTCCCTTGCCAGGTGGAAATATAACTTGATTAAACCTCTTTTTCCTTATAAGTTACCCAGCCTCAGGTATTTATTCATAGCAGTATGAAAATTGACTAATACAGTAAGTTGGTACCACTTAATGGGGTGCTGCTATCAAGATATATGAAAATTCAGAAGCGACTTTCAAACTGGGTAACAGCATAGGTTGGAATAGTTTGGAGGTCTCAGAAGAAGACAGGAAGATGTGGAAAAGTTGGGAACTTTATTTAGAGACTTGAATGGCTTTGACCAAAATGCTGATAGTGATATGGACAATAAAGTCTAGGCTGAGTTGGTCTCAGATGGAGATGTGGAACTTTTTGGAAACTGGAGTAAAGGTCTCTCTTGCTATGCAAAGAGACTGGTGGCATTTTGCCCCTGACCCAGAGATCTATAAAACTTTGAAATTTAAAGAGATTATTTAGGGTATCTGGAAGAAGAAATTTGTAAGTGGCAAAGCATGCAAGAGGAATCAGAGAATAAAAGTTTGGAAAACTTGCAGCCTGATAATGTGATAGAAAAGAAAACTCCATTTTTTGGGGAGAAATTCAAGCTGGTTGCAGAAATTTGCATAAGTAATGAGAAGCCAAATGTTAATCACCATGACAATAGGAAAAACGTCTCCAGGGAATGTCAGAAACCTTCACAGCAGGCCTTCCCATCACAGGCCTGGAGCCCCCACTGTATGCAGCCTCGGAACATAGTGCCACAGTGTCTCAGCTGCTTCAGCTTCAGCCATGGTTAAAAGGGGCCAATGTACAGCTCAGCCTCTTGCTTTAGAATGTGCAAACTCCATGCCTTGGCAGCTCACACGTGGTGTTGAGTCCGTGGGTGCACAGCAGTCAATAATTGAAGGTTGGAGACCTCCAATTAGATTTCAGAGGGTGTATGGAAATGCCTGGATGTCTAGGCAGAAGTTTGCTGCAAGGGTGGAGCCCTCATGGAGAACCTCTGCTAGGATAGTGCAGAAGGAATGTATGGGATGAGAACCCCCACAAAGTGCTCCCCGTGGGGAACTGCCTAGTGGAGCTGATAGAAGAGGGTCACCATCCTACAGACCTCAGAGAGATAGATACACTAACAGTTTGCACCATGAACCTGGAAAAGCTTCAGGCACTCAACACCAGAGCATGAAAGCAGCCAGGAGAAGGTCTGTACCCTGAAAACACGGGGGCAGAACTGCACAAGATCATGGGAACCCACCTTTTGCATCAGCATGACCTGGGTTTGAGACATGGAGTCAAAGGGGACCTTTTGAAGCTTTAAGATTTGACTGCCCTGCTGGATTTCAAATTTGCATGGGCCTGTAGGCCCTTCATTTTGGTCATTTTCTCCCACTTGCAACAGGTATATTTACACTGTGCATGTACTCCTGTTTTAACTAGGAAGTAACTAACTTGCTTTCGATTTTACAGGCTCATAGGTGGAAGGTACTTTCCTTGTCTCAGATGAGAAATTGGACTATGGACTTTTGAGGTAATGCTGAAATTAGTTAAGACTTTTGGGGACTGTTGGGAATGCATGATTGGTTTTGAAATGGGAGTATATGAGATACGGGAGGGGCCAGGAGCAGTATGATATGGTTTGACTGTGTCCCCACCCAAATCTCATCTTGAATTATAGCTTCCATAATTCCCACATGTCATGGGATGACCTGGTGGGAGGTATTTGAATCATGAGGGCAGGTGTTCCCATGGTATTCTCAAGATAATGAACAAGACTCATGAGATATGATGGTTTTATAAAGGGCACTTCCCCTGTACACACTCTCTGGCCTACTGCCATGTAAGATGTGCCTTTGCTTCTTTTTTCTTAACTTTCTGCCATGATTGTGAGGCCTCCCTAGTCATGTGAAACTGTAAATCCATTAAACCTCTTTCTCTTTATAAATTACCCAGTCTCAGGTATTTCTTCACAGCAGTATGAAAATGGGCTAGTATACACCTGTAATGTTAATTTATATCTACTCATCATTTTTAAGCATGGGTATTAAATTGAGATTTGCATTATCTGCATTTAAGGCAATCAAAAAGTAGTTGATATATTTTTCCAAAAGGGTGATCTCTGCCTTGCTGGTGTCTAATTCTTGTGACACTTTTTGTTTGAGAGTTTTACCTAAAAGCTGCATACTAAGTTTAAGTATTCCTAAAAGAGAAATTTCTACTTTAAAATAAATAACAGATGCTGCAGAAAAGATAAGCTTTTGGGATCAAATTCATTTGCAGATACTTAAAAAAAAATCTGTCTGTTATAGTTGCAAGTGATGTAAGAGTTAGACAGAAAGGAAATGAAAAGATGCCTTACTAATAAGCCAATTCAGTCCTGGATGCTGTTGCCCAGCTTTGGAGTTGCTGACAGACTATACAATGATATAATTTCAGACTGTTAATTGTGTCCTCAACCTTGTTGCTAACCATCTGTGCAAAGAGATTTTGCTCTCTTTTTTTGCATGAAGTGCCATTTTTAAATTTCACTTTCCCTGTAAAATTGAAGTGTCAAAAAAAGAAAAAAAGGAAGGAACACATAGGTGCTTGTATTTTTTAATTCAAGACTATTCCTTCACATATTCTTTTTTTGAAAGCCATAATTTTCCAGCATTCTGATCTATTTTTATAATAAAACAAAGAAAAAATAGAAGTGCATAAAAGAAAGAGTAAAAAATAAAAATCAAGCAAAAATTGCCCTTCAACTTTGCTAAAATTGTCTTGACTCATTCATCCAAAGACCCATAATTCCTCTTGCTTTGTCTACAAAGTCATTTTCTCCAAAGATATAGAAAAACCTAGCTCTGTATTGGAAAACCATTGCTTCCCTAGTTTCTAATCAAGAGAGAACCTGAGTAATTCAGAACTAGGGTTTATGCCTTCTAGTAGCTTGTCACTGAAAGAAGCAACATGAATGTGGAAAAATATGTAGAATGTCTATCAAAATAATAAGCAGAGAACAATCAATCAGTTCAACAGATGAGCACTTATGAGCACACAGATACAAATTAGGCTTCTTGTAATTGTTAGTGAGATAACTCCATAGGCCCCTCTTAGACTAAACTTTTGGGTATCTCTTAATACGTAATTTTTAAATAAACTTTTAATTTCAGAATAGCTTTAAATGTACAGGAAATTTACAAAGAGAGTAGAGAAAGTTGTATATTCCAAACTCAGTTCCCTCTATTTTTAACTTCTTATACTACTTTGGTTCTTCCATCAAAACGAATGAGTCAATATTGATATATTATTATTCACTGAACTCAAGATTTTATTCATATTTTCTTTTTTACTTATTTTCTTAGTTTTTATTTTTTCAACCTGTCTTATGTTGCTGATATTCATAGTTTCCTAGCTTTTACTTAATGTCTTTTTTCTGTTCCTGTATCCTATCCAGGATGTGACATTACATTTAGTCATCATGTCTTAGGGTCCTTTGCTGTGACAGTTTCTCAAACTTTCCTTGTTTTCAGAGACCTTGACATTATTGAGGGTAGTAGTCAGATATTTTGTAGAATATCCCTCAGTTTGGATTGTTCGATACTATTCTCTTGGTTAAAGTGAAGTCATGGGGTTTTGGAAGGAAGACAAAAAAGATGAAATGTCATTCTCATCACATCACATAATATTAAGGCATTATTGGCTGTTAATACAACTTAACACTTTTGATGTTAACTTTTATTGCCTGGCTGAGGTAATGTTTATCAGATTTCTTCACTGTAAAGTTCCTCTTTTTTCTCCATTTCTATACTGTACTATTTGGGAGGAGGCTATTATGTGCAGCTCAGAATTAAGGACTTGGAAGCTACGCTTCTTCTCCTTGAGGGTGAAGCATCCACATAAATTGTTGTTAATTCTTCTGTACAGGACATTACCTTTCTCCTTCATTTATGTATATAATAATTTATTTATAACTATGCACTCATGGATACTCATTCTCTACATTGCAGTATAATATAATACTACAATATTTATTTTGTTTATCAAATCATTCCCTTATGTGTTACTCAAAATTGCCATTGGGAACTCTTCTGGTTGGCTCATTCTTTTTTCTTTTGGTAGGCTCCCATTCTTTTGCTTTTTTAGTCACTTTGTTGTTGTGTCTCATGGTTTCCATGCCTTAAAGCACCTCACAATATGCCTGGAATTAATAAAATCTTAATAAATATTTGCTCATAGATCTCAGATGACCATGAATCTAAATTTTTATTTGATATGTATATAAAAGATAAGAAAAGGTAAATGTCAAAGATTTATAAACTCTGTCGAAAGGTTTCCATTTTCTCATATGCTATTCTATTTTGGGGGGATGCAGTATGTATGATATAAAGATCAAGTTTGATTCATAAGTCATTAAAAGTTGATATTCATAAAAGATTCTAAAAGTTATATCAAATTCATTATTTGTGAAATGTGTTTAGGAATAGCATTTGGGTTGAGAGTAGCCTCACGATTATTTTTTTCTGCTATTGTTTTAAATCCCATAATATCCCTACCCCCTCACACACAGAACTTTGACACACTTGTGACTTTCTACATTTCTTTGGAATAAAATTTGCTGTCTTCTGTGCATAAAAGGGATTGTGATAACATACAAATGTCGTGGAGAATATATTCCTAAGCATGATATAAATCGTTCTGCATCTGCTGATCACTTAATGGATACTTAGTATTCAAAAGGATTGCCAATGTAAGGTACATTAAAATGTTTATTGTAATTAAAATATAATGATACAATATAGTAAATATAAAATTTTCATAACTGCAAGAAGGATGATGCTGTTTATATCTGACCTAAGCATAAGTAGGTTTAGTAAAATTAAGTCAAAACTTTTAATCGTATCTGTCAAGTTTTTCTGGAAGCATTCAGAGCCTCTTTAGATCGTTTTGAATACTGAGATATTTCTCATTGAATCCAACTTCTGGTGTTCCATCACATACCAACATATCATGCTCAAAGCTAAAAGGTTAAATGATTCTACTCACTCAACTATTAGGAAGTCAAGATAAATAACTTTCTAATTACTCTTGGTGACACTTTACTCAAATGCATTTCTTAATGACCTAATGCAGTATATGGAGGTGATTTTAAAATAAGCCCACTGATATTCCATCTATATATTTCTCAGGTAAGTGGGAGATAAAAGCTATCATTATGGATTAGAGAAAAAAATCAATCTATAAGCCATCAGTTCTTTTACATGATTTCCTTTTGATCTTGTTAAGGAATACTATTACCTTCATCTCAGAAAAGTCATTTCTTTGACAACGGGTAATTGATTCAGGCTGTACTAGATATCGAATATATCACTAAGATATGCTGCTTGAGAAAGCCACTTGAAATCACTGACATGACAGTGTTGGTCATGGAAAGAAATGTTCGTTTCCCACTTTCTTATTTCAAAAGTACCTTTCCTTTTACTTTAAATTAAAAAAAAATTGTGGTGAGAACATGTAATAAATTTAAACTCACCAAATTTTCAAGTGCACAGTACAGTATTCGTTCACTATTACCACAATATTGTACACCAAATATCTAGAACTCCTTCATCTTTTATAACAGACACTTTATGTCCATTGAACAGCAACTCCTTCTGCTGCTTCCCTCTCCCCCAGTGCCTTTCCTTTCTGCAACTGGTAGTTTTGCATTTGCTGTGAATATCTTTATGTAGTATATACTTAGCATCCATAATATCATTATATTCCCAATGCTCATTATTTCCTTTTATGTTGATGTGAATCATGATGAGGAATAATTAAATTGGCGGGGCAACTGGTTTCCAGAATAAAGTAGTTTGAGTATTGGCACTAAGGTGCAAACCCTGCCCTTCCCTCTTTAACACTTTTCCCTGGAGCTCAGTAAGTGGTGCTCTTTCATTTATAATCCCAACAGGACATTATCTGAGGCTACAATAGTGTTCAAAATAATAATAAGCAGTAGCTAAAGAAATATCTCTACCAGCACAAATTTTTGGTGAACAAAATGTCCCTCATGTATGTATATATATATATATATATATATATATATCAGTACATATATAACATTTGATTATACTATACAAAGTCGAACTTTTGTAATATTGTAAAGAAAAAAAATCATCCATAATACTCATGATAATTTATCTTCCACATCGTCTCCCATTCATATTATGTTACCTTCAATAAAGTCATTGATAGAGTAATTTTCTTTCCAAGCAACATATTTATTAGTCGTCACCTTTGCAATGAACTTTTGCAACAATAGAGGAATTTGTACCTTTTTGAAATGCCATGTAATTTGAATGTGTCATGCAACTACTTGACAAGGTTACATATTAGACAATGCATGGAGAACCAACGACAAATAAATTACAGTTGGTCCTGGAAAGCAGAATTTAGGTTATTCATAAAAAATAATTTAAATTATCTGGAAACTAGGTAAGACTAATAAAAAAATTAAAATATGCATGCTACAATAGAGATGTAGTATAGTATAGTGGTTATACACATGAGTTTTGGAATCAGTTGTTCCTGCTTATAATTCCTGCTTTCTGTGAACTTTTGGCAAATGATTCAAATTTATTAATTTTCAGTTCAGGAAACTGAAATGTGATTATTATTATAATTATCCCATGAAATAGTGTATATAAAATGTTCAACACTATAATTGTCAAATAGCATTCAATAATTGGTAATTACTTTTAAGAACTGAAAGAGAAATGTATTTTACTGAAATATTTGGAGAAAGGAGTTTTGAAAAACAATAGACTGTTGTTTGCAATTTCTAAATATCAGATGTTAGATAAATGTTCCTGAATAAGTAATTGCTTTAAAAGTTATGGTTTGAACAAAGAATGGAATACTATATTTCTCTTAAAAACAGTACTATTGACCTTTATGTGTTGACATGGGAAACAGCCGTGATATAGTCACGGGACAAAAGGAATATATAAAATTATGTATGGCATGATTTCATTCCTTGAAAAAAATGTTATTAGCTGTATATGTGCACAGCAGCTGCATTTGAAACATATACATCTAAGTAGTAATATTGTTCTATTTGTCTTTGGCTATTACCTAAATTTTTATAATTAACATGTACTAATTTTATAATAGAAAACTACTTTATTTTAAAAATAATTTTTTTCTATTCACATATCTTCTCTTTATTTTTCTCATTTAACTCATTCCCAAACTTATATGTCTGAAAAAATATTATTATTATATTTTGTGGGCTTCTATACCTAGGAGTCAACAAAAGACATGCTTAAGGATATCTCTTCAAAATTATTTTTAAAAATTATGCCTACTTACTTTACCTATTAATATCCTATAGTAAAACATTAAACAAAGTGAAACTATTCTCATTCAATAGTGAGAAAACTGTAGGATCTTACAAATAAATAATATATCTTAAAAGACCAAAAAGCAAAATTTAATATTTACTACTAATTTAGCAAGTAATTTTAGCAAAGTATAAACTATACAAACATACAAAACACTTTAGGTTAGTCTGTAAATTAGCACTTTGTGATCCCTCCAGCAGAGCTGTTGAACCAATAGCTTATAGTTATTGAAAATTCATTCTGTGTGGGGCAGTAAGTTCAATGTATGAATTATACACCTTAATTTAGTTAACTGCCTGAGGAGACAGAGGGTAGTTTCATCCTCATTTTATAGATGAAAATGTGGAGACTAGCGTGGTTAAACAATTTTGGTCAGGGTTCCTTAACCAACCAGTTGTAGAATTGAGGTCTGAACCCAATATTTTTAGCTGAATTTTAAGATCTGTCTTATCGTTCAAAAATTAAAAGCCAATTGACTACTCAGATGTTCGTAATGATTTCACTTTTGTTTTCCTTTTTTTGGTTTTATTTCATCCCTGTATTCTACTCCTAGCTGCTTTCAGTTATGTAAGTGAAGCACCACAGAAGTGGCTTCTGGCTATGGAAAAGTTTCTTAAAAGTCCTATCGCTCTAGAGCTATATTTTGTTTTGTTTTGTTTTTTGGCAATGACATTTAGTTTTTGAGTATGACCCACAATAAGAAATACATGTTATATCATTACCCAGTACAGACTCATACAAATGGTCCATGCCTTCCCTAAAACACAAGAATATTATTATTATTATTTTTTAAAGTGCTCTGGGGACTCCAGGGAAAGGGTGGGGGGGGGGTGAGGGATAAAAGACTACACATTGGGCACAGTGTACACTGCTCAGGTAATGGGTACACCAAGATCTCATAAATCACCAATAAAGGGCATATCCATGTAAACAAACACCACCTATTTCCCCAAAACCTATTAAAACAATAAATAAATGTCTATAGATACATAAAGTCCTGTGAATTGAACAGAATAATATGCTTTTTATGTATTTGCTTTAAAAGTTACAATAAAAGTCTGCAAATAGGTTTTTGCTTGGATAATTATATTTCATAAGGATTTTAAGAAATCTTATAGCAACTGATATATGCTTTTTACATTTTAGCACAAATTCCATTATGGTATATCAAAACTCACTATAAAATATTTTCTCTTAAAAAATTAGTGTGTCCAAATCACCAAAAGCAGAACATAACAAAACATACTAAAGTTGAGTAGGTGTAAATGTCTGGCAAGTGATAGATAGCTTAGTGCTAACAAGTCCACCCAGACTGTCACCTTTTCTCCTTTGCTGTCAGTCCAGGGAAAATTTTCAGCATTTTGGTGAAGAAAAATATTCCTCTATATTCTGTACTTATTACAGTTTAATTAGTCTTCCTACATTATCCAAACCCTCATGGTTCTGCTGTGGAATGCATGCTTACACACAGTAATGACTATAATCTACAGCCGAAACCAGTAGATGATTTCTGCTGGGGGGGGGAAATACTGACATTTTGCTCATTTTCAGGAGTAGCTTATAAAGGCTTTTAAGAATAGAACAGCAGATATGTGTGCTCTTTCAACCTTTGTTTTTCAGTTAGTTGTTTGGAATGATGTTGAGTACCAATAAAAACTTTCATGGAGAGGAAAATAATTCCTATCTCCTATAAAGTATTGGCATTTATTAAAAAAAAAGTAACATAAAAAATAAATGGCTTTTGGATTCATTCAAATATCAAGTGATGTAAATGTCAGGGTGAGAAAACATAATGTGTCATGGGAAATATGGAAATTTTGTAGAGGAGCAGGAAGAAATGCAGTTGATAAATGGTACCCTTTGCATCTGGTGCATTTTATGCTGCGACTTGGGAAAATCTCTAACTTCTCTGAGACTCGTTCATATGAGAAACGAAGACTATAATATCCTCTTCATAGAACTGTGATGATAGAAAAAATAATTTGTAACTTACTGACATGTTTTAGGCAATTTAGTAAATTTTAGATTATCTCCCCTTCCCTAATCTCTCTCCACATATTAGAGAAATGTTTTACTTGTTTCAGAAGAGGCAAGACATTTTTTGTATACTAGGTGAAGAGGAAAGGTTACTTCTTTTGGTTTCTTTAATGTCTGCAAAGTAATAGAAAACCTTTTCCCAATCTCGATTTCTTTGGGGTATTTATGAGAATGACTCCCAGAGGAATCACTGAATATATGTGTGGAAGCTGGGATTCCCTAAAGCATCTTGAGATTACAAAGCTACCCATCTCCTCTGAAGGCCTAGAAGCAGTAGAATGTGAAGAAGCTGTCTATAAAACTTTCTTCTCAGAGATAGGGAGTTGTAGCCTGAATTCCTCCTGTTGGTTAAACAATTATGATTAAGGTTAACAATGATTTAAAACAAAAATGTGTGTGTTCATGTGTATGTGTGTGTTTGCAGGAGTATGACAACACTACATTTGTAGTCTGGATAACTGCATTGTTAAGTGCTGACAGCCATTTAAAATATAAATATGTAAATAGAAGGAAAGAAAACAAGTCGAAAATGAGAAAAATCAAGCTACTCTTCAGGGTGTTATTGTTCAATGTCAGATGGTTGAATTTTCAGAAATATTCATAATATGTTCTTTTTTGTCACTTTTCTTCATGCAGGTGGTTACCACAAAATTTATCTATGAAAATAAGTAACGGGCACCCTTTTGTGATGATAATTTAGAATAAAAGAGAAATAGGAACTCCTAGAAGAAAAAATAATGCCAGCAGCACTTATTTAGAAAGGGAGCCATACACGCCAGTTACTGTGTCCTGCACATAATACATACTATCTTGTGTCATTCTCAAGCCAGTAATGAAGTTGGTAATATTATTAACCCAGTTTTATAAGCAGGGATGACCACCATGGTATACTGATTCCTCAAAAAAGGTCAGGAGAAAACGTTAAATATTAAAGAATTTCTAAAATGATTTGAGTTCAGAAATGGCTACGGAGTATAGAGTAGTAAGTAACAAGTTGGCACCGCCATGTAAAGAGAAAAGCAAACTTCCAATAGTTTCCTCTCACACTCTAATAGTTTTAGAATGAGTGGGACAGATAATGATCACATTTTCTATTGCCACATGAAGTTGGAAAAATTAAAATTGTGTCAAAGAAAATAAATTTTACTGTATTATCTTCAAAGAGGGAAAGTCTTGCTTTTGCATCCTTTAATAATAATATGTAAAAGCAGGTTGGCTATGCATAATTGTAGCAGTAATTAAAGTGCTTGAAAGTGTCACTCAGGCTCATGAATTGCAATGAATCTACAGAATTTCTATAATGTCCAAGAACCATCTCTCTGCTTTTTAGAGAGATATTTTCACAAAAGGATGGGAGTTTATTTAATTTTTCAAGTACTAAATGGAGACCATGTTATTGTATTACTGAGACATTCAAGATGATAGTGTGGCAAGAATATAACTAATGGTGTTATTCATGCGACATTAGCATTCGCACCAGGTTTCGTTTTTACTCCATCTTATTTAATACCAGTGCTATAAACACACGAAGATAGGTTAAGTCTCTTATAATATTTATAAAATTATATAACCACAATACCTTTCATAACAGAGAAGGTCAAATTTTAACTTCTTTTCCTTTTTTTTTTTTTTTTTTTTTGGGAGACAGAGTTTCACTCTTGTTACCCAGGCTGGAGTGCAATGGCATGATCTCGGCTCACCGCAACCTCCGCCTCCCGAGTTCAGGCAATTCTCCTGCCTCAGCCTCCTGAGTCGCTGGGATTACAGGCACACGCCACCATGCCCAGCTAATTTTTTGTATTTTTAGTAGAGACGGGGTTTCACCATGTTGATCAGGATGGTCTCGATCTCTTGACCTCGTGATCCACCCGCCTCGGCCTCCCACAGTGCTGGGATTACAGGCTTGAGCCACCGCACCCGGCCTCTTTTCCTTTTTTAAATTAATTTTTTAAATTAATTTTTCTTATACTGACTTATCTAAGATTCTTTTTCTTTTTAATTGCCAAATAAAAAAATACTTTTAAAATATAAAGTTAAAAAAATTGGTCTTCCAAAAACCATGCTGAAATTCATACCACCTTCCTCATGTCCCAATGTTGTTTCATTGAGAAGGTCCTGATTATTTGTTTCCAACTGATGTCTAATTTATGTAAAATTTTGATTCTAGCAAAAGCTAAGCTCTATAAGTGTGACAAAATTAAATTTCTTAAAATTTAATTAAAAAATTCATGGCTTAAATAAACAAGAACAATGTTCAAAAATGCCCACTCTTAAGAACACTATTACTAATTGACTGATAATTCATCAAGTCTTCTCTGAAAACATTTACTAACTTCAGTTATAGTACTAGTATTTGCCTGACTTATAAGAAGTATAAAAGTAATAGAGGAATATATTTTTATTATTAAATGTAAATAATTTGAGTATATAAAATAAATAATAACAAATTTTAACACTAAATACCAAATTAATACCAATTACCACTCTTTCAACCCATTCTCTTCCCAAACAGGTAACCACTTTTGTCGCAGTGTGTCATATATCCTTTTAGAATTTTTTCAAAACTTTATACATATTTGTGTGTGTGTGTGTGTGTATACATATATATACATATATATATATAATTTTTGAGAGATAGTTGAGACTTCTCTATTTTATTCTGAGACTTGCTTTTTATAGTAAAGAGTTTGATACTTTTTTACGTTTTTTTTGTTTTTATTTTATGAGACAGGGTCTCACTCTGTCACCCAAGTTGGAGTGCAGTGGTACAATTGCAGCCTCGATCTTTATAGGTTTAGGTGATCTACTTCCACCTCTGCCTCCTGGATAGCTGGGACCACAGACAACTGCCACCATGCCTTGCAATATATATATATAGTATTTTTTTGTGAAGATGAGGTTTCATCATGTTGAACAGGCTGATCTTGAATTCTAGGGTTCAAGAGATCCTCCCTACTTGGCTTCAAATGCTGAAATTACAGGTGTGAGCCCCTGTGCCTGGCTCTTTAGTTTGATATTTTAATCTGTCTTTACATATTCAACAAAATATATTCAACGGTTGCTTAACACTGCTTGGTAAGAATATACCATTATATAGTTTACTTTTCTCATATTGATGGACTTTGTCATTCCAAATTTGCAATAAGCATTTTGGTGAAGGCTTCC
Source organism: Sapajus apella (assembly GCF_009761245.1). NCBI lineage: Eukaryota > Metazoa > Chordata > Mammalia > Primates > Cebidae > Sapajus > Sapajus apella. The sequence goes on from NW_022436946.1 coordinate 53,041,316, forward strand.
TGGTGGTGCATACAAATGTTTTTGATGACTAAATTACCACATGTTGAATTACTGGGTCAAACAATATATGCTTTTAACATTTTTATAAATATCACCAGTATGTTATCCAAAAGGGCTCAACTTGCTTCACCCAGAATCAAATTTTCTACAACCCTTAATAACAATAAATGTTATGAACTATAGAATACAATGCAAATTTTAAAATGTCTCATTAGGCCACAAAATTGTATTTGCCTGTTTATTAATTGGTAAGGTTGGACCTTATTACTTTTCTTGGGATAATTTTTATTTCCTTTGTGAAATGACTATTCATATTTTATTTGCTGCATTTATTATGTCATTTTGCATAATTAATTTGTGAATACTCTTTATATATTACAAAATGAAGCTTTTGTCTAATTTGGGGAAGGAATATTTTCTCTCAGGTTTTTAAATTTAAAGACATAATAAATTTTGCTCATAATATCTTTTGTTGTTATGCTAAAGTTTTAATAATTAGGTAGTTGAATCTATTACTTAAAAAAATGTATTGCTTGTTAAATTTGGCTTAAAAAGCTCCTTATGATTTTCTTTTTTAAAAGAGCAGTTTCAAAGATTGACAAATGGAATTTAATTAAAATAAAGAGATTCTATACAGCAAAAGAAACTATCAACAGAGTAAACAGATAAAACCTAAGAATAAGAGAAAAATATTTTAAAAGTATGCATCTGATAAAATTATAATATCCAGAATCTATAAGAACTCAAACAGACTAATAGGCAAAAAATAAACAACCCCATTAAAAGTGGGCAAAGGACATGAACATACACTTTTCAAAAGAAGAGCTATCCATGGCCAATAAACATATGAAAAAAAGGCTCTACATCACATTAGAGAAATGCAAATTAAAACCACCATGAGATACCATCTCATACCAAGCAGAATGGCTACTATTAAAAAGTCAAAAAATAACAGATGCTGACAAGGTTGAGGAGAAAAGAGAACACTTATATGCTACTGACGGGAATGTAAATTGTTTCAGCCATTATTGAAAGCAGTTTGGAGATTTCTCAAAGAAGTTAAAACTACCATTAGACCCAGCAATCATGTTATTGGATATATAACTAAAGAAGGATATATAATTCTACCATAAATACTCATGCACACGTATGTTCATTGCACTATTCACAATAGCAAAGACACAGAATACATCTAAATGCCCATCAATGATAGACTGGAAAAAGAAAATGTGGTACATATGCACAATGGAATACTATATGACCATAACAAAGAATGACATCACATTATTTGCAGCAACATGGATGTAGCTGAAGGCTACATTAGGCTATTGCCCTAAGCAAACTAATGCAGGATCAGTTAACCAAATATCATATATTATCACATACAAGTGGGAGCTAAACATTAAATACACAGGTACACAAGAAGGGAAGGACAGACAGCCACTGTGGCCTACTTGAGGCTGGAAGGTAGGAGGAAAGTGAAGGTTGAAAAACTACCTATTGGATACTATGCTTATTACCTAGGTAAATAAATAATCTGTCCATCAAACCCCTGAGACATGCAATTTACCTATCTAACAAATCTGCATGTGTACCCCTGAGATAAAATTTTTTAAAAAGTAGTTTTTAGCAAAAGAAATTATTAGTCCTCAGAGCAATAATAACCTGAAACCATTCCTAATAGTTTTTTATGAATTATTATTTTGGTTGATAAGCCTTAACATCTAGATTGAAATTTTCTGCTCAGTTATTTAATATTATTACAGATGATTCATTTCCATTTTAATCATCACTTTATATTTCTATTCACTGCCTGGCCATGCTATAATCTCTACAGCACAGTTGAGGAATTCAGGAATGGTATTGTCTTTATTTCCATTGAACTTATTTAGATGAAACAAGTATGTTTACAGTAGTAAATGACATGAATTAAAGTTTTAGCTTGAATTTATTTACAAACTTGTGTATATAAAGACCAACTCAATCTCTTAGTCTGAAGCAGAGGTAAAGAGTCCCTTGCCTTTGGTATTTTGATAAAATATCAATTATGCATGTAATTGATAATTTGCAATAGGTCCTGGATCTACAGAATAGCATAACTATGGTATAAATACTTTTCTGCTTTGTTGAGTGAGTGCTTTGAAGATCTGAGAACTTTAGGGAAGCAAAGAATAACATCTTGTTGGAGGTGGGGCCTGAAGGAAGGTGTCTGGGGTCATGGGAGCAAATCTCTCATGAACAGTTTGTTGCCTTCATGGCAGTAACATGTGACTTCTTGCTCTAGAGTTGGTTGTTTAAAAGAGTCTGGAACCCCTTCTCCTTGCTTGCTCCCTCTCTTGCCACGTGACACACAGGCTCCGCTTCCCTTTCTCCATGAGTAAAACTTCCTGAGACCTCACCAGAAGCTGAGCAGATAATAGTGCCATGGTTCTTATACAACGTGTCATACCATAGATTTCTTTTCTTCATCAATTACTATATCTCAGGTATTCCTTTACAGCAATGTAAAACAGACTAATGAAACATCCAAAGGCTGTGGATGAATTTTAACCTGCACCAACATGAGAGAGGCTTAAGCACTACTGGAATGCAGAAGAGGAGAGAGACACATCAGCCTTGAAGACAGCACAGAGGGAGGGAAAACAGGAATTGAAGTCAACCTTCACTGGGTGAAAAGCTTTAATGTTGTGTGGATGTGTTTTTAATGCCCTAGAACACTTAGTGGAGAACCGGATAGTAAAATTACAAAAGAGAAGCATGAATTAATGACATAGAAAAGAAAGAAACTATAAGGAAAATAAATGAAAGCAGGATCTAGCTCTAAAATGCCTTTAGGAGAGTTAACAGTAGCCTTTGAATGGAGCTGGGTAGTAATGGAACATGGTTTAAGTAGTGGCCAAGGAGCATTTCTAATGAAAGGAAACTGGATGCATTTGATTATTTACTGTTGTATGGGGCTCTGAGGGTGCAGGTGGAGAGTCAGTAGACTCCAGTTCTAGCCCTGTTCCCTCCCACCTATGTATCCTAGATCTAACTACTTCATCTTTCTGAGCTGTAGTTTCCTCACACAAGCATTAGAAATAATACTAATCCCTGTTAGACAATTGTAAAGACCGAGCTTACATATATTAAGTGCCGGCACAGTGACTTACACATAGATAATACCAAATTACAAATGCTAACAGTGATTATTATAATAATTAAGTACTTTTTGTAATCAATAACACATTTCAATCTGCCATTGCCCCAATGTGATTAAGGCAGAGGAGGAGTTCTTATTATCCCTAAATGAACAAGATGAGATAAACTCACTTGCCTCATAAAATAACAAAGACTTTGAGCTTTTGACATTAGGCCTCATGAATCTTTTGGAAGAACAGTCAACATCGTAAGAGATAGTAAGAAATAAACACAAGATTTAACACAAGATAGCTCCTCCTGGGTAGAAAGGGTTTACTATTTACGTGTTTTCTATACATGATTTTCTTACATCATCATTACCATCCCATGTACTAGAATTCCCATTTTACAGATAAAGGAGGTGAGGCCCCTATAGTTTAAGTTACTCTGCAGGACGCAGTGTCTCACGCCTGTATTCCCAGCATTTTGGGAGGCCGAGATGGGCAGATCACAAGGTCAGGAGATTAAGATCATCCTTGTTAAAATGGTGAAAACCCATCTCTACTAAAAATATAAAAAATTTTCTGGGCGTGGTTGGCATGCGCCTGCAGTCCCAGCTACTTGGGAGGCTGAGGCAGGAGAATCACTTGAACCCAGAAGGCAGAGGTTGCAATGAGCCAAGATCATGCCACCACATTTTAGCCCTGGTGACAGAGTGAGGCTCTGTCTCAAAAAAAAAAAAAAAAAAAAAATTACTTATTTAAGATTACATCAGCCACTAAATGGTAAAAATAGAAGTTTCTTGTTATTCTGTCTCATCCTAGAATGCAAGCTTTTTTCACGAGGTCAGGCTGAAATGAGTCATCTGTTGATGGTGCTGGAATAGGTTGTAGACTAGTAAGACAGATTGGAAGATAGACATCATCTGGAATGCATTAACCTGGACGTATGTCACTAACACATTTCTTTTTGGAAAGTTTAGCCAAAAGAAAGAAGAGAAGAGTTATTTTTTGCATGGTGGAAGAATGGGGGTGGAAGTAGAATGAGAGAAGCCAATATTTCAGAAACTGAATGTCATATAGAAAAAGAAGAGGAGGTGTTCAAAATTGTTGACTATGGAAGAGAGAAAAATTCAGCAGGGTGAGAGAGGGGGGAAAAATTTAAATTGGCAGGGTCAGGCTTCTGGGAGGAGACTAGAAGCCATTCTAGAATGGAATATAAGCAAATAAGAACACAATTTATATTAAAAAGAGAGAAAATGCAAAAAATAAAAATAAAGATTATCATGCAATCTATATAACTATAAATTTAGAGAAAATCAGCCTTATGAACTAAAAAGTTTAATAAAGAGACATTTATGATCCCACAAAAAGTATAATTATATGATTTCTTGACAATAAAACAGGAAATGAGTTTTAACAATATTATTAACTTACATAAAATGTGCTTACCTTCCCATCCTAGTTCTACTCTTCTTTTCAATGGGTACTACCTTTCCACATCCATTTCACTGTTGGATACTGATGTAGTATTTCTCAAGAAAAAGATTGAATTAAAAACAAATTTTGAGTTATTTTCTCCTCTTCCTCATGAAGAGCCCTTGGAATTTTCCATCATTTCCTCTGTAATATTTTTCTCATTATTTATTTCAACTCTAGCTTGAGAATAAAATGTTCCCACACCTTTAGGAATTGACTGGTATTTTTCTGTAGCTGTGGTAGCAAGTAGTCACCAGAAGTGATTTTAAAACTGATTAATTAATGGCAGTTCCAGAAACTGTGAGAACTGATTTTACACAAAGTTGAAGAATTAATGGCACTGCATCTCAGTGAACATGCATTTGCAAGTCAACCAACTAGTAACAACCCTATCTTTCTGAATTAATCCAAAAAAGACTCACTTCAACGAACATAGTTCAGGAAGTTAATTAATCAAAGGAATTCTCACCTGAAGAACCATATTTCTACAAATGACATCAATACACTTATGCCTCTGGAAGTCTACCAATCACTGAATTATACTCTTCCTCAAAGCCCTCTAAAATATTAGCAGTCTTCTCTGCTCTGAGACGCTGTGTCTGACAAGTATATTTTGTCCTTTTTAAAATAAGTGATCACTTCAGCATTGGGTTTTTTTGTTGTTGTTGTTGAAGATATTGACAGCCAGATTTTATTCTTTTGGCAGCTGAATACTCTGGAAATTAATAATTCGTGCAACAGCCTCAGAAAGGATATATAGTCATATTCTTTGCATCAATAATTTGATTTCTAGAAACTGGTACAAACTGACACTATGCATTATCTTTATTATGCATTTTTGCATTTAATCCTCACAACAGCTCCACAATATAAGCTTGTTTTTATTCTCAGTTTTCATTTGATGAAAGCAAAACATTTGATGACAAAACATTTGACAAATATTTAAACTGAAATGTTATTTACATACATGAAAACTCAAGTACACTCCAATACTCAAGAAAAGGGTTAGGCAAATAGTCATTATAAGGGCATCTAAAAAAATGAACATATTAAAATATTTATGGCTTGACACTGAGTACAAAATCAAAAAATATATAACTATATCATGTAAAAATATGTGTGTATATGGATTAGAAATAAAAGGAAATATGGGCAAATAATTTTGTGAATTTCTGTGTTGTTGGATTCTGAGTGGATTGGCCTTTTATATTGTTCTAATGTTCATGTAATAACAAAGGTAACCTAGATATAAAGTGCAGTTTCTGCTTTTGAGCATTCTAGCCACCCATCCCATATTCTATTGAAAATATTAATGTCCCATAAGATTTGTGATAATTAAAGGGGTTCTAGAAACTCCTGCTTATTTAGGGTCCTGAACTCCTATACTAGAGATTTCCAAATTATATTCATGTGTTATCTACCATAAATGTTCCTTTTCCTCTGATTGCTTTGACCTCGGTGTGAAGCTGAGTCTCTTTAATTTCTCTAGAATTTCACACAAGGCAAATGTAATATTAGCAGATACTTCTGCAGTTTTAGATGGAGGGCTGTTATATCATAGCAAAGTACACAAGCTAATGTTGAACACAGACCACCACTTTGCTAAAATTCTTTTGGCTTACCAGCACATCTCTCATCTCCTTGAAAACTTCCTGATACATTTCTCTCACTTTATCATGTAAGGCAGCTTTCCATCTTCAATGTAAGCTCTGAGTATAATGAAAATTTGATCTTGTGCTCTCATAAAATCAAGGGACGTATTCTAGGTTTTACCTTTTAGCAACATAAAGATTTATTTTGAGGCAGATTATATTTCAAACATCAAAGTGGATGAATCACTATATTCATTTGGGGGATTTAAATGACATGTATTTAAGGTCACAAATTTTAAATTAGCATTCTACTGTGTTTAGAGTACAAAAGTGACATGAATTAAAAACGAATGATGGGACATAAAAAGTAAAGGGGAAGATTAATTTTTTAATGCAAAGAGATAAAATAAAGATAGCTTAAAATAAACTAAAATTCAAATTCAAAATGTATAGGATGATAACTGACTTTATAAGGATATCAAGAAAGCTCACAGGGTTAATATGTATGATTTTAAATAAAAGTTTAAGGTATATTTTATCTGTATCCACTTATTCTAACTACTTGATAACATAAATATTCACTCCACAGTGTTTTTCCTAGGGGACTAGTTCACTGTGAAGTGTTTTCTTGTTCTTTGCAGAGTAGCTTTAGGGAAATCATAGTCTCTAAAAATAAAATTTAAGAACAATTTGAAAATAATAAATTCAGATTTCTTGACGTCTTTGTTGACTAATTCTTTCCCCAGAGCATGTAACATGAAGCACAGACTTAGAACGGCTTATATCTTCATATTGAAAGTAAGGATATATCATTATAAGGGATAAGAAGAGAAAACAATACAGTCACTATTATAGGTAGTCTTCCATGGACATTGATTTTGACCATACTATCAAGGTGAAAGTAAACTAATGCTATTTTTTTAGTTACCAGAATAAAGCAGTAAGTTCTCTTGGGTACCAAGGGTAAAAATACTGTATCCTCAATTTTCTCTGAAATTATTGAAGTTCCGTAGGATTCTATATTACCAACTATGGTCCTTAGTTCCTAGAAACAAGTAAGGATAAAACATTGTCCGTGGTATGGAAGATACAGACGTATGTAGAAGAGCAATCTATCTATTTTTCTACCTATTTGTCCTACTTCATCCACTCATACATCCATCTATACTCTATCTACTTCTCCCGGTGGAGGAGAAAGATATTGAGACAGCACCAAGACTCATTTTATGTTGCATATGGAATGGTCAAACAGTGGGACTCTGGAGCATCTCCCATATGTGATCCCTTACAGGGTATCCCAATAACTCGTAAAATTAACTGAAAAAATGTGCTCAATGTTATTTTGTTTAGAAATCAATACCACAAACATTTTAAGTACCTGTTATTCACCAGGCAGAATGGTAGAAAGTCTTAGTACAAAAAAAGGTAGGCGGCTTTCTAAAAAGGAACTCTTCTGAGTAGTCTTTTAAACAAACAAAAATAAAACAAGCAAAGAAAATAGATAAAATAGACTTTTACTATGGTAGAAGGACTTTAAATCAGAAAATATAAAATAATGAGAATTCTGAACATTCAAATATAGTACAAAATTCAAACAGATTTGAGAATATTCTTTTCAAAACATATGTACGCATTGTAACAGATAACAAATGAGGGTTAAATATATAATGGATCACACTGATTTTGCATTTGCCTCCTATACCTACTATATTATTATTTTAAGGTATAAAAATAGTTTTTCTATTGGGTATATCTTCTTTTACTATTTATAATCCCCTCATATTCAAGAAGCTTCTCAAATGGCCTAATAAAGTATTTTAGAATTACCTAATAAAATAAGCTCCCTTAGAAGTCATCATTGTGATTGGAAAGCAATAGGGAGAAAGCTTGATTTACTGATTATTAAGTGTATACTATAAATTTTCTTTATATTAAAACTGTGTGGATTATGAGATCACACTTAGAGAAGTTGCAGCAGATGGGCATAGTGATGAAGGTATTAAAAGAAAGGATCACAGGTTAGCTTGGTTTTATCAAATGACTTTATTTCCTCTGAGATACTACGTATAAATCTAATAACATTGTGGCAGGGAGGACTGTTATCTAAGAAAATACATAATGAACGTTTTGTGAGACATAATTATTTCATAGTAAAAAGCACTTTATGTACAGTCATGTGTCACTTAAAGATGGGGCTATGTTCTGAGAAATGTGACGTTAGATGATTTCGTTGTGCAAATATCAGAGGGTATACTTACACAAACCTAGATGGTATTGCCTGCTACACACTTAGGCTATTGCCTCTAGGCTACAAACCTATAGCATGTTACTACACTGAATACTGTAGGAAATTTTAACACAATGATATTTGTATATCTAAATATAGAAAAGGCACAGTGAAAATACAGTATAAAAGATGAAAAATGGTACACCTGCATAAAGCACTTATCATGAATGGAGCTTGCAGGACTGGAAGTTGTACTGGGTGACTTAGTAGTGAGTGGTGAGTGAATGTGAAAGCCTAGGACATTACTATACACTACTGTAGACTTTATAAACACTGTACAAATGCTATATTAAATCTATAAAAAGATTATTCTGTCTTTAATAATGTAGCCTTAACTTACTGTAACTTTTTTTACTTTACAGACTTCAAAAATATTTTTAACTTTTTGGATTTTTTGTAATAACACAGCTTAAAACACAAACACATTATATAGCTGTACAAAATAATTTCTTTTTAAATCCTTTTCAATAAGCTTTTTTCTATTTTTAATTTTTTTTTATTCTACATTTTAAATTTGTAAAAACTAAGATACAAACCCACACATTAGCCTAGCTCTACACAGGGTGAAGATCACCAATATGACTGTTTTCCACCTCTGTATCTTGTCTTGCTGGAAGGTCTTTGGGGCATTAACATGCATGGAGCTGTCATCACCTATGATAATAATCCCTTCTTCTGGAATACCTCCTGAAAGACCTGCCTGAGCTGTTTAATAATTAAGTTTTTTTTTAAAAATAAATAGAAGTACACTCTAAATAATGATACAAATATGGTAAACACATAAACCATAACATAATCATTTATTATCATTGTTATGTACCTTATGTAATTTTACAGTATGCGCTATGCTTTTATACAACTGGAAGTGCAATAGGGTTTGTTTACACCAGCATCATCACAAACATGTTAGTTATGTGCTACTAAGTTCTGATGGCTATGATATTACTAGGAGGTAAAAACTTTTCAGCTCTGTTATAATCTTATGGGACCACTGCAGTATATGTGGCATCTGTAATGCCTGCAATGTTTTTGTCTGCAATGTCATGCATGCATGACTGTATTTTGTAATTTTTTTTTGTTCTTGCATAGGATTTCCTTAAAGTGAAAGTATATGTTTGCCCAATATAGCAGAAATAAATTAGCAATAATGATTTATTTCCCAATCTAGTAGAAAAATTTTTTTTTTCTTTTTTTTTATGAGATAGAGTCTCACGCTTTCGCCAGGCTGGAGTGCAGTGGAACCATCCTGGCTCACTTCAACTTCCATTTTCCGGTTTCAAGACATTCTCCCGCCTCAGCCTCCCAAGTAGCTGGTACTACAAGCATGCATCACCACACCAGCTGATTTTAGGATTTTTACCAGAGATAGGATTTCGTTGTGTTAACCAGGCTGATCTCGAACTCCTGACCTGAAGTGATCTGCCCGCCTCAGCCTCCCAATATGCTGGGATTACAGAAATGAGTCACTGCCCTCGGTTGGTCTCTAGATGGGACTTTGAAGCTCAACAAACAGGAAACAGACATTTCAGGTAAGAATTTTGACTATAAATGTGAATAATATAATGATATAAAATTTGCTAGCATTTCATTTAAAGTGTTTGATTATTTATGGACATTAAAAACAAAGAATTTAACAAATAAGAATATTTCCATATTGAGTAGACTTCTTGATGTGGTACAAAATTTAAGATTCAGAATGAAGGAAGATGTGTTCTGTGTAGATGCTCAATTCTTTACAAGCTGCTGATTCCAGGAAAGTCACTTAAACTCTAAAAGACTTTTCTTTTGTATAAATAAAGAACACTATTTTAATTCTCTATTTTTCCATTTTCACTCTACAATTGAAACATTATGATGTATATATAGAAACCTCTAAATTCTGAGCATGAAACTAAAATTTGGGCTTGAGGCATGTTCGTTGCTAATGTGGTGTCACTGCTTCTAAAACTTTTCAGTAGATAGAGCTAATAAATGTTAGGTATGTAGACCCTACATCTCTAATCTAGCAATACAGGATTAATTTTAGCTATCTATCCTTGCTGATTATAATTTCTTTCTCTAGCAATATGAAACCTACCTCCCAATATCAATAATTTATTTACTTATGCATTCTACTCTAATATACATGCAAAGCAGTTTCATACTTGCTAACCTGCACTTCTGTGAAAAAATATCAACTAAAGTACAATGTCCATGTACAGTTATTTTTATACTTAGCCTCATTCTTTGTCCGTTCAAAATACTGTTTTCCAAAATATAAGCTAGATCTTTGACTGCATCACCTTCAGTAAGCTTATATATTACATTTATAATGTGGCTAGATTCACTTGTCAGAGTTTCCACCCCATTTTGGGATAATGCATCCTGTTTATTGTCTTATTTTTTTTTATTTGCATGCTGCAGAGTTTATTCATTGTGTTATACAGTTCTATTGGTTTTGATGAGCACAGTAATTTGTCCAGCACCACGGACAGTTCCATAGCCATTAAAACTTCCCCAGGTAATCAACGATTTTGTAGTCCACCCTCCTATATCTCTAACTTGGGCAACCATTGATCTGTTTCCCATCTCTGTCTTTTCCAGAATTTAAGATACCTTAAATTATATATCTTGAATACATAGTCATTTGGGCCTGCCTTCTTTCACTTAGCAAGATGCACTAAAACATTTATCCATGATGTGCATGAATCAATAATTCTTTTTAAAAATTATTTGAATAGTATTCCCTTTTATAGATCTACCACAGTCTGTTCATTCATTTACCAGCTGAAGACAACATATTGGTTATTTCCACATTTTGGCAATTGAAGACAAAGTTTCTGTAAATATTCCCATATTGTTTTTTTTTGTGTCAAAAAATGTTTCTCAATTCACGTGGGTAAATACCTAGGAATGGGATCACTGGATCATATATTAAGTAAGCATTTAACTTCATAGGAAACTTGCACACACTTTTTCAAAGTGGCTGTACCATTTTGAATTGCCAACAGTAATGAAAGTAATGAATGAGTGTCCCTGTGGCTTGGCATGCTTACCAATATTTGATATTGTTAGATTTTTAATTTATCTTTCCATTTTAACCCAATGTTCTGGTACCTTATTGTGGTTTTCATTTGTATCTCCCTAGTGAACATCTCCTTATATTCTTATTAGTCATCCACACATCTTTCATAAAGCTCAGATATTTTACCGGGAAAATGGGATTTACTTTCTTATTAAATTTTAAGAGTTATTTTATATATTATGAAAATAAATTTTTTATTATATATGTGATTTACAAATCTAGTCCCCATATTTTCATCCTTTTAAAAATATTGTGACGAAACAAGTTTTTGAAAATGTTAGATTTTTTTTTCTATTGATTTACTCATTGTAATGAGGAGGGCTGTGATCAGCAAATTACTTTAGTTACAACAAAGCAAGTACATGAAAGCAAACAAAAAGCCCCCAAATTCCAGTATGTATTACAGCTTAGAAGTATGCATCTGGTATATTTTCCACTCTAAAATTTATTGTAAACATAGGATTCTATAAAACTTCATTTTAAGTAAGAAGTTTAGGATTTGATTTCTTTTCTCATTGAACTTTTAAAGTCATATGTTCCTTTGATGTGGTCTGAGGTTGTCCTTCAAAATTCATTAGGTAGCAGAACTGATGCATTGTATCAGCAGTTTCCTGGAGCAGAGTTTCCAGTATGGCAGCTAGTAGCCACATGAGACAACTGAGCACTTGAAATAAAGCTAGTTCCATTGAGAAGAGGATCATTATTTAAATTTAAAAGCTGGCACTTGATTTAGTTATTGGAAAACTTTTAAATATTTGTAGGAAAAATTTTCAACTGTAAATTTTATGAAGTCTAAATATAGATCAAGTATATTCAACAAAACTTTAGTATCTAAATTGAGATGTGTTATAAGTACACAATAGATTTCAAAGACTTAGTGTGAAAAAAGGATGCAAATTGTCTTATTCAATTTTTTACATTAATCATATGTTAAAATAACTACATTTGGAACGTACAGGGTGAAATAAATAAAATATATCATTAAGACACATTTCACCTGATTCTTTTTACTTTTTAAAAAATGTGGCCAAAAGAAAAATGTAAATAACATATGCAGTTCACATTATATTTTTATTAGATAGCACTGCTATAGAATATGATAATATGTATTAAATCATATTTTGTGTCATAATGCACTCAGAGTTCTGAAATAGGAATGTCAATAACCTATCCACCATCTCCTCCAATTCTCTGGCAGCTTTATATCCTCAGATGGGAGTTTCAGCAAAACAAGGGCTGAAGAGATTGTAGAGTAAGGCTTGAAATGGGATTCTAGGTCTGACAGTATTAAGTGTTAAGAAACAGCATCTCCTGATGTCCTAACATGCTGTAAATTGTAGGGACACTACTGATTCCTGATGGGCTCCAGTTTATAGCTTGCTTTCATCCAAGGAAAAGGGATTGGGCTATATTCTTTCTTTCTCATTGACATGAGTAGCACTAATGCTTTGCAGTATTTCTTAACTCAAAAACAAAGCACAGTTTCCCAGGATTTTACCTACTGTCTTATTTTTCAGTAATGTGAAATGAACAGTAAGAAGTTCACATCTGTGCAAAGACTACTTTTCTTCTTTTTTAAATTTTACTTATTAAAAAAATTACATATATATAATACATATACTCAATATATTCTTATATTCTTATATAAGAATGATTTAGTGGTATAGGCATTATCTACCCAAAATTAAAACTCATTTTCAGAAGATAGCTAATATAAAAAAATATTGACCTAAATTTAAAATTAGATTGCAAATTGAATTTTTAAAAAGACATGTTGAGAACATAAAATTTTCCATGTCTAACATTTATTTATTTTTTCTAGAAAACAAGAGTATAGAAAATTTAAGATTATTAACTATAAGATTTATTTTAAAATATAACTAAACATGATGAATATATTAATCTTCTGTGACAGAAAATTATTTTAAACTTTAGCCTTGATAGAAAGTTAAAACTAAGTTTATAGAAGATTTCCTCATAGAACCTAATCTTCTGAAATTATTCTGTACCTTGGATGAGTTCTAGTTCAAAATTTTCTGAAACAATATAAATCATATATAAGTTCCAATTGAACATATTTCTCCCACAATCAAGCTAGATTGAGAAAGTAAATATACACTTACAATTTAGAGAACATATCATGGGAAGCACATAGACAGTTGTTAAACTACTTCACTGTATTATCAAATCCTTGAATTACTACATTCTAAACCTGATGAGAAACAGAAACAAAGAAGTATGTTAGTTAAACGCACTGGGTGTACTGTATATGTAGCTAGAGAACCAAGAGAAATCCAAAAGAAATAATGCATGATAAAAACATAAATCCTTCTGTATTATTGTGTTCTTTGCTGATATCAATTTGTGATTTCTATTGAACTTTAAAAAAATGTTATTGAAGGCCGGGTACAGTGGCTCACACCTGTAATTCCAGCACTTTGTGATGCCAAGGCGGGTGGAAGTCAGGAGTTCAAGACCAGACTGGACAACATGGTGAAACCCCATCTCTACTAAAAATACAAATATTAGCTGGGCATAGTGGCATGCATCTATAATCCCAGCTACCAGGGAGGCTGAGGCAGAAGACTTACTTGAACCTGGGAGATGTTACAGTAAGCCAAGATCACACCACTGTACTCCAGCCTTGGTGACAGAACAAGACTCTGTCTCAAAAAACAAAAAAAAAAAAAAAAGAAAGACAAAAATGAAAGAAAAAAGTTATTGAATAGCTTAAATGGTTAGAATATATAATAAGGGAAATATCATTAAAAAGAATGAATGCTATAGGTTATAGTTGAAACTCTAAGAAAGTGAGTATAAGATATCTTGGTAATTAAATATATTTAAAGTTTCCCATTTACAGAATAAATTGTGCTCATGGCACAAACAAACAAACAAACAAACAAAAGTTGCTAAATGATCCAGATGTTTACAACTATCTGAATGCTTAGCAAAATAAAGATCAATTAATTTGATTATTTGTCTAAACATCTTTCATTTTCATGCTGATGTGTGTCAGCCAACATACTTGATTGGTATAAACAGAAGTAAGTGCTTTCAAATTGTATCAAATTAAGTGCTCCTTAATGAATAAAGATTAGATTTACTACAAACTGGGAAACTGACCTACTGGCATTCACTTACCCCAATCAAGAACATATATTTTTAAACTATGAAATAATTTAAAATATTATAAAGGGCAGATTCAGTTTTCTCTTTAAGCTAATGCCCCCACAAATATGCTATATAAACTTATTCCCTGTCAAAAAATGCATTTTTGCTATAGAACAGATCCAAGGGACTTCTTACACTTAGCGCTAACCAAAAATACTTGTTAGGTATCCTGTACTCATTACATACTCCAATGTGCACATGCTTACACACACATAAACACATTTTATTCTGATTTTATGTCCCTCTAACACTTGCATTATTTTTTCTTTCCTAAAGAAGTAGATTTTAAAACAAAATTCAGTCTGATTTCTTTATGTGTATTTCTACATAGCCTTGGGTTATGCTTGAAAGAAAAATAATTAAATTTTCCACTGAATTTAGTACCTTATCCTCCTTATACTTTGATAATGGATTTAAACACATTTAAAGACAATACAAATATGAAGGAATGGAACTGTCTTGCCTTTAAAAAGTCAAATATCGTGTAATTGTTCTTTTTCAAATATATAACACACTGTAAATGAACTTTGTCTCTATATTTTGTAACATTTGCTTAGTGTTTTTGTGAGTGTGCATGATTGTCATGCAATTATCAAAGCACTATTGTAAGGTAGGTTTTAATTTTCTCATTTTACAAGGTTCTGATAACTCGGACAACTGGTACATATTAAGAAGCTGGAAGGTATTGTAACTGTGGATCAAATCCAAACCTAACTTCAAAGTATCTACTTTTTCTTATTACAATCTTCACTTGCACATGTCTTCCTGGATATTGGACCATTCTGCCTATCTACTTTCAATACTATTAGAGCTCCCAATAAAAAAAATAACAAAATGCTTTATAGAGTAAATTAATTTCTTTGTTGAAACTGTGTATAGCTGTCTTAGGATTGTTAAGCAAGTAAAACCACAAAGACAAGTTTTGTATATAAAGTGTGCAGTGTATTGGTTATAATTCTTCACATAAAAGATAAAATAATCACTTAATAAAAACTAGAGAAGAGGCATAGACACCTATATGAACTGGCTGTCAAACATCTGTTTTATATATACATATAACTATTTTCTTTCTCAACATTTGCTTTCACTGTACCAATGTTTTCTTTTTTTGTTTTTACCATTGACATCTGATTTGATGCTTTCTAAAAGACCATGGCTGAAAAGTCAGAAAAATCAAGGCTTTAGAGTTCTTTCTAGAATCAGAACAAATAATGAGGGCCAGGAAGTGGCTTGAGTTCTTTTATCTATTTGGTAACTCAGGGTTTTTATTTTATTTATTTGTGTGTGTGTGTGTGTGTGTGTGTGTGTGTATCTGTGTGTCTGTGTGTGGGTTTGCGTCTGTGTTGTGAGTGTTTGCGTGTATTTCCCAAATCATGGCTGTAATTTAATGGCTCAGCATGCTGAATAAATTATACTTACTTAAATGAGCTACTCTTGTGATTATTTTTGTTGATAATGTTTTATTTGAACTTAGTTTTTGTTATATCTATCTTCCTTTTTCTATTATGTGTAGGAAGAAAATCATTTTCTCCATTCCCTTTATTTGTGTCTAAGCTAGTCAAATAATGACAGCACATTTTTCTCTTTTGCTTTTCTACATGTCTTTCTTCCTACAGTGGTAAGGCATCTGCCTGCCATGGGGTGGTGGTGGGAAACAGACACTCCATTTCTGTTACTTAAAGCATTATTTTAAAAACATCATTCTTTAGAAAGTCCTTCAGTTTCTTGTTCCATATCAAGACCAGGCTTGATGAGTTAGTCTATTATTTGGATGTTTTGCCAAGGCCCAGATGCTCAGTAACTTAAAGATGAAACATTAAGATGAATCACTAAGTGTTTTCACTTTTCATCTTGATGTTTGTCAACAACATAAATGCCTGGGTTTGCATGGAATTTTATATAAAGGAGTTTCAAATCATGTAGGAGCAGACCAAGCACTGTAGCTAATGCCAGTAATCAAGTACTTTGAGAGGTCCAGGCAGGAGGGCCTCTTAAAGCCAGGAGTTTGAGACCAGGTTGGATAACATAATGAGACCCTATTTCTACAAATAAAAAATAAAAAATAGGCAGGCACGTTTGTGCACATCTGTAGTTCCAGCTACTCAGGAAGTTGAGGTGGGAAGATTGCTTGAACCCAGGCATTTGAGGTTACAGATGATCATGCCACTGCACTCCAACCTTGACAACAGAATGAGACCCTTAAAAAAGTAAAGTAGGAAAAAAGCCCTCAGGCATTCTTTTGAGAAATGCCAGAAGAGGTGGAGAGAAAGAGCACAGTGGTAGAGAAAAGTGGGCTGCCACAGCTCTTGTTTTTCCTTTCTGGCTTTTCAAGGTCAATCCTCTAGGGGGTGCAGCTTTAGAAATTCTTAATTAAGTTGAGGAGATGCTCAGGGTTTTTGCCTTCAAATTTTGGAGGACATTACTGTGCTGAGTAATCCCAAGCCAACATGTGGTTCCCAAGTTGTAGTCAAGAATGCCCTGTGGCATGACAGACTCACTTTCCCTTAGCTATCATGCAACATGGAAAATTAGTTGAGGGGAATAAATGCGCCTTCTAAGAGCAAAATGACTTAGCCCAAAAGGTTTATGAGGCTCGCAGCTTTAACCAGGTGTTGGAAGAGAAAAGTATTAGGGACTCTGAGGAATCTAAGCACCAAGATCAAGGGCAGGCTGAATTAGTAAGGCCATTAGAAAAAGACAGAGCTGAGAAAGAACTGACTGTGAGAGATGTCAGCAGCTGAATGGGACTATAAAGGCACACTGAAGAGAAGGAGCCATAAAAGGAAGGTTTCATGAAGGAGGTCATGTTTGAGCTGAAGACAGTGACTCAGCCTTATGTTCAAGATCTAGCATTACAAGGAGAGTAGGCACAAAGTGCAAAGACCTAGGACAGGAACAAGCACTGCATGTTCAAACAAAAAATAAAATCATCCCAGTATACCTGTAGTTGTAGTGACCCAGAGCACTATGGATGTGGTGGGGGTGAGGGGAAGGGTAAGACAGCCAAGCATCAGCAGGTCACGATGGGCCTCAAAGGCCATTGTAAAGAGTTTAGACTTAATAGTGCAATGGATACAAGGGGATTTTGGCTGGGGACTGGCATGATCTGAATACAATTTTAAATGATCGCTTCACCTATCCTGTTGATAATAGAGGGGCAAGTCTGAAAGCAGTAGCCAGTTCAAAGGCTATTGCTGTCCCTGAATTGAGAGACAATAGTGGTTGTTAAGTTTGGTGGAAATAAGTGTTTGGATTTGGAATACATTTGATATATTTGAATAAAGTATTAAATTCAATTCCTTAGTATTGCCATTTCACAAACACAAATGCATCATTGAGCTATTGTTTTTGAGTCATTGTTGAGTAATTTTTTTTAGAGAAGGGTCAGTTCAAATAATAAAAATTAGATATTTATGCAAGATATTTCAGTAAATTGGGGAAAAATTCACCAAAGGTGAAAAATATGGAGACACACTAGTTTTATATAATTGTTTTCCATTGCTGTTGAATTAAAGATAGTGCAAATGATTAAGAAAAATACTACATGATCTATAAACATATAAGAATAATGAAATGGTCAAATAGAGCATTATTTATTTTAAAAAACAAGCTTCAGAGAACCCTGAATGATGTTGTTAGAAACACCTCAGATATACCAAAAACTGAATTCCATTAATAGAAGCAAATTTCTTAATTCAGTTGACCAGATGAGATTAAAGGACAATTGAATTTTGAAAAAAATAATGACAAGTACTATGTGCTGTTTATGGTAATAAGTGAGACTTGCTGCCAAGAGAGGTCATGGGCCAAATCCTGTGGCTGTGCTTTAAGTAGAATTTTATGACTTCAAAATTTTATGACTGGGTCTTTGAGCTTTTTTTTTAATCCAACATACATTTTCTAAATGTCTTCTATATAACAGAGAGTTGTTAGGGGTTATGGCCATGGAGTTCCTAACACACTCTCTCTTCCCTTGAAATCTTCACAGCCTAGAAGTGGAAGGGGAGGAAGAGAAATGAGCTACATGTGTACAAAATGTCTGGCTTGGGGTACACGTCATGGCATTCTATTTTGCAAGGTGGAAGCTTAATATAAAATAGGCTATTCAAAGTGAATGTTGAATAATGACAAGGCAGTCCAGCATGAACAAAGGTAAGCATAACACGAATAATATTATTTGGGACTAAAAAGTAATTTGGTCTCAGTGGAACAGAGTAGTAGAGAGTGTCATGGAGGATAGGCACAAGGCAGAGGTGAGCTGGAGGGCCCCTGGCTCATGCTGAGAGCTTGATTCTCATCAGTGCTAATAATAATAACATCCAGTGACAAAAGAGCGTTCACTATGTATAGGCACAATTTTAAGGATTCTATACATGTATGTTCTCATTCAGTCCTCTCAACACAATTACAAGGTAGCACTATTCCTCCTTTGGAGATGAGTTATATGAAGCACAGAGAAGTTAAGCAATTTGTCCTAGATAATTCAGCTTGTAAGTGGTGCAGCTGGACTGGAACCCAGACAGATTGATTCGAGTCCCATTCTTGGTGTGAGGTGTCTGCCTTTTGCCTACAACATGGGACAATTTGGCTCTAAAGGATTTCTTTTTCATAATTATATGTGGAAAAGAAAATTTTCCCCATCCTAGTCCAAAAGATGTTGGTTGGCTCTCTACACTCGGCAGGAATATGAATAAGAATCCTAGACCTAAAAGCGCAAAGCCAAGTGAGAATGAATGGGAAGAAGGTAGGGAAATAGTGAACATTTCTTAAGCATGCTGTTGTGGAACAAATTCTGGCTAGATGATTTAAAGGTCATCTTCCCAGGTCCATATAGCTGAAAAAAAAAAAAAAAAGAGTGGCCACGAAAGACGTGCATAATTTGTATTTGCTTCTACAGCTCTTGCTTATTTTCATTATCTGAATTCTTTCAAGGATTGTGCTTTCTTCTTCATTCCTTCTTTCTTACTTAGCTGGCTTGAATGATCTATCTTGACCTTATGGTTAAAGTGAATAGGATGTGGATCCTCATGAGTTGAACAGGGCTGGATGTTCTGTAGAAAGCTAGCCTTGAATGATGTAGACTCTTCTACATGCTGAGTTGCTGCAGGTGACAGAATTAATGACACTTAGGACCACTGACAAACATCATATCTTAAGAACTTAAAATACACTTTTGCTTGGAATAGAGATTGGTAATTGTTATAATAGATGTTTAAAATTGATTTGTCCAAATTTATACATATATTTTATCAATAGAAATATTTTCAACATGTACTTCAGGGAAGGGAAAGCTGCTTTGTTCTTTTAAAACTTGCACACTTCAGGACAAATTCTTGGGCTTCTTGCCCTGAGCTTTAAGCAGTCCTAGAAACCTCATTGTACCTTCTTCCTGAAGCATCTATTTTACTCGAAGATTTGAGAAAATAAAATTCGTTCTAAAACAGATGGTATATCATAAATAAAATGCAGAATGTACACACATTTTAAAGACTTATTTAATCAAAACATTTATGGAATGGAATCTCTATTATGATAGGTGCTGCTGTGATTGTTGGGGCTAAGGCTGTTGTTCCTACACATTTATGGCTGTCTTATGCTGGATGGTATGAAAATAAAATATGCAAGTTTTAAGGCATGTATGAATACTTTTTAATAGAATACAGTAGAGGAATATTTTGCCTTTAGATGCTGGAGAAAATAAATTATGGTGTTTTGATTTAGACCAGAGGTTAGCAAAGTTATACACTAGAGAGCCATATGGTAAACATTTTAGGCATTGCAGGCCAGGAGGCAAAGTCAAAGATGTCCTATAAGTGCCCACATATTATACAATTTACGTTGCATCTGCTCCACTCTGCTTCTGTAATGTGAAGGCAGCCCTATATAACTATGTGCTATAGTTTACCAAATTATGGTTTAGACCATAATTAATTTTTTTTATTTTTAAATTTCACTGAGACATATGTCTAAAAACGGCTTGATACTTCTTGTCTTTCAGTTGAATCAATCAAGTTTAAGCACTCCATCTTTTCATTTCTCTAGCTCTAATGGCGTCTTGGAATAATTAAACCAATAAATAATAAGCCCTGATTTTTCCTGTAACAGGCCTGGGAGAGATAGACCAGTTCATAGCCCAGGAGCTTCTGATGGATAGGATAAAGTTTAGGCTGAGTTCTAGGTGCTGCTCCCAATGACTGCAAAGCACTTCATACTTATTCAGATGGTGTTTTAATTCCTCATCCTACATGTTAAGATTCTTCCAGGAAGAAGGATCTGAAGATAGGAGATAAGAGGTAAAGTCAGACAAAGATTGTATAACACTTGTATCTGTCATCAATCATAGCCACCAAGAGGGAGATGCCTCTTGAAACCTGGGTTGGGAAAGTAGGCCAGGAACAGACAGTTGGTGACACTTCTTACTTCCTTATTAATTTTTTGTCTATGGCAATAACAAGAAAAAATTGAATACTTCCTTTTAAAAGCACATGTCTTTAAGAGTGTTCAATGAGGTCAAGATAAGATAAAGCAGGTTTGTTGCTCTTCTCCCAACAACGCTTCCTCCTCATTCTTCCGACAAAATTGGAGGAAGGGTTAAGAACAAAAAGGAAGGAAGGAAGGAAGGAAGGAAGGAAGGAAGGAAGGAAGGAAGGAAGGAAGGAAGGAAGGAAGGCCTGTGACAATTTATCTTGGGCTCACTGACATTGACATAGCTCTATATATCCTGCCTGCTATCTTCAGTCAGACTCCCAGAACTCCAAAACCCTAGGGGTAGTAAGAGGTGTTCAGGCTTTCTCTCTTCCCTGACCCCTGGATGATTCCCTCTACAAGAAGCTGACATTCACTGAATAGGTTCTCCCAGTGTACTACAGAGCCTAGACATCACCAGTGTTGGAAAGGTTAGCATCCACTGATTTGTTCTCTTTAATACTGGGTTCTTAAAATTTCATGGGCATAAGAGTCATCTAATGGCTTATTAGAAACACATATTTATGAAGTATATTTCCAGAGATGCTGATAATAGGTATGGGTAAGATACTGAATTTCCATATCTAACAATTTCCCTAATTTTTAGATGAATTTGTTGCAGATGTTTGGGGATCATGCTATAAAAAATAACAGATCAGATCCAGAGTGTTAAAAACAACTGAATAGAAAAAGACTATAGAAACTTATCATTATCTAAATAACCATTAAAACTTTTCTTGAGTATAAATTAACTGCATGAAAAATAATTGTATCACTATATATTTTAATTAGAAAACTTAAGACACAGCTTTTCATTTGGACCAAAGGCTCTTGGGAAATCAATGATCAAATGATGAAATTTAGCATAGTATGTTTATGCTTTTTGTAGTCAACAAAGAAGAAATTCCATTCCTAGAAAAAAATGTTAAATGGCTATTTTATGCCATGACAATTTAATTTAGAATAATATAATCTTTATTTTGTAAAGATGTGCTTATACTGCGATGAGGTGATTTTAAAAATCAGAATTTCTTATTAGATTCTCATCAAACAATGAATGTTCTGGGAAAGAAAAAGAGTCCATTCCAATTTTAACTGCAATTTCTATGTTAAATACAATGGTTTGAGCTATGTGTTAATAGTACATGGCTTACAAATAAACTGTTATTAAAAAAATGAAATACATTATATTGTTCAGAACATAGGGCAATTTACCACAAAGCAGTACTCTGACTCACTGCATACAAAGAAATGCATTTTGTTTTAAAACAGATTTATCTCCTTTTGAATAATTTTAAAACTTGAATCTCAGGATTTTAATAGCCTAAATAAAAGTACCACATTCTTCTGAACTTATTCCTTCCAAGGGTGAGCATTCCACCACTGTGAGTGAATTTGACTCTACTAAGTAAGCACAGAAGAATCCAGGCTGCCTGATACGAAGCCTTAAGAAGACTCTTTAACTTTGTTTTTATTTGTTCTTCTAATTCACACTTAGAATGCATTTTGAAAAAAAATTAAATCATACTTGGCAAAAAAATCTGTGCTTGCCTTCTATTTTGTGTAGAAAACTACATAAAATAATTTACATTTGTGTAGTTTTCTACTGCCAACATTTTTCATCAATGTCCTTCATATATTTTATATTTGTCCTTCTTATATGGACCATGTATGGCAAATATGCAGATCTAAATTTATCTTAACATGGGAAAACTAAAATAAAATATCAAACTATTTTTCATATAATTTGGTCAAATAATATTAAAATATGTACTATAAAAGTGAAAACATTACTAAAGAAAAAGAAATAAAATACTCAACCTAAATTTTCTGCATAAGTATCTTTTCCATTTCATAGCTAATCTACTCTGGCAAATGGGTAGAGAAATACAACCTTGGCCTTGAGTTTACTGAAGGTGGAGAGTTGAAAGCTCTGGACAGAAAGCAGGTACCAGGAATGCTCTTATCCTTAACAGTGTATACATTATTCTATACATTTGTGTTACAAAATTCTTCTTTAGAAAGGCAGTGTTATTCGTTTATGTAAATTGATTTAATCAGATGATCTGGTTGTCCTTCTAAACACCTAGCCAAGATTAGCCCCCTGTTATGCATTGAATTATGGCACCCCTAAAAGACATGTTAAAGTCTTAACCTCCAGTACCTGTGAATGGGACTATGGTTGGAAATACATTATTTGCAGATGTAATCAAGATGGATCCATCAATTAACTTTATTATAGCAATTATTTTACAATGTATATATATATAAAGACCATGGTGTACATCTTAAATATATACATTGATTTTTTCTTGTTTTAAAATTATAGTTTAAGTTCTGAGTACATGTGAAGATTGTGCAGGATTGTTACACAGGTATACACATGCCATAGTGGTTTGCTGCATGAGTCACCCTGTCATCTACATTAGGTATTCTCCTAATGCTATCAGTCCTCTAGCCTCCCACCCCCCAACAGGTCCTGGTGTGTGATGTTCCCCTCCCTGTGTCCATGTGTCTTCATTGTTCAACTCCCACTTGTGAGTGAGAAAATGCGGTGTTTGGTTTTCTGTTCTTATGTTAGTTTGCTGAGAATCATGGCTTCTAGCTTAATCCATGTCACTGCAGAGGACATGAACTCATTCTTTTTAAGGATGCATACTATTCCATGGTGTATATGTGCCACATTTTCTTTATCCATTCTGTCATTGATGGGCATTTGGGTTGGTTCCAAGTCTTTGCTATTGTGAACAGTGCCACAATAAACATACGTGTGTGTGTTCTTTGTAATACAATGATTTATAATCCTTTGGGTATACCCAGTAATAAAATTGCTGGGTCAAATGGTATTTCTGTTAGCATTGTGGAAGGCAGTGTGGTGATTCTTCAAGGATCTAGAAATACAATTTTTATCCATCAAATATTCCTCGGTAAAGAAAAGAGGAAATAAAAGATGAAAATCACAAGGGAGCAGGATAGGCCCTAAATCCAATGACTGGTGTTATCAGAGAGCTTTGGAGATAGAGAGAGTCACAGAAAGAAGTCTATCAAAGAAGAAGCAGAGATTGAAGTTATGCAACCACAACCAGGAAACTTGCTAGCAACCACCAGAAGATAGAGGAAGCAAGAAAAGGTTCTTTTTGGAGCCGTTTGAAAGAGCCCGGCGCTATTGACACCTTCAGTTTGGACTTCTGGCCTCCAGAATTGTGAAAGATTAAATGTCTGTTGTTCAAAGACACCCAGTTTGTGGTTATTTATTGTGGCAGCCCTAGGAAATTTATACACCCCTCATAGATTTAATTTCAATTTGGGTAAGGAGAGTCGTTGGGATAATGATGGGATGCTATGGTGTTGAGTTGTTGAATATAAAAAAAGCAGCATAAGAATTCTCTTCACCTGAGAGATGGAAATTGAGCGCAAAGAGGAAGAAGGAAAGAGTCTAGAAAACGCATACATATGCATACACACACATGAATGTGTTTTTGTGTGTGTGCACATATTTGTCTTGACTGAACTTAAAAAATCATCTTAAATAATGCCGTTGCATGATAATAATTTTTGAAATATTCACTGGTCTCCTCCCCTACTCCCCATTCAAGCATTTGGCCATCACTTAGTCACTTAGCTGATGTTGCATGGCTGAAAGTCCATTTCTAACTGTTATTTTCCAATTGCCCAAGGCCAAGGCAGTCTGTACGAACCTACTACTTTCTTGGCTTTGTTCAGTCTGTCCTCATCACTGTAGCCTTCTGTCAGCTCTTCAAAGTGCTCTCCTATTTCCATATGTAACGTCTATTGGCATAACATGTCACACATTCTAATGTAGCATGATGCATGAGAGGAAAGTAAGTTTAAACTATTCTCTCTAGTATAAGGGGAAGGTGTTTTCTCTTCAAATTTGGTATACGTGGGGGGTGGTGAATATACAATTTCTACATGCTATTTGGTGTGGGTGTCAAACTCAACTACATCTTGAGCTTAAGATTTTTCAACCTGAATAAGCTGATTTAAAAAAGAAAATTAAGTGGCCTGAGCTTCAAACCCAATGAATCATATGTGATTGTAAGTAGAGTTATAGACTTAAGGCTGTTTACACATCTAACTCTAAGATAAGATAACCATGCTGTAGCAAAATGTGTCTCAAACGGGGACTCATAGCCCATTTGGGTCAGATTTGAGAGAGAAAATTTAATAACACCTCTTAGAGAAGCACCTGACATGAAAATTTTATCGGCCAAAAAAATTCAAGGTAATTACAGATCTTAGGACTCAGATGAAAGGAAGGGTAATTAAGAATTAGAAAATTATATCAGTTAAAAACGAAACATAATTATTAGTTTAATTGATGGCTATGACCTAATAATTAATTTTTTTAACTCAGGTAAATTTAGTGCTTTATTTATATGTAAAATTTCTGATATATTATTCTTACTTGTCATTGTAATAAATATGTTTACAATATATGCCATATTTTGAATACCTACATATACATGTGAACATCTACTTTAGCATACATAATTTTTAAGAAATAACAATCTCTGCAAGAGCATTGTTACCTACTTCTGTGTAAAGATGTGATATTAGAAAGCTTTTATCTGCATACAATTGTGGTGACAAATCAGGAAAGTTTTATTGGAATACCCACTGATTAGTTTTTGAGACTTTACACACATATTTTGACACACACATGGACACACACATGCCTACATATCCATATATGATATCAAATGAGCTAAAATAACTGTTAAATATATCTTTATAAGTAAACATTTTCTAATCATCATAGGATAAAAAGATATAAATCCCTGGTTACATTACCAGATAGAAAAGGACACTGTGAGCCTATGCAACATAGCAAGACCTTGTCTGTAGTGACAAAAAAAAAAAAAAAATAGCTGGGCGTGGTAGTGCATGCCTGTCATTACAGTTATTCAGGAGGCTGAGGTGGAAGGATAGCTGGAGCCTAGGAAGTCAAGGTTGTAGTGAGCTGCGATTCCACAACTGCACTCCAACCTGGGCAACAGAATGAAATCTTGTCTCTAAAATCGGAGTGTGTAAAAGAATGAAGACTTCCCCTTCTCCTCTAGTAGAAAACTTGGGATCTCCTTAATAAAATAATTGAACATGTAATAAAATATACATTTTTGTTTTTATTTATTTATTTTTGAGACAAAATTTCACTCTTGTTGCCTAGGCTGGAGTGCAGTGGCGCCATCTGGCTCACTGCAACCTTTGTCTCCCGGATTCAGGGGATTCTCCTGCCTCAGCCTCCCAAGTAGGTGGGATTACAGGCACCTCCCAACATGCCCAGCTAATTTTTTGTATTTTTACAAGAGACGGGGTTTCGTCATGTTGGCCGAGGTGGTTTCAAACTCCTGACCTCAGGTGATCCGCCCCCTCGGCCTCCCAGAGTGCTGGGATTACAGGTATTAGCCACCGTGCCTGGCCCATTTTTATGTTCTTAGTATTTTTTTCCCTAAAAATACTATTCTTAAAGATACTCTAGTAAAGCAAGGCACCCACACAAACATCCGCACACATATATATTTAAATGAACTGAAAAAGATTACTTAGGCATTTTAAATTTAGAATTCTTTGCAGAATTAAGAACACTTAGGTTAAAAATATTAAGTAGTAATTACAAAATCAGATATAAAATATTTAGTTATGTTTAATAATTTACACTTGATTACACAGGCATGCAAAGTACTAAGTAAAAATCCTGATGCCATCTTTAACCTCCTAAACTTCCATTTTCATTCAAACACTGAGTCCTAATTCTAACTTTTAATGTATCTTTCTCCTCCTTTTAACTCATTGTCACAGCCAAGAGTATCTTCTCATGTATTAGAGAAATTGTAGATTTTACACCCCGTGTTGTCACAAATGAGTTATAACTTTCTAAAACATAGACACTCAGGTTTAACTCAACCCATTCCAAAGTTCAAACCGAAAGGAAAGGTGGTTCTTCAAATTCTAACCTGAGTCTTTACTTCTCGTCTTATTGATCATCATACCTCACCATATCTCAGTCATACAGCTCTGTTCTCCATTTCCCAATGACTTTATTTCCTTAGCTATTTCCAGATTTCTTGCCTATATTTTGGCTTTTGCTTAGTAGCTCAATTAAAACTTGTGAAATTCTGCTAATCATCTAAGACATAGTGAAATCTTTCTTGCTTTATAAAGTTTTATCTTTAAATCCTCTGTATTCTCATAGATAATTTCATATTGATATCAAAATATTTCCTTTACCTTGTATGCTAATGAATAATTTCTCAAATTTCTCTTTCCTCTTTAGATTGTGAGTTTTTTGAGGACATTGACTATTTTATTTATGTTGTATCCTTGGAGCCTAGAAGAGCACTTTAAACATTATATATATATATATGTGTGTGTGTGTGTGTGTGTGTGTGTGTGTGTATACACACACATATATATGTGTGTGTATATATATTTACATATATGTGTACGTATATAATATATATACATATATATATATAATCGATGAGTGTCTCCTTATATAAATTTGTCTTTGGAAAAAATTGATGAGTGTCTAGCCATCAAAAGGCAGACATAAAATGGTGACATTTTATATATATATATACACACATATATATACACACACGTGTTTAATTCAAAGTAATAATTCCATTGAAGACATTTTTTGATAATTTTAAGAAATGGTATAAAATGAGAATCATGATCAATCTCTAGTATGATCATTGCTATTACAAATGTTCCTTCTGATTTCCCTTGGGAATGTTATTTTCCATGTAAATCTAAATGAATACAATGAAAAGGAGAGCATTACTTTTCCCCCTTTGGCATTAGATCACAAATAAATCGAATCAATTCTCACCCAACATTAGCATTTGCAAAATGAACTAATAAATACAAGAGGATTCATTGCCATTCCATTGACCTTTTTGTTGCAGATTGCATAAAAATCTCAAGGGCTAGCTTAAAGTTCAATTAATAAAGATTGCACATAATGTACAAGGTTATTTTGTTCTCCACACATTGAGTTTTCCAGTCTGTGGTAGAAACTACTCAACCTGTGTGCAGGAACACTGGATATTTTATAGATGAGTGTCTCCTTATAGAAATTTGGCTTTGGAAAAAAATGATGTGTGGCCATCAAAAGGCAGGCATAAAATAATGACATTTTATATTTCAAATACACTAATAAATTTATTACTACAGGCAAGCAGCAGAAAGTTCAAAGTAAATTTTATATACAAGGGTACATAAATATTCAAGAACATTGTGATTTTGTTGCATTTTATCATTTTCATATGTTTTTAAAGGAGACACTCCAAATATGAGGTCTATGAATGGAAACATTGGCAACTATTTTTTCTGAAGTGTTAATGAGATACTGTTTCTGACCTTTTAAAAAGTAATACCAAAGGTGAGGTATAAAAGGAGGAAGACAGAAATAATCATAATAGCATGTACAGTTTTAGCTTAAAAAGGATGAAATTATCTTTCTGTTATAAAACCAAGTCACACATTCCATATGTGCATGAAGCTAAAATAGTAAGAGTGTTGTAAGTGAGGTACAAAGAAATGAACTGACTCCTCTATTCTCCCAAATTGTTGTGAGTCATCTTTAGTGATTTGCTTCCCAGAATAAGTACAGAGAAAATTGTGATCTTTATACAGATTTTCACATCTTATGGTAAAATATCAGACTCCTATTTACTCACTTGTTTGACAAATATTAAGTACTACACATAAGATTCTGATAAAGAGAGAGAGAAAGCACGGATTAATCCTTCAAGGACTTTACAGTACTTGAGGAGACAGATGCAAAAGAAAAACAGGGTATATTGTGGTAAGGACTATGATAGAAACATATACAAAATTTTATGAGAGTACAAAGGAGGTGTATACAATAGTATCTCAGGGAAAAGTTACAATAAAAGACTATACCATGCCTTATCTAAATCCTCTGGATTTCAACAGCACATTTGAAATTTCCTAAGATTTTCTTGTAGATATTATGAAGATATGTGGGCTGAATAGCTAAGCAGTTTGTTGAGTTCGTAGTTGATAGCTCTTTCCTACCAAACAGTATTGGTGAATGGCTCACTGTAAAACTGCAGGAGGACTCTGGGCTTCTGTTATTCTTAAGATAATTTTTAATGAGCTATTTGGTGACACATAAGACATATTGAATACATTTGGAAACGGCTCTAACTGGGAATTCTGGTTACTGTGTTATGTAATTTTCAGGAGCTTCACAGGCTAAAACAAATGGTTGAAACTGACAATAGAATTTAATGGTAAAAATATAGAGTTAAATTCAAAAGTCCACTAGGGCAGTAGAGTGACAGAAGGAGCTGACTATAGTCTTTTGGTTGAAAAGAATCTAGCATTTTAGCTAAATGAAAGATCACTGTGAATCGTGAGAGATTAAAGGAATGTTGCCTGGGACATTAGTTGAATCTTAAGTGATAACACGAACTATATATTTGAGTTTGGGGGGATGAGGCAATAGCTTGACTTTCTCCGAAATCAAGAATATTGAGAATTAGTGGAGGGTGATCCAGAAGTTATACATTTTAGAAAACATACTTTATAAAAAGTAGTTGACAAAATTGGAGGTGTTTAGAAAAAGAGAAGATCTAAAAAGCAACTAAAATAACTATTCACTCCATCCATTTATTCAATCTGCAAGTCTTATTTTTTTCTTAGTTTTCTTTTTTTTAAGTGTCACTATGTCAGACACCTGCTGGGAATAGGCAATAACTTAGACAAATAACCTTCCCGTAGGATCCTCTACTTCAAGTACAGAATTCTTAACTTGGGGCCTATTGGTAGGGGTGGCAGTGGGAGCATGGTATTTTGAAGATCTATGCTCCTCTGGAAATTGTATGCACATGTTGTTGTATGTTTGCCTTTTTATATGAAGATGACTTTCTTAAAATAAATGGTAATTTAAAAATATTTAAGAAGGATTTGTCTAGTGGAAAAGTCATGTATATAATCACAGACATATAATGATAAAATACAAAATCAGAATACGTTATGTGGGATACTATACTTCAGAGGAAATATAAGCCTTATTTTTTATTATTCCATAGGGAAGACAGAGAGCTATATATAACTGGGGCTCGTGGAGTAAGAAACTGAACTGTTTTATATCAAAGATTTTATATGTTATTGTTTGTTTTTGTAATGTTCAGTGAAAGTTATTGATCAACAGTTTTCACCTTCTTTTCACCTTATCTACAGCACCAGTATGCTAAAAGATGCTTTGGATGACACTCTTTCCCTTATACATTGTACTCACGAATTCATTCATTCATACAGCAATATAAAGTTTTTTACTATTTTCTATGCAGTGTTTTTCAGGTAAATATTTAACAAGCCCTGACTTGTTTGCTAATTTCCCTGGTATAAATAGTCTCAGTAAGGCCAATTTTAAGCTATTAATTTATGTCACAAAAAGCAGGATTGGAAGAGAGCACACAACCCACTCTTCTGAGATTGGGGAGCTTACTCCAGCACACAGCCGCTTCTGTGATTCCCGCACTACAATAGGTGCCAGGGTTATAAAGATGACTAAAACTGTTCCTTTTCTCAAGAAAATCCCTTCTAGCAAGAAGAGTATGTATTTGGCTATTCTATTATTATCTTCTATGAATTACATATTCCTTTACTATGTGTAGCTTAGACGCTGACCTGTGTCTTCTAATTCGGTATTTTGACTTTGGATTCCTTGGGGAAATTTTAGGTGGTCTGGGAAAATGACTTATCTCTATGGGCCTCACTTTCTTTAACCCTTATAAGAAGGAGGTAATTTATTCTACGAATACTGATTAAGTGCCTACTGTGTGCTGGATGTTTTAACACCAGAGAAATGCGGTGAACAGATGAAATAAAAATTCCTTTCCTTGTTGAGCTTATGTTCTAGAACTAAGCGTTGAAGAAACAAGAAATGAATAAAAGCCATATTGTGTTAGATCATTTTGAGCTCCAGAGGAAAAAAAATAAAAGGGGGCTGGGGGTAGAGTGGAGTTGCAATTTTCAATAGAGTAGTCAGGGGCCTTGGAAAGGTGAATTTTAAGTAAAGATCTGAAAGAACCAGCACACACACACACACACACACACACACACACACACACACACACACA
>NW_022436946.1:53077637-53185406 GCF_009761245.1 Sapajus apella
GCTTTCTGATATCTATCTATATATATATAGATAGATATCAGAAAGCAAAATATAAATTTTTCTTTATTTTTGAATTTCACACAAGTGTGTCACAGGATATCATTAGCCAGTTGATTGGTGCACTCAGCATTATGTTTCAGAGATATTCTCATAAAGATGCATACAGATCTAGCTCATTCATTTTACCTGCTGTTCAGTTCTATATTATAAATATATTGGAAATTTTAGTTGATTACAAGGTTTTTTTCTAATTGATTAATTTGGCAAACATGTCAATTTACTACTGTTAAAATATTATTGTCCATTTGGGATACACCTTACTTGGTCATAGTATATTATTTTTTATTGCATTATTGGTTGTAATTTGACAATATTTTATAGGATATCGTTTTTGTATCCACGTTTATTGTAGTATACTTAAATTTGAATTTCTCAAACTGTCCTGATCTAATCAAGTTTCAAAGTTGTGCTCACATTAAAAATTAGTATGAAAACTTTGTTTCTGAGAATATTTGTTCACTGAAAAATTCTTAAAGATTCAATAAAACTTGTTTGTAAAGCCATCTGGACTTGACAAAGCCTCTCCCCATCAACTTCAGACCACATAACATACAGGTATTAAGAGTTCCGAAAAAGTGTGGGAAGACAAAAATGTTTAAATAAATGAATGTTTAAAATTTTTCAAATTTGATGAAAGCTATAAATGTAAAGAACCAAGAAGTTCAATAATCTCCAAGCACAGCAACATTTGGAAAGTATACCACAACATATCATATTAAAATTGCCTTAAAATAAAATACAAACATTTTAAAGCAGCCAAAGAAGAAGACATATCATGTAATATAGGAAATAAAGATAAGAATGACAGTATATGTCTCATCAGAAACAATGGAAGCCAAACAACAGCAGGGAAACATCATTAAAGTACTAAAAAACAGAATTGTACAGCCAGTGAATATCTTTGAAAAATAAAGACTTTCTGAGACTCATGCAAGAGCTAAAAGACATTGGCAGGTTTCTATTGCCAGATATGTTAAAGGAAGTTCTTCAGAAGAAAATGATCCTTGTGGAAACATGGATCTACACCAAGGAGTGATAAGCACTGGAAATGGTAAATATGTGGTTAAAAGCAGAAAAAGCATTTTCTGTATATCAGAACATTTACTGTTTAGAGCAAAACCAAAAACTGTATTGTGGGGTTTACAACTTCAACATAACATATGTAGAGGTAAAATGTATGACAATAGCACAAACATTTGTGGGAGTGGCCGGGCATGGTGGCTTACACCTGTAATTCCAGCACTTTGAGAGGCTGAGGCAGGTGGATCATGAGGTCAAGAGATTGAGACCATCCTGGCCAACATCTACTAAACCCAATCTCTACTAAAGGTACAAAAATTAGCTGGGCATTGTGGCTTGCAACTGTAGTCCCAGCTACTCAGGAGGCTGAGGCAGGAGAATTGCTTTAACCAGGAGGCAGAGATTGTAGTGAGCCAAGATCACACCACTACACTCCAGCCTGGTGACAGAGTGAAACTCTATCTAAAGAAAAAAATGTGTGGAAAATATAAACCTATTTCAGTGTTCTGATACCATATGTAGAGTGCTGTTACTTGGAAGTAGACTATGATAAGTTGAAAATATACACTACAAATCTGAAAGCAAGAACAAATAATTTTAGGTAATAAGCCAATAGAGATGTACAGAGATAAAGAAAATAGTCAAATAATCCAAAATAAGGCAACGCTTGAACTTTCCTTTTTGGCTCTGTAAGAGTGTCATTATTCTTTATCTAAAAACCAGGTTTTTAAAAACAAGTATAACAGGAAGTAAAAAGTTAAGAACCAGTCTTCACCCACATACATACTATTTGTCTCCTTGCTGATCCCCATGTGTTGAGATGGCATGTGTCCCACTGACTATATAGGAGGCACAGGTGCTAACCCAAAATTGGCAGGCTGCACACTCCTGAATTGCAGGAAACCTATTCTCTGTGACAGCAGGGTCCTGATGTCATCCTGTGCCTTTTAATACCTTAGTGCAGACAGTATGTTCCTTTAGTGTGGGGACAAAAAAGAGAAGCCAAGCAGTGGAAAATATTAACTAACTGAGAAAAATCACAGGTTCATGGTAGATAATGAGTTCTTAGTTAAGATTAAGAATTACAAACAAAGGCAAGAACTCCGTTGTCAAAACCAGGTTTTTGATATGAAGAAAAAGATAAACAGTTTTCTATTTCATATTGATTACAAAATTAAAGTCAGGTATATTCCTGATTATGAAAGGGAAAATCATATAGCCAATGAAAGAAAACATATGGGAATATCTTTGTGACTTTTAGAAGGAAAATATAGGAGAATATATTTGTGACTTTAAGATGGGGAAATATTTTTTAAACATTACGTATAGTCCAATTTAAAGACAAAAATGAGTTGATTCACTGTATCGAAATTAAGCATTTCTGGTAAAAGACAAAGTTAATGAATAGTGGACAAACTGAACAAAATAATTGCTAGATGTAAAGCTGAAAACCAATTGATAAGCAGAAAAAATAAACCAAAGTTTTGAATCCAAAATTAAAAGGAAGGAAGACTGCATAGCTAGCAAATATGTGGAGATAAATACAAATGGAAAGAACACTGCATGTCAAATTTCAAAACTGGAAATTTGAAAACACAAAGTGTTGGCAATAAAGAGTGTAAACAGGTACATTTATGTTGTCTGGAGAAGTGTTTGTTCGTGTTATGTGAATATGTGAAGCCTGTGATTCAGAGTACTATATGCCTTGGTTTATCCAGACTCTGGTTCATGATGTTGTCATAGCATAATTATTAATAATACCCTCTTCCATTCTCAAAATTAGTTCAGTGTAGATGATAAATTATACAATTGCCCTATCGATGAGTCAGTAATTTTACATCTAATTTTCACAGAGAAACTTTCATATGGGCCCACTAAAGGACATTTACCAGTAAACTTAACAATTCTGTTTGTGTGAGTTGGAAAGTTGGGTATCTACTTCTAGAGGAATGACTGAATAAGACTTGGGGGATGCAAGGCATGAAATACTGTAAAGCACTTAGAAATAATAGAGTACATTGTGGAGAAAAAATTAATTTATAACTCTGAAGAAAAACTCTATATTTCCAGGGCATTTGAGTGTTTGCATTTGACTCTGGGCCAAGATAAGGGAAGTTGAATTTATGATGTGCTGAGAACCTTCAGGGTAATTTTTTTTTTCCTGATGATTGCAACTAGCCCACTAGGGTTTGACAAACCTGGCTTGTTTATTTGGCCAAAAAGACAAAGGAAGACTTCCCAGGCAACTTATATTTTGCCATGATTTGAATGTGTCCTCTAAAAATGTTGAAATCCTAAACCTCAAGGTAATGGTATTAGAAGGTGAAGCCTTGGAAAGGTGATTAGATCGTGAGTGCTCTATGCTTAGGAATATCATCAGCGCCCTTATAAAAGAGACCACAAAGAGCTAGCTAACCCCTTTCACCATGTAAGGATGCAGCTAGAAGCTGACATCTATGAGACATCAACTCTGCTGGTGTCTTGATCTTGAAATTCTTAGCCTCCTGAAGCATGAGAAATACATTCTTATTGTTTATATGCTACTTCATTTATGCTGTTTTGTTGCAGCAGCCCAAAGGAACTACAACATGCTTTGAGCTATCCCAGGAATGGTGCCTTGTACATGGCATATCTTTGGAACCTCTAATGTTTGCCTGTACTCTTTTTCTTTTGCTGTGCTGTATCATTTTTAAATTTAAATAAAAGCCTTATATGAGTATGCTCTTTGGAGTCTGGTAAGTCCTTTCAAATGGCCAAACTGGGAAATACGTACATTTATCAATGTGGATAGATACTATTCAGTAAAACAAGAAACTGAACAAAATAACACTTGTGACACTTTATGCATCCTAATATCCTTTATATAAAATAATTAAATAATAGTCATACACAAAACAGTGTATTTTGCAAGTAGATATATGGATAGGTAGATAGATGGATAGATAGATAGACAGATATAGATATACGGATATATATATATATATATATATATATATATATATATATATATATAAAATAAAAATATATAAAATTATAATAAATGTCTATGAGTATGTGAGAGAATCAAATGGGAATGAGTAATAAGAACTTGATAGGGACTAAAGACCATAGTGTGCTGAGTAGTGCAACTCTCAGTATCCAAGGCTCCAAAATAATTTCTATAGCTTACAGGTCAAGATCTTGTCCACAGAATTTATAAGTTTTATGGCTCCTGTACAGCTAGTCACCTTAGTCCAATTTCTATGGGACATGTTTGCTGCGTTGCTAATTTGCTGATAACTGAGTATTTGAGCAGTCAGTCACAAATGTGTGTGTGTGATAAAATTAACTTGGCACTCAAACTACTAGTCACCTTTAAGGTAAATCATTTAGGCTCTAGCTTTGATAGATTTAGAGATAAACCTGGGACATTTAGACATATATTTGTAATTGACAAAAATGATTTGGGACAAAATTGAAAACTAAATTTTTTTTTGTTTTAGGTTTTATCCAAAAATGCTTCCTTTTTAGGGTGATTTCTATAGCTTAACAAAATACATAACACTTATGAAATGTGCCAGATGGTCTTTCAAGGAAACTTAAGATCTTCTTCTCTTTGACATAATTCTTTGGAGAATCAATCCAAAATTATTTTAGTTGTTAAAGGGAAATAAAGAGATATGATCTTCTAGGCAGTCTGACTTTTAGTGTGATAAATCACTTTAGTCTCTCTCTCTCTCTCTTTTAATTTTCAAGGTTGCTAATTACTTTCTTGTTAAAATAGTCCATTGTTATGGCTAGAATTAAGAAGACGCCCCAAATCTCCACTAAGTATCTACTCAATTGACAAGTACATTCTGAAAGGTTAAGACCTAACTCAGGGAGTTATCATATAATGACATGTGAGAAGGAATGTTTTCTCAAATCATTAATGCTCACCTTTGCTGTCCTTGACACATGGAAAACACTCAAGACATAGTAGATGAAAGAATGCATGCATTAAAATAAACAAATGCTTAGATTAAATAAGAGAAACACTATTTTACCAGAGTACTTAAAATATTTGAAGGGTTATTATGCTAAAAGAGGGTGAATTTCTTCTTTATTTATTTTTAATTTGGAGCATCTGGCAGTCAGAGTTCAGATCAATAAATGGGAACTCAAGAAAAGCAGAGCTTAGTTCAGTATGAGGAACTGTACTTGAAAATGGAATGGAAATCTGAGAAGTGAGTGTGCTGCCAGCTGTGGAAGGAGTTTAAGTGGAACTCTTGAGGCCACTCAAGAAAGATGCAATACAGTGGCTAGAACACTGGATGAAAGGTAGAACTAGGTGTCCTGTGATCAACAATATCATTCTACTCTGTGTTCAATAATAACTTGTAAGTCAATGAATCCAGAGAACATAATAGAATAAGTAAATGGTCAGCAGTCCCTTTTATATTATCTGCTGCTCATAAATATTCTTTGTTTTGCAACTACAAAATTTTGGGCTATGCTGGTTAATTACTACCCAAGACTATTTATTTATGAGAAAGACAGGGTCCTTGTCTGGACTTACACATTCTGAAATATTAACAATATATGTGACTTGCCTCTTCATTCATTCATTCAAGTTTTTTAAGTGCCCATTTTGTTTTAAACATTGGTGACTTAGTGTTGATAAGAAAACACAAAGTTTCTACTCTTAAAAAACTGAATTCTGGTGAGAAAATATAGGTCACCAACACATCAAAGAATAAGGAAATAGAAAATGTCCAGTGTGTGCTAGTGAGAAGAATGGACTATAGGGAGACAAAAGTAAAACAGAGACCCAGTTAAAAAGCTACTGTCGTTTTCCAGCTAAAACAATTCTGGAAGAATTCTCATTTCTAACACTATGGTAAGCAAAGCAACCACAAAATACACCCCTTTTGGTTAATGTAAGCAAGAACATAAAGTATTGAGAAACAAACAAATAAATAAGTAGGTAAACACAATACAGAAAGCCCTGTCAGAGAAAATGATAACAATTTATAAAAGATATTAAAGAAATCACCAATAAGTTAGAGTTGGAGTATAACACTTTTTCAGTGGAAAGGCTGAATATATTAAAGATGCAATTTCTCCAAAAAATAGTAGATAAGTTCAATGTAATTGTTTAAAGATTAGAGTTTTTAAAGAAAATTGAAAACTAATTTTAAAATGTATACGAAAGAATAAAGGGACAATATTAGCCAATACTCTATACAAATATCAGATGAAGAAATTTGCTAGATGAAATATTAAATACATATTATAAAGCTATTGTTACATAATTCAGACAATGTGGTATTTAGAATAGGCAAATAGCCAATAGCAGAAATAGTTTTAAAGTAGACCCACACATGTATTGAATCTCAGTTTCTTATACTGCTGGTCACCAGGAAAGAGTAAATACTATTTAAGGTGCTGAGATCTGGAAAAATAAATGAAAGTATATCTCTACATGTGTCATTTTCAAAACTTGTTTTAAGAGGTTCTAAATATTTAAACATGAAAGATAAACTTTAAAGGCTTTAGAAGAAAGTGTAAGAAAATTGTGCTTCAAGGATTGATGTTTATCCTAAGGAATAATAAAAAAGTCCAAACTCAAAAGGAAAATGTTAATAAATTTACTTAAAATAAATATTTTATTAACTGAATATGCCATAAGAAGAATAAAAAGACAAAACCTGAAATGGAATAAGATATTTATAAAAGTGGACTAAACAAATGACCATAGTGTTAAGAATACAGAATTTCTTCATAATTACAAAAGAATAAAAAAAAATACTTAAATTAGCAAACATACGTTTCAGAGGAGAGAGAACATAAATAGCCATTAAATAAAAGAAAAGATGCTCAGTTACATTAGTAACCAGGAAAGCAAAAATTTTTAATAACAAAGAGATGCCTCCTTACACTCTACAGATGGACAAAAATTAAAAGTCAGAAATAATAATGAGTATTGGTGAATGACTGGAGAAACTGTAATGTTCATCCATTGCTAATGGGAGTGTAAAAATCTCAACTTTCTTATTCTACTCTAGAGATGTACTTTGTAGGACCTCTAGTGCATTATTTACAATATATTATTACCAGATTGTTTGTAGTAGCATTGTTTTTAATCCAGAAGGACAACAATGAAACATCAAAAAACCACAACCACCACCACCTTGGAAGCCATCCAAATATTTACCCATATTAGAATATATCATAAAATATTAAGACAATTACCTACTGTACAGCAGTAAAAATCAATGAACTACAAATAGACACATCAACATAGGTGAATCTCACAATGAAGATGTAGAGAGACAGAAGTAAATTGCAGAAAAATATGTGCCATACTACTTTATTTAAGAAAAGTTCAAAGACAATGAAAACTAAAAAATGTATTATCAAAGAGATGTGTGTGTGTGTGTGTGTGTGTATGAAAGAATACTTTTAAAAAGTAAGAAAATGAAGAACATGTGAACCTTTGCAGGAAATGGAGGCAATTTAATCAGCATTTAAGGGGCCTCAAAAGTATTGATATTGTTTTATTTCTGATGTTGGATATTTATTGAAAACATTCCTTAAACTTTACATATACATTTCATGTTTCTTTCATAAAATATTTTATAGATATTTTAACTAGTGAAAATAAATCCTAGTTTGAATAGGATTTTAGCAATGGAGATGGAGAGAATAAACAGATTCTACACAATTTTGTTGTCATTACTGATAAGATTTTATAATGCATTGCATGTACAAAATAAATGAAAACTTGATATTACAAATGAATCTCAGGATTTTGTTTTGAAAAAGCAGAGTACATGTTGTTGCTAATTCTTCAAATAAGAAATATGTTTACCAATGAAATAAGAGTTCTAATCAAGACTTGCCATTTTTAATATGTATAATAGACACATCCAAGAACATGTTAAGCTGACAAATATATGAGTTTCCAGATAAGAAGATATACCAAGGCTGGTGATACAAATTTAGGCATAAATGGCATATAGATGGCATCCATTTTAAACCAGGGTACTGGATATGTCCGCTTTAGGAAAGACTGTGGATTGAAAGGGAAGAGGGTGTATGGTCAAGACATAATTCTTCAAGTATTGAAGTTTGAACCAATGAGTTATTTCCATTTTAATCATCATTGGAACAATTATCTTATTTTTTATCATAATGTTCCCAATATAGTGTTTGGTTTGTAATAATTTACTTCAAATTCAGTTTTAAAATAGGCAGAGTATATTTACATTTAATAAGTAGGCAAATACATTTTTGTGGTTTGTTTTTGCTTCACTTCAGTTCTTTCTTCTTTCACTAAATTGCCTAAGGCATGGAAAAATGTATCTTAAAATTTTATTTTATTGATCTCTTCACTTCTCTTACGTAAAGTCTACTAGAATAAGTCCTAGATTCTACATAAGTATTAAAGAAGTTATTCATAGCTACACTTTTATATCCTCTTACAAATAACCATTTAGAAAAATTATTATGTCATTCTTTCTGGCTTTTTCTTTAGAAACACAATTAAGCTTTATTTGTGAGAATTGCTGAGAAATAGATCACAGAAACCAGCAAAAACAAAATGTTGAATATTGGTTTGATGGATATTTTATTCATCATGATTTGTTCAAATATAATTCTTTAAAAAGTGCAAAGTCACAAATATATATGAATTTGTATTTCTTTTGATATTTAATGTCCTGAGTTTATTCTCCTTCTTCAAGTGCAAAGCAATAACATTGTCAGATACATTGTTGTAAAGGCAAAGGCATTCTTTTTGGTGAGAATCCTTACCGTTTCTTCATTTTTTAAAGCTGACCTATTTTCATTTTCCCCTAGTAAACTTTTATTTCCTTAGAGTTTATTTAATTTACCAGGTAGTTTTTCCTAATCTATTCAAATACATCGTTGTCTTCCCAATTGACTTTGATAGCTAACATTGTAGTACAGTTCTTAATGTTTTTACCAAACTATTAAAAAAATGAAAGTTTCCAGTTCTCATTATCTTGCTTTTTCTGATGGATATGTTATTCTTTACACTAGAAATATATTGTAGAATAATAGGATTTGTATCTTAAATGTCCTCAGAAACATTTTGTCTCTGTACATTAGAAAACAAACTGGTGATGCTAATATCTGGAAGATTAATAAAATAATATTCCATTAAAATGGTAGATTCATCTCATGCATTTATTTTCTTGCCTTTCAAGAACCTTACCAAAATAAGTGTTAAGGAATAACATGTCTTTAAATACTCAAGAAGAATGAGAAACAGAGAGGAATATCAGCAGCTGAAAGATTTCAATAATTTCAGTAGGAATCAGAAAGCAAATAAAAGAATAATAACTGACTTGACTTCAAGAGTAGTAACTGACTTCAGATGTCACCTAAATACCAAGAGAGAGGGAGAGTGACAAGAAACTAGTCAATATAGCTGTGGTGTCCTGGAAAAGCTCAGTATTTGAAGGCACTGAGTGTTGTGCAAATTTAAAGTTGTTGAAAACGGAAGGTTGGTTGAAAGAATGCATATAGATCTGGTGTTTTCTAGTCTCCCTTCCCCACCTTTAAAAATGTACAGGGAAAAAATCTTGAATGCCTATTTTCAAGAGAAATTAAAGCACGGTGCCTCTGAACATGAGCACTTATGAAGAACAATGAAGAAATAAAATGCAGGTCAAAGCTAAATACAAGAAGAGAGCAAGGATCTGAAAAGGAAATGGTGGGACTCTTTGATCCCAAAACTCTAGCCACAGGGTAATATCTTTAGATAAAAAGATTAAGGAGTCTTCTTTTCAGAAACAGAATTGTTGGGGGTAGGGGCAAGGAAAAGCAAGATCCTAAATACTGACATCTCTCAATGAAAAGACTAACTCAGTGATTAATTACTATAAATGAAATATATCTAACAAATTCCATCTTATGAATAAAGAGCTTCAATTAGCTTTGTTTGATCTTTGTTTAATTATGAATGCATAATTCACAATAGTGAAAAATTTGGTTAAGACTCTAATATGAAAGAAAGATCAAAACAAGCAGACTGCAAGAAGGTTCATAAGAGAAACAGTATATTGAATATCTGAACTATAAAAGAAGATTTATCTCTGAAACAAATGCAGAATTATATGAAGCCAGAGCAGCCAGGGAGCAAGAAAAAGCTCATGGGAATATAACCAAAACTAAAATTCCAATAGAAAGTTTGAAAAACACAGTTGAGGAAACCTCCCAGAATGTAGAAAAAAAAATGAAAGGGAAAAAAGTTGTAATGAGGAAAAATTAAAACAATTAGGATCAATTCTGAAGGTCCAACATCTCATTCATATGCATCTCAGATATAGAACACAGAGAAAACTAGTTTAAAATTATTTTTAAAAACAAGAATAAAATAACTAAGTCACGATTGCAGGTGCTCGCTGAATACCTAAGACAGTAACATTATAAAGACACTCTTTCGGTGTGCATCACCTTGAAATTTTAGAACGCTAGGGATAAAGAATAAATACTAGAGACTACAAAGTTGACGTGGAGGCAGATAAAATAAAAATGAACAACAAAAGAAATATTTCAAAATTCTTAACCAAAGCACTGGCTATTAAGAGACTATAAAATCTAAGGCAATATGATTGTCAACAGGGGATTCTGCAACCAACTATATTATTAGTTGAGTGTGAGGTTAGAATGAGGAAAAAGTTGATATCATATAAATAAAGACTCCAAAGTGGATTTTCATGTGTTCTTTCAGATGTTATTGTAGGATTTGCTCCAAAGAAGCAAGAGAGAAAACCCAGAAAGATAACTCAGGAAACAATAATGCAGCCAACAAAGAGCTA
The DNA here is from genome assembly GCF_009761245.1 of Sapajus apella. NCBI lineage: Eukaryota > Metazoa > Chordata > Mammalia > Primates > Cebidae > Sapajus > Sapajus apella. The sequence goes on from NW_022436946.1 coordinate 53,088,527, forward strand.
TAGGGCATCTACAGAATGATCACTCTTTGCTGAGACTACACAACAATTAATCCAATTGGAAAATGGGTAGAGAGTTCCAGTGGGAGAGTTTACAAGGTAAGAGGAGAGGGAAGAACCTGAGAGATTATCAGATAATTTTGAGTTTTTAAAAATTACATTAAAAGGCTTTTGATAGGTTGGATAAACGATGAAAAAATAGGATCAGTTACATAGAAAACCATGCACATTAATAAAGAAAAGAAAATGATTAACTCCAAGAACAATACAAAGCTGTATAAGAAATGATACTAGAGAATTTAGATAAAAAATGAGTACCTATCCAATCATAATAATACAAAAACAGACTGAATTTTCTAATATTCTTAGTTTATGAGGTTGGGTAAAATGGATGCACATGTGTGTGTGTGGTGGTAAGGGAGTGAATGTGAGGATCCTAATCTAATCTCATTACCATAACACAAAGGCAAAAAATAACAATAACATTGATTAATGAAGTCACAGCAACATAAGAAAATTATACCAGAACCATGTCTAGGTTTGTGTATTTGTGAGTATTGTGTCTCTGAGGAGTCAATCTGGGGAAAGACAAGGGCTGGGGAAGTGTTTCTTTACTAGACTTTTTGTATTATTTAGTGGTTTTATGCTTTGTGAGCATATTTCTCTGATAAAAATTTTGCATATTCATAAAATAATGAAGAGAGCCATCAGTGAACTAATAATCAAGGCTTTCTTATTACGGTCTGTTTGTTTATCTGATATATAAAATTTACAAAAGCATTCCAATTTGTAAAACAAGGTCAACAGTATTTGCAGCTGCGCATTTCGTGTGTATATTTGAGAACTAAATAATTACTCTCAGAAACAAGTCAACTGCCCAGGGGAAACAACACTGCAAATATAGAACAATGTTATAACGTGAGTATTTTAAATTTTAATTTTACTAGGAGTTTACATTTCTATATATCAAACAGTATAATATATTGACAATAATTTAAATTATTTACTTTATACTTATGAAGTCAATGCCAAGTATATATGTTGTTCTCAGCAGTTCCATTTTCAAATGAAAGAAATCAGATGACTTTGTCAGTTTTATCACACACAGCAAAATGCTAAATAAATTATTTTAATGGCCCTAACTATTTTAGGTGCAAAGTCAAAAAGCATGTGGATGTTTGTCTCCTTGGATGAAGGAAGGCTACAATGTATAACCATAAAGCAATATAAATTAATTCGACAGCCACATGAAAGCGCTCAGGTAATTCCCAGATTACCAGCAAGGCTGTCTATCAAGTGAACTTGCATTCCTTAACATTTTGTAAAGATATCTTAATAATCACTATTAATATTTCCCCCTTCATGTCCCAGCCCAAAATAGTCTTCCTATATTTCCTTTAATCTTGACATCAAGTTATAAAGTAGCATTTGGTGTAGAAAATGCAAATACGAAAGCATTTTTAGGTAGAGTATCAGCTCCTAATGAAAGGTTCTGAAAATCTGGGCTATTTCTGAATCCCATGGGTATGTTATCCACCGAGAAACTGACTGCCCTGAGTCACAGCTCACTTCAGACCACTTGCCCAGTCATTTCATTATGTATAGTAAATAATAGGCCAGTGACATAGTCTGAACAATGCAGCTTGTGTAACTATCCTTTCTGGTATGTTTAAGAGGTAGAAGAACAAAGCCCTCTCTAACAACAGACTATCTGGGGATATAAATATTTGTTAATATCTACTGCAAAACATGTAGGAGGGGAAAAGAAATGACATTCTCTTATTATGTACATATTAAACTTTAGAATCCTACATAGTTCTTTCATTGATCCACTGTCAAATCGGTCAGTGAACTTAACTTGACATAAAATTCAAAAATTGGCTGGTATTAATATTCATCTAATGAAGCACTAGCCTGAATAAGACAGGGAGTTTTAAACATCTTAAGGTGTAAAATATGTATTAATTTCCATTAGATACAGTTACACATTTATATTATAAGAAGATCCTAGTCTGTATAATATTTGACCCATTGATTTTCCTTTTAAATATAATGAAATGAATGAGTTACTAAAAGTTAAGGAAATAAAAAGTTATACATAAGTAACTTGAGTTTGTATGTATGTGAAACCTGCTTTTGCAGGAAGGAGAACTAGTATATATATATATTTGTCAGGAAAGTGAGTTTCATTTCCAAAACGCAAAATTTCCATCCTTTTCTTCCGGGTGCTAAATATGAATGGTATAAAATTAAAATTTAGGATTCCATGGTTTCTCAAGTTTTCTTGGTATCAAATCTGTTCAAAGGCTTTGTTTCTGATGTATCCAAAAGGAACATGAAACTTTGTTTCCCTACTGTCTAAAGTCTTCACCACTATTAGTTTCAAACCAACTTTTTGCTGTATTTCTGATTTATGTGATACAGTATCTTTGTGCTAGTAACTGACATAGAATTTAAAAAACAATTGGCTGGGCATGGTGGCATGGGCCTGTACTCTTTGCTACTCAGGAGACTGATCACTTGAGCCCAGGAGTTCAAGGATGAGGTGAGCTATGTTTGTACCACAGCACTCCAGCCTGGGAGACAGAATGAGACCCTGTCTCTTATAAAAATGAATCAATTAATTAAATTAAAACCAAAACAATCTAATTACTTTATTGGCTATATTTTATACAGTGACAATATTTGATTTGATTACAATAGCAAATTTTTAGAGATAAAGGTAATTTTCCTTCCAAAAATTATTTGTTATATAGGTAACCTATTGCTTTTAAATGATCTTGTTTTTGAACCCCAACATTCAAAAGAACAAAGAGACTCTAAAATAATCTTTAGAAAATGGCCATGAAGTATGAAGTGAGAGCAGTTATGATCCTATTTCTTTTACAAAGAAGAAAAGGGGCACTCTGGAAGGCTAATTACAGTTTCTTTCAAGAGCCTTAAAATTAAAAAAAAATCTGATTACTAACTATATATTAATATACTTGGCTTCTTCAGGAAATTCATATCCAAAGCTCAATCTTACTTTCATTATGCCATTTGCTTTCTTCCCAAGAAAATGTCTGGGAAGAAAATCATTGCAAGACCCTATTATTCTAGCTCTGTAAGTTCTGTGTTTGATTTTTTAACAAACCGAAGAAAACAGAGATCATCATATTTTATGTAAAGGACTGTGCTAATGGGTAACGTGCAGCTGCCAGGCAGGCTACAGTCTCAGGGATGGGGACAGTGTGAATATTGTTTGGTTCAGTACAAATTTTATGCTAAAAACCAACTACTGCTAATATTCACTGAGATAAAATAACAGCAGGTTTTTAGAACTGGAAGGGACTCAAGTAACCATCTGGGCTAATGGTTTGCAAATCTTTTCACTAGTAGATATTTTTTATTATTTTAATTGCAGGCCCTAAATTTTAAAAGATTTTAAATCAGTAAACAAGCCACAATTATACAGTTATTTTGTAATATTGAAAATCTAAATGGAATTTTAGTTTAGTTTGAAGAACTCCATTACTACCTGTGGGGATTCAAGTTAGGAATGAATAAATAAGTCTTTCTTCATTCCACAGATGACAGAAGTGTGTCAGGATGAGGGTTGTCCAAGGTTACACAGCTAATCAGAGACAGCGCTGGATATACACAAAATTATAAGGAGGAAAACAATTTGTTAAAGCACTATCTTGGGCCCCTCATTAGCATCTCTTCCTCAGCAGCCCCCTTTAACGTTTCTGTTCCCCATTGTCCTTTCAAACCTCTATTCTTCTAGCTCTGCTTCTCATGCTGTGCAAGATTTTAATTAATAGCAAGATATTGATAATGTTCAATCAATTTCTCAACCTTACCTCACTTTTGATATTTAGACCTACATATCCTATATCCTATTGAACACTATACACTCACAGGCCTTTAGGCTTTTGCTTGCCCTGTGTGTTTATCAGTAATACCATCCTTTATCTTTTCAATGCTTCTTCTAATGATAGTTCAAATCTCATCTTCTCTATGAGACATCTGATTTCCATACTTTCACTATATCCAAGTAGAAATATCGTGCTATTCCCTGTGCTCACATTGCAAGTGAGAACATTTATTCTGTTTTCTGATTGTTTGCTCATGTGTATCTCTTCAGCTAGACCAAAAGACTCCTAAAGGTAGGAAAAGTGTCTGCTTCTTCTCAGTGACTTCAGTGCCCTACATACACTGGCTCTGACATGTGCCTGTCAAATAAGGCTTTATATGTGGTGCATAATTACTATCTGCTCAAAATACTAGAAAGCATCCATTAGCCACATTTACTCATACTTAGAGGAACTATAAAATATACTTAGCTACATTTGTGCAATTTTTATTTACATGAAAGTACTTCAGTTAAAATATAGAGCAAAAGGATAAACTTCAAAAAATCTTGTTTCGCTAATGAATTAACCTATGAAATTCGTTATTCAGATAGAAGAAAAATGTGGCCTTTTTCTAAAAATGTATGGACCATAAAGACGTTATAAAAATAACCAAGTGCATACCATGTAGAGGTATGTGCTAGGCCTAGTGAATTGTGTATATTATCAGGGACTAGCAATTTTAAACATGATCCTCTCTCGTTTTATTTTTAAAGATCCTGACAATTGAGTATATAGAGAGGAAAAAAATGCTCTTTCAGTGTATTCGACAAAGATATATTTCTGATGCAATCTACAAGGTGCTGCAGAGAATAATAGGAGAAAGATACAATTTTTTACATCATCAGTGTTTTTAATGCACATATTTCATATTTATAATCAGCCATTCCTATGTTCTGGCTGCTTAGAAATAAGGTGGTACGAAATAAGAAATATAGAGGGAGGGTAGGGTAGTGGTTCTGAGTTTGGGATTTATAGTTATGGGTTTGAATCGTGACTCTGCTACTTGCACCTATATGACCTCAGCAAGTTAATTAACGTCCCTAAACCCCTAGTTTCTCATTAGAAAGGAACATATGATAGAATCTATTTCTTTTCTTCTTAAATAGAGATAAGGTTTCACTATATTTCCTAGGAATCCAGCCTATAGAACCTATTTCATAAAGTCATTTCAAGGATTGAAAAGAGTAATTCATATATTTTGTACCACACCTAGTTTAATAGTAATAATAAATAAAATTAACTATTATTGGGCTGGGTGCACTGGTTCATGCCTCTAATCCAAGTGCTTTGGGAGGCTGAGATGAGAGCATTGCTTGAGCTCAGGAGTTCGAGATGTGCCTGGGCAACATAGTGAAACTCTGTCTCTACAAAAGAAAAAAAAATTAAATTTAAATTTTAAAAAAGTAACTATTGTCATTACTATAATTATTGAATGGCTGTTGTTAAAATTTTGGTCATAGATGTTTAGGAATCGAAGAGAACTTAGTGACAATTTTTTTAAATGCCTTTATTCTTGCTCTTTTGTTTATGTAGTAATAGTAAAACTGTCATAACTTCCAGGTATTCAGATTTGCAGTCCGTTGCTCCTTATACTCTTCATTAAAAGGACATTTAAACTTCATTTTTAAAATAATTGATTTTCCATAAGCAAACCAATTATTTTACTTCCAGAATTATTTTCTTTGTGATCATTTATTGGAATGAATAACAGATGCAGAAAATTAACAATCATGATATCTGGGCAAATGTGTAAAAATTGTTATAAATTCTTAATTTTGAATCATATTTTTCAGCTTTATTTTCTCCATAATAACTACCTCCCAGAACATACTATCCCTTAGCAGACAACTAGAACAAATCCTATGTAAGGTAAATTGCTCCCAGAGATAGCCACTCATACTTCCTCATTTGTGGAAGTTTGTTTTAATGAGTGCTCCTGCAGAACAGCACCTATGACCTGCAATCAACTTCCAGCTGCAGACACCTCTGCTGTCAGAATTCCGTCCTAATTCTAAAAAGCCCTCTACTATATTTGAAATTTCTTTACTTTTAATTCTTTCATAAAATGCAAAATTAGATTTCAAAGCATTTTTATCCAATATGTATTAGCTACCTAAATAGACTGAGATTGTTTTAATATCATTTTTGATCAACTTATTTTGAAAGTCCTCAAATTTATTTTTGTCAGGCAGTAATATTAAATATACGTGCTGAATTAATCAGGAAGACTAACATCTATCTGATAAGCCCCTATTACATACACTTCAAAGTTTCTATTTAGATTACTGCATCTTTAGCAAAGCAATGCATAATTCAGATCCCAAGAGAAAAACGGTTGAAATAAAATCTAGGATATATTATATATACACATATACATTCTGGTGTGTAACTCAAACTGCATATTTTCACATTCAAGTTTTTATTCAAAATTTTATAATGATTTTTATGTAGCTTTAATTTAATTAATTAATTAAGTTGAAAAGGAGTTTTTCTCTGTCACCCAGGCTGGAGTGCAGTAGCACAATCTTGGCTCACTGTAATCTCTGCTTCCCAGGCTCAAGCAATCCTCTCACTTCAGCCTCCAAGTAGCTGGGACTACAGGTGTGCCCCACCACGCTTGGCTAACTTTTTGTATTTTTTGTAGAGACAGAGTCTCCCTATGTTGCCCAAACTGGTCTCATACTCCTGAGCTCAAGCAATCAGGCCACCTTGGCATCCCAGAGTGTTGGAATTACAGGCATAATTACAGTTTTAAGGCTTGCATAGCATTACATAATATGAATTGCCATAATTAGCTTTTCTCATTTTGTGGGACATTTACATTGCCCCCAATATTTTATTATAAATAATGTTTTAATAAATGTATTTATATAAATATATTTTTTCTATATTTCAATTTTGTTCAAATAGCTTCATGGAAATATCAAAGACATTTTAAGTATGTAATTATTTTTATCAAACATAGTAGGATAGGTGTCCCCTTACTTAGCTCATCGACAAGGTATGGGAATATTTCTCATGTGCTTTTTGTTTGCATATTTTTATTATTAAGAAAGTTAACTATTCTGTAATTCATTCACTAGTGTTTGTAAATTAATGAATAATTTATGATTCATGAATTGTGCCCGTTAATATTTTTTCTTTAACCGATTTCTGTCTTAATTATTTTGTGTTTTTTAAAACTGTGTTTTAGTAATTTGCCCTGCTGGCCGAGTGCAGTGGCTCACTCCTGCAATCCCAGCACTTTGGTTTGGAGATCTAGGCCATACTGGCTAACACGGTGAAACCCCATCTCTACTAAAAATACAAAAAATTAGCTAGGGGTTGTGGTACGTGCCTGTAGTCTCAGCTACTAGGGAGGCTGAGGAAGAAGAATCACTTGAACCCAGGAGGCAGAGGTTGCAGTGAGCCGAGATCACTGCCACTGCACTCCAGCCTGGGCGACAAAGAGAGACTCCGTCTCAAACAAACAAAATAATAATTTGCTCTGTTTAGCTACTTATTAATCTTTCTTAAAATTATCTTACCAAATATTATTCATTTATTTGAATTTTAAAATTGATTTTTAAATTTCCTAAAGGTATTCTATTGAGATTTTTATTAAAATTAAATTAATCATATTTTTAAAAATCTCATAACTAAGTTTTTTCCAATCTTCTCTTTAGGCAGTCTGATTAGTCACTCCATTAAGCCTAGCAAAATATGGTAGATCTCATTTATTTCTTGGTAAGATAATTATTTTTCTTTTTTTTTTTTTTTGAGATGGAGTCTCGCCCTGTAGCTCAGGCTGAAGTGCTGTGGTGTGATCTCAGCTCACTGCAACCTCCACCTCCCAGGTCCTGACTCAAGCAATTCTCCTGCCTCAGTTTCCCAAGTAGCTCGGATTACAGGAACACACCCAGCTGATTTTTGTATTTGTAGTAGAGACGGGGTTTCACCATGTTGGCCAGGCTGGTCTCGAACTCCTGACCTCGTGATCCACTCGCCACGTCCTCCTAAAGTGCTGGGATTACAGGCATGAGACACTACACCCAATCAATGATTCTTAACTACCATATTTCATATTTGTTTCTGCAAATAGTATCATAATTTCTTTACATTTTTAATTGGTTATTATCTGTGTACAGATTTTAACTTGCTTGTTTCCAGACAGTTTATTTGACTTTACAGTGTACTTCTTTTTTTCTCCAATTAATTTTCTTAGGTTCTCCATATATGGGTGGTTTCTTTCCAAAGTCCATGGACAAAATTTACAAATACCAGTTTCACAATGGTATGAAGGATAGCAAATTTAAGTAGCGTATAATTCATTTTAAGAGGGAATATTATCTACAATTATATTTTTACCAAAGCATAACTTTCCTCATTTCTCCAGTAACAACTTAGCCCACTGAAATCTGAAGTTCATACCTAACATTACTCAAACTGCTTTTAGTCTCACATTTATTTTACTCAGATGCTAATCAGTGTGAAAGAAGGAGGACAAAAATAATTTGCTATGTCACCAATGATGTCTCAATTAACAACTTAATTGCTTCATTCACAGCAATTAATTGCTGACTTCCAACAAACACTCTCTAGGCTAAGTCATACTATTATTACAGAATTTGACAATGCAGCTTTCTTCATCTTCATATTGGGTATTTTTGGTTAACTCACCCATCTTTCCATAGTCTTCTAGTATATCTCTCATCTTCAGGCTGCTATGATGATTATCTTCTACCCATTGCTTAAATACTGATATTTCTAGAAGGGTTGTTTTGTTTCTCAGTATTACTCTCTTTTCTTCTTTTCTTATATTTTCCCCTTGGGCAAGTCAAACTATTTCATAGCCTCAAAATATGACCTGTACATGGTTGATTTCCAAGTTTATATATTGACTATCACCTCCTTTCAGAACCGCATTTCAAATATTTACTTGTCATTTCTACCTGGATGACTAAAATGATAATCCAAAGTCAGATTCATTATATTTTCTTCAAAATCATCCTTTCTGTTGAAATTCATTAGTTCAGAAAATGGCATAATGATGATGATAAAAATAATGTATAATAATAGTGACATTATAGTAATAACAAAAAGCTAGAAACATTTATTCAACGAATTATACTCCAGAACCATTTTAAGAGCTTTACATGTGCTAACTCATTGTCACAACAATACTATAAAATAAACGTAAGTATTATATATTTCATATGTAAGAATATTTAGGTGCAAAATTTGAGGAAATTGCCCAAGGTCATATTGATAAATAAAAGGTAGAAAAACCAGCTTTATAGTCCCCACATAAAGTTTTTTTCCTCTTAAAAATAAAAAAAGAAAGAAAGACACACATCCACAATTCTATTCTTCCAACCACAATTCTATACTTCCAAGCCGAAAGCTAAAAACGTCAGAGTTATCCTTGAGTCATTCTTTCCTCTTTTATCCCTAAATAATTTACCAAGACCTGTCAATCTGGTCTTTTGCATAGTTAATGCCCTTCTCATCGCCTCTCTACTCTTTGCTTTCTCAAGCAACCACCAACTCTTATTTAAAGTGTAGCAAAGACTTCCTACTTCCAATATTTTATACTTTCATGATGCCTTCCATACAATCAGGTGTGATTCCATCATTCTTATGTTTAAAGCATTTCTGTTTTCTGTTTAAAAATCTTCCTGTGCCATGCAGAATTAAATTCAAACTTCTCGGCAAAGTACTCAAGGTCTTTTATATTCTAAAGTTGTGTTACGTTTCTGAACATTCCTCACTTGCCCCTCAGCCCTACCTCAAACATATATTCCCTGTTGTAATGATTACTTATTATTACCTAAACATGAGTATGTGCGTATACAACATATTTTATATATTCATAGCACAGTGAATATATATATCCATAGCCAAATATATATATAATATATATATATGTGTGTGTGTGTGTGTGTGTGTGTATGTGTGTGTGTGTGTGTGTATATGTATACTTATATATCCATAGGAATATATAGATAGGAATTCCTCAATGGAGAGATCATGCCTTACTCATCTGTATTTTTTAAACTTAACAATATACAGTACTCTGCACATGACAGCTATTCAATATGTTTTGGCTCAACACGTGAATGAATGAAGAAATAAACTAATATAAAGCTTTCAGGTAACCATATTTTATGATCCATGATGTTCATTTTAAAAAATTCAGCCTCTCCCCCAACTGAAAGAAATTGAGTGTGCAAGATCCAAGAATAAAGTAAGATTCTGGAAGAGTTATACCACACACCATTTCTCTGAATATTCAGGGAGGAGAATGAGGAAAATCTTTATTATGTCTATTCTGCAAGTAATGCCATTCTCAAGTAGTTCTGGAAATAAAGTATATCTACTTACATTTGTATAGTTATACAAAGATTTTTACGCACTTTATCAGCTTACTAATTACTGGGGCCTTGCTTTCCATTTGAGGAAGCTGGCCTATGGTCCTATTGCTTTAAGAAGATAAATGGATTACAAAATCACCATCATGGTTGGAATGTGAAAGAACATGCTAAATTAGGAGAACAGTGGCCTCTTTTTTTTTTACAGTAATTTATGAGTGGTGACAGAAATAAATGTCTTTGGATGACAATAGGGCTGTCAGTATCAAATGATAATATCACACTTGTGGTTAAATAAGCGACATCTGTCAGGGAGTAAGATGTGTAGAGCAATCAGTATACTTGTTAGAATCATAATGCTCATATTAAAATAATTCTGGCTATCATTTTCCTTAGTTCTAGCTTTTTATTTAAATTTCTATCCTATTGATATATTAAATATCCATTTTAATGTGAACCATACTAAATCACTTTAAAGAAATAGATGAGGGTGTGAACAATTCTAAATAGAAAGAAAAAAGAAACTAAAACTGAGCCCAACCAATTTCTTAACTATTTCCTTACAATAAGGTAGTTATTGGGATAAACACAATAACCACTCAAAAATCAAGATTATATAACTCTAAACAATGCAATGGTGACCTGAGTCATTTAGCTGCACAAATACACAGCAGGTGAAATGACAGCATCTAAATCACACATTACCTGGGAAAATAAAAATAAAATATTTATACGAGAGCAGTTGCTTGATAAATGTATCCTACTTTTCTTCAGTGTTTAGTTTTGAATAATGGCCAGACTTGTCAATGGCTTTGCCTTGACAAATTTATCTCACAGTCAGCAGCCTTATCTTGAGACAACAATCTATTCCTTTATGTTATCTTGCAGATCGTAACTGTTTAATATTCTCATTGAAAATTTCCTATCAATTTTGTTATTTGTGTCATAGGATGCCAAACTTTCTAATAAAGTATATTGGCATATGGCTTGCAACTAAAATTTCAAAATAATAGGTATATAGTAGTTTTGTGGCTGTTGTTTACATATATATCCCAAAGGGAGAAATGTTATGAAAAGCAAAGCAAATGCTAACAATTTTTTAAATTCAGATTTCTTTAGATTGCATATAAACTCCTGAGAAAGTTCATAGACTTGCAGCTTAAAGAGATACAACAATATTTTACTTATTAACATACCAGTCACATCCCATCATATTAGATGGAGTAGCCACATGGCCAGTTACTTAGAGAACTGAGGAAGTTGCCAGGAATTTGTAACCATTGGCAATCTTCTCACTAAACATATTTTTTTCCAAGTGTTGTTGCTCCTGTGGCTACAGGAGGCTTCTCACAGCATACAAACAAAGGAAAAATTCAAAGGCAAATTCTTTAAGGGAGCATTGTTTGTATGGCTAGTTCATTTCGAAACATTCATACTGAACAGCTAGACAAGAATTTGTACTAGTTAGACCTTGACTTCCCCTCCATGAACATTCAGTTTAATTTACTCATCTAAGGCTCAGAGCATTTTTATAATTTGCCCAAATCTACCTAGACAGGAAAAGAGGAAAGACAACCATATATACTGGTAACTCTTCCAGAAACATCTAATCTAGTGTTCTTTCTACTAACCATTGTTCTTAAAATTCACATGAAATATTTACTAAAAATACATATTTCTTGGTCCCTACCCCAAATGTGGAGTGAAACCAAGGGAATTTTCATTTTTCCTGTCTAGAGTATGGTGATGTAGCAACCTAAAAACATGTTTTGAGACATAATTTTCTATGCTACAATATTTCTTCATAAATATAAAATAATTGTTCATTGCTTTGGTTAACATGGTAGCTTTCTCAACAGATTTCTTAGACATTCAGTTCCAGCATAGCTAATGCAGACTGAGGTGGGGAGAAAATTAAATGGTGTGTGTGTGTGTGTGTGTGTGTGTGTGTATGTGTGTGTGTGTGTGTGTGTGTGTGTGAGTGTATTAAGGTGCAAGATAAAAGTAAAGAATGGATTGGATAGAGCCTACTTACAAATAAGCCAAGAGTAGAAGACACATCAAACTGATTCAAGATCCACCCACTTTTCTATATTAGGGCTACTTTTATGTTTGTATTTCTTTCAGTGTAGATCAGTATGTGTGCTGGGAGCCAAAGAAAAGTTATTTCAAAGTAGAGGTTTGGTGCCAACTTCTCCCATAGGGAATGAGAAGACTCTAAGAGCTTCTTGCCCTAATGATGGCATCATCCCCCTCACTTTTTTCTTTGCTGTCCTTACTATGCACCTGCAAGTCAGTCACATTCTGTTGTACATTGCCAGTGCGGTGTGATTAATGCTCAAAGGAAACACATCATTTCCCACATGATCCAGTACTATACTCTCTATGCCCCTCATTCAGTGGTCCTTCTCAGCAGGGAGTCCCAGGCTGGGTCTCAGTACTTAACTCATAGGTAGCTAGTTTCTGATGAAGATAAGAGACCAGTGGTTGAATACCATGGTAATAACATGCCATTTAATGTCCTCACTGGATCCAGTAACTTTATCCATCCATGACCCTGCAATGCTTCATTGCCTTTATTTGTCTCACAAAATAGAGAAGCATAAGTTATTAAAATTCTATATTTTATATTCCATGATACAGTTTGAATATCTGTCTGTGCCCAAATCTCATGTTGAAATGTAATCCCCGATGTTGGATGTGGGACCTAGTGGGAGGTGTCTGGATCATGGAGCAGATCCCCCGGAATGGCTTGAGCTATTCCCTTGGTAATAACTGAGCTTTTACTCTGAGTTCACACTAGATGTGATTGTTGTAAAGTGTGCCCCCTATACTCTCTCTGTTGTCCCTGCTTTTGCCATGTCATGTGATTGTTCCCTCATTGCCTTCTGCCATGATTGTAAGCTTCTTGAGGCCTCCCCAGAAGTTGAGCAAATGTTGGCACCATACAACTGTAAAGCCTACAGAACTATGAGCCAATTAAATCTATTTTATTTATGAATTACCCAGCCTCTGGTATTTCTTCTTAGCAAGGGAAAATGGTCTAATACACCCTAAATAAATAGTCAGCTAGCTTGTGTATTTCTCATTTTCCATAAATCCACAGATTCTGTGTTGATTTGTTATAAACAATCTTAAACCAGGAAATTCCTGCTAAGAGCATTTCATAAATAAGATATCTTTTTCTTGTAATACTATTAGCTCATTTACTAGGAGGTCCAGTATCTTTTCATAAGTAAATTATACCAAATTCCCTGCTTCACATCATTCCAGCAACACCCCCATTTCTGTTTCCTCAGAAAGCTAGTGAATGGATTAGAGGCCAGCTACTTTAACTCTTTTTCTCTCCAGTATTAAAAGAGGTCGTTTAAATGAAGGCACTTTAAACAGCATCATATGCTATGCAAACTGTGAAATAGTTAAAGATAAAATATTGAGTTAAGCCACCCCATGGGAATGATAAATATCAAATTGACTTCCAAAGTATGGCTCAAATAAGATAAAATAATATGTAATTGCACTTCTGTTTTCTGTAACTCCATAATGGGATTGGTACACTTTTTCTTTTTAGCCTCCTCAGGAAAGAAGTACTCTGGGAGAATGCCTCTACATAAAACAGGAGAGACTAAGAGCTTTCTGAGTCTGCTGATGATTATTGTGATTGGGTAATTCCACTGGAGAGAAAGGGATTACAATAAAAATAATGTTAACAATGAAAAGTAGCTAGACACCACTAGAATGAAGAACAGGAATACAAGGCTTAGATGGGCAACCACATGAAGCTGAGAGGAAAAGGATCTTCGAATCACAGTGGAGATCAGTTTAACAAAATAAAATCAGAAAAAATATATAAAAAGCATTAAAAATTCCATGAGACTTTGCATAACTGTAAGGTATTAAGAAGAAGTTTTACCAATCCCACTGGAAACAAGAAGAAAAAAAAGAAGCTGTGTGATGATTTTTGGGGAAAGGCAAATATAAAATGAAAACCAATATGAAGAATGAAAGTGTTTGTAAAATTATACCCATGAGAAACTATGAATGCTAAAAATAAATTAAAAAGTAGACTCAATGACTTCTAAAATAATAATATGTGGTATGATTATTAGAATTTACACAAATTCAGAGAGAAGAGAGCCTAAGAAGTATCTTGAGAGGTTTAAAGAATAAGGTGTGATAAAGTCATTCTTAACAGGAGACGTAGTTAAATACTAGAATGATAATATTATACTATCTGCTTCAATGAAAACATTTTAAGTGGATTAATATTCATGCGCCATAATAGGAAAATCCTAAGATGAGACGGAAATAAACTACAAGTTCTGTCCTACTCTTAAATTTCGTAAGAAAATCCCATGGCATTACTAGTAAACTTCACTTTTAATGCTCATTAAACATAGAATATATTTTAATATGTATTAACAAGCTTTTTATTTGGCAATTTATAATATTTGCATTGTCAAAATAAAATAGCAACACATTTACTTTTTTAAACTCCCTGTTTCAATGTTATAAGTCTTTTTAAAATAAATGAATTCCATTCTTTAAATGCTGTAAATATTCAGCTAAAAATGTCTCTGTAAAGGTTAAGCATGCTAGCTGGGCGCTGTGGCTCATGCCTGTAATCCCAGCACCTTGGGAGGTCCAGGCAGGCAGGTTACTAAAGGTCAGGAGTTTGAGACTATTCTGGCCAACATAGTGAAAACCTGTCTCTACAAAAAAATACAAAAATATTATCTGGGTGTGGTGGTAGGCACCTGTAAACCCAGCTACTGTGGAGGCTGAAGCAGGAGAATAGCTTGAGCCTGGCAGGCGGTGGTTGCAGTGAGCTCAGATAGCACAATTGTACTCCAGCCTGGGCGACAGAGCAAGATGAGACTTCACCTCAAAAAGAAAAAAAAAAAAAAAAGAGATAAAAGAAAAAGAAAAAAGGTATGCTTAACATTACAGATAAACTTTAATGTGAATAAAATATAAAAACTTACTTAAATGGTTACATCATTATTTCAAAAAATATACCATGTCAATGATGTTAGAAGCACTTAACAATTCAAATAATTGTTCTGTATTTAATGGTTCTAAATGTTTTATGTAGTATAATTAAGTTTAATTTAGTACGTAAATGTTATTACTGAAATATTCTTTGGTACTTGAAATGAATTTAAGTAGGTATTCACATTCTGTGGAATATTCTGGGATTAGACAGTTACTGAATTAAAGAGTTTATTTCCAAAGGATGGCTTCCCATAAGTGAATTTGCATCTGTTCAATTTGACACTAAACAGAAAGGTGTAATTCAGAGCAGGATCATTCCTTGTGTTCAGACAATTAGGTGAGAGCAAGATAAAATTTTGTGAGATATAGTTTTCATAAAATGAGATCTATTAATGAAGAAATTAGGCTATTGTTCTATCCAAATAATAGACACAATGTGTTTTATGTATTCTCTTTTTTAGTATTAAATCACAGTCAACCTGTGATTATAGATCTATGAGACTATAAAATTAGCACTGAAATACCACTCAGAAAATTCACCTTGATAAGCCTATTCTAACCATGCTTCCATGACATGGAATATTTTGGCAACTCCAATTTAGGAACTGTGTTCAGAGACCGGATATGACTCATGAAAGAAAAACAGCCTCATTGCTTTATATTCGCACTTTGCAAAGAAAAAGGGATAACATTTATCTGTACAGAGTAGATATTATGGGGCAAGCTGAGAAATCATTCCACAAACTAAATTCAAAACAAGCACTAAAAATTAGTCATCTTCCAAGGTAACACCAGTTAGAAATGAGCCTCAGAGTGAGAAATGATGTAATGAAATGGATTGTTGGTCAAGATGATTTTTTAAATCCCCTCCAACCTTAAGATTCTGTTATTATTTTTCCTGATTCAGGATTCTGTCAAACTGCACCATACGTATCAGTTATCCCTTCTCTTTAGATGCTTATGTACAAGTAACTATCATCCTTCTGCCACATACACATAGTCCAGAGTAAAATCAATGCTCCAAAGTAAAACATTAACCTTCTGGTATGTGTGCATGGAGATATGCACACGAGTGGTTAAACTAACATTATTCTCTGACAGACCTCACATGGAGTCATCACAGATCAAGGTGGAGAAGTGAGTCTAAAGAAAACTGGCACAAAAAAACAACTGGGATATTTAGGGAAGGGTTGCATGCACATGATCTTATGTATTAAATACATAACATTGTATACTCTATTTCGCAGAAAATACACCCTCTTTTAGTGTGTTATCCACTCTTGGGGATTTTTCCATTTTAGATCGAATCTCCACTATCCTCTATACAGATTTGTTTTTATAGCAACGTTCTTCAAATATCAATGATTTCTATGCCTTTTTACTTAAAAACACCACATACAGCAAGATATTCAAAACTAATAATTTTTGTTCTATTAACAGAGCTCAAATCTATTACTACATTTTCCTGGCAAATGCAACTGCCATTACTGTTTTCTTCAAGTAATACATCAGATTGTTTAACATATCATTAGTCCCAATACAAAAGGGGAAAATTTATATAGTTAGACAATTGTTGTACCTTTCTTCTTATGTTTAAAAATTCCATTTACAAGTATACAAAATTCTACTGAACAAGGGTAATCAGTACAGATAATATCATCACTTTAAACGAGCCAAAATATACAAAGTACAAAATAGCATGAGGTTAGATTGCCAGGTTTTTAATTTGTTCCTTCCAAGGAACAACATTGCTAATGTTTAACACACATTACCAAAGGTTGATACTGCTTGGTCTCACTGCATTAAACATTTATAAATTCATTACTTAGTTCTTCAAACATTCATTTCTATTTTCTTAACTGAAATCATTATGCATTTAACTTTTATTCATTTCAAAAAATTCTACTGCATTAGGTCTTCAAAGGGATTTTCGAAGTGTTCAATTACTTCTAACTGTGGCTTTTTTCTGGCCTTTTTTTTTTTTTTTTTTTTTTTTGGAATAAAGCCAGGTTCCCAGTCTTTGCACTTGTACTCTTACTCTCCTAATCCACTTGTTCCAGGGCTTGTGAAAAGGGGTTTTCTTTCATGACTTCCCCAACAGTGAGGGTTCCTTTCTAGCTTTAAAAAATTCAAGCTTAAAAAAATTTAAACTGGCATCGTTATAATGCTGTTGCTTTTGCTCAGTGAGGAATCAAACCCTTTGAACAATGAATGCTTGTCTAAAGCAACTATTCATAGAAGTACTGCCTTCTGGGGAATGGGAAAAGTTTTTACCTACTGACAAACGGGAGTAGCATAACAGAATAGAGCTGCACCCAACGCAAAGTGCCTTGTGTTTTCAGCTCTGAAATAAGGAGATCAGTTACAGCCCTTCTGCTATGGACCCGTTATAAAAAGTAGAGTGCTGAAGAATATCAAACAAGATCAAGCAGCAGTCCAGATCAGATCATGTGTCTTCCTTTTAAATGTCTTTAATTTACAGATTTTAAAAATGTATGGAGAGGCTGGAGACTTATCTGCATGTGTGAATTACAACTTGATAATGGAGTTTTAGTGAGAGTCTCAGAGACAAAAAGGACAAATCTTGAGAAAATTGTCTAGTATATATAAATAGCTTTAGCACTTACTTCAAAATTTTGTATTATGTTTTATCATTTAGGTATCAAAACTTCCCAAAACCTCTGAAAAGAAGCCAAACCTCCTGACGTCTCTTATTCAGCTTTCTCCAGCAGCAGCCTCCCATGCAGAAGATTGCTCTTCATTCTGTGCTCACACTAATTTTCTGTAGCAAAAATTGTGGCACAGAATTTCCCTAATTCAGCATTTGGAAGCAATAAGTTTTAATCCAGCTTCAGGGAGTGGAGAGAGAAAGCAATTTAGAACTTTTAAAAAATAAGTTTATAAAATCAACATATATAAATGATGATCATTATTATTGCTGATAAAGTTGAGTTTCTTAGGAGTGGCAATGAAAGTGCCTTAGCCATTCAGTTTCTATATTTCTTTCTGTTTCCTTATTATTCAGGGCCTGTGTCTGAAGCATATGGTTTACTGGGGCTTTCTCTCCTCCCTCTGCATTCCAGAATTATCTGGTTTCCCACACTTCAGCACTTCCTAATGTTATATGTAAAATAAAGAAGTAGACATTCAAACTGCAATATTTTACCACTCTTCTAGGTATTGAAGTATTAGAAAAATAAAAGACGGATAGTAAAACATGAAATGTAGCTGTTTTCATCTCTCCAACCTCTCTTTTATTATTATGATCCACACTTAAGAATTACATACAGATGTCCCTTAATTTCTGATGGGATTATGTCCCAATAAACTCTTCATAAATTGAAAATATCATGAGTTGAAAATGCATTTAATACAATTAATCTACCAAATAGTCTAGCTTGCTTAGCCAACCCTACCTTAAAGGTGTTCAGAGCACTTTTATTAGCCTACAGTGGACAAAATCATATAACACAATGCCTATTTTATAATAAAGTATTGAATACTTCATGTAAGTTATTGAACACTAAAAGTGAAAAATAAAATTGTTGTGTGGGTACTTGCAGTATGGTTTCTACTGAATGCATATGCTTTTATGCCATCTCAAATAAAAAAAAAAAATCCTAAGTCGAACCAACATTAAGTCAGAGACTGTATATTGTAAATCTATAAGACACAGTTATCATATTCAGTGGTTCATAAGATGATTAATTTTAAAAGCTTAGGTTTTACTCTTTTATTTTTAATTTAAAGATGGAGTCTTGCTTTGTCATTCAGGCTAGAGTGCAGTGGAGCAATCATAGCTCACTGCTTACTTGAACTCCTGAACTCAGGTGATGCTCCTGCCTCAGCCTCACAAGTACCTGGGACTACAGGCACATGCCACGCCACCCAGCTGAGAGCTTATGTTGTTGGACGCTAGAAATATTTGCTTATATTAAGATTGTGTTTTCTTCTTTACTACTAACACCCTGACTGAATTAGTGACAGATGAAAAATGGTATTGTAACTTCCTGCATGTTTTATTGATCATGAGCAGTCTAGCATAAGTTATATAAACAATTAATAAAAGAAAACTAAAAGTAGATATGCATGTTTGTAGTGCTGATTCTTCACCTGCCATTTTAATGCCCTTGGCAAAATAAAAATGTTTCTAGATCTCATGTGTATGACTTTGACATAGAGACTAACCAAATTCTATTTATTATTTTCTACGCCACTCAATGGAAAATAAGGATATGTGGGTATTTGAAAAGTTTAAAGCAGATATTGATCATTATTTTAGTATTAGACAAGTTAGAGTCCAAGGCAGAAATCATTCAATAAGACACAAATTGTCATTTTATGTAGAACGAGACAATGTATAATGAAAGTATAACAGGCATGAAACTTCAAGCAGCAGCAGAGAATCAGTCTATCTAAAATATAAATTATTCTTAAAAAGTAAAACTTAAGCCAGACAGAACAGACAGAAATAGAAGACTTCAAACACAAGACTAACATGCAAGACTTCAATATATGGCTTCAGATATTATTTTGATATTTTGATAAATTGTTTTGACATAGATGACAAATAAATTATATTAGAAATAGAATAACTGTATACTAAACTTTATGAAATAGAGTTGCAAATTTCTTTTCAAATATCTAGATCTAGCCGGGGCAGTGCCTCACACCCACAATCCCAGCATTTTGGGAGGCCGAGGCAGGCAGATCACCTGAGGTCAGGAGTTTGAGACCAACCTGGCCAACATGACAAAATCCCATCTCTAGAAAAAAAAAAAAAAAGAAAGAAATAGAAAAATAATCTATAGTCAGTGTAATTGAAAACAGGCCACACCATAAAGAAATAACCTGCACAAAAACCCCCATGACACAAGTTTACCTATGTAACAAGCCCATGTAACAAGCCTACACATTTACCCTTGAACATAAAAATGTTTTAAAAAAAGAGAAGACTTTTTAAAAAGAAAATCTAAATAAATTACCAAAGCAGAAGTTGCATATAGTAAATATAATATTTGACAAGAATATACTAAAATTTGAAATTAATGTTTTCCAACCAGGAAAAAAGTAAAGAAAAAAAACAAGCCCCAAGCAGCCATTAACTAGAGATTTAAATTATTATCCTTGTTATTGGGTCAAATAAAAATTAAAAATGTAGTCACATCTATTTATAAATTACTGAGCAGAATTATGCTGCACATCAAAATTGTATCACATGACTAAAGCTATATGCAAAGGTAAATTTGTAACATTAAACATTTTTAATATTAAAAAGAATGAAAAATCAATTAATACACTAAGTATACCACTCATAATTTATAAATCAATTAATCATAAGAAAAAATACAGTATTAAGAGCAGAATTTAATGAATTTGGAAATATGAAACAATATGTTCATATTTTTCATGTTTGTTGGTGTAACCAATACTATATATTTGATTACTAAATCAAGGGGCATAATTTTTGATATCATGAAAATTAAAGAACCCTGGCAAATCTAATGAAGAAAAGGGAAACAGGAACATAAAATCAGAAAAGGATAAAAATGAAAATGACCAATAATATTTCTTTAGTATGTAGTATGTGTCAGGCACTCTTATAAGAACATTACTTATATTATTACATTTAATCCTCACTTTTAAACCATACAATGTCTGCACTATTTTTTCTCACTTTTTCAGATGTATGAAGCACTGAAATGCAAGGGGATTAGGACTGTGAACAAGGTCATGTGGGTAGGACTCTTCCATGTGCTTACATCAATATTTTTGCCTAAACTTCTAACTTCAAGTATGCTGGATTGTTTCACATTTGAATCTGTTAGCTGCATTGCATTATGATGTTCATTGTATTGGTGTTATACATCTTTGTTTATAATTTTGATGGTCATGTGTGTTTTCATTTGATTTAGACTGTAAATCCTTTAAGTGCAGAGGATTTTTCTTTTGTTTTTGTAGTAAGAAGAGTTAGCTGAGTGTTTGTATCATTAACAGTTACTTAAAAAGTTGCTGACTGAATACATGAATGAATTCTATAGGGCATATTTCACATTACACACTATCGTGTGGACTTGGTGTTGGGTAAAAGTGTCCAATACTATAGTAAACAGGTGTTAGACTGTATGGTCCATAAGGACCAACACCATATCTATCTCTTTAATTTTTGTTATAACCCCAGCACTGGGAACAATACCCAGCTCAGAGCAAAGACTTAGTAAAGAAGAGTTGATTGAAGGAGTGGATGGATCTGTCCATTCATCTTGACTAATAAGGACAAGATCCCTGGGCCAAAAAGACCTTAAGAACTGTGGTCATTTGGTGAAGATGACCCTGAAACAGCTAAAGATTTAGTTTTCTTGCTATCTGACTCACCACAACAATATTCTATGGCAACACCTTATAATATCCTATGCTTTATTTAGCACTATTAAACATATCCAAAAAGTAGAAGTAAATGTGATTTATCTGAGTCATTTTATATCTTATATCATATTATGTTCACAAACATAATTTCATAATTTCCTTAGACCAAAAATTTAATACTATAAATATTATATACAATTTATCCTACTAGAGTAGCCAACAAAACACTAAACAGCTTTCCATAAGAACCTTGCAAAATTGATAAAAACCTGTAACACGTGATATTTTGGCCAGTGCTGTAATTATTATTTATTTAAATAATTCTGTTAATAAATTTATTTTCTTCAGTTTGAATAGTTCAGGCTCAGGTTCAGTTGTTAGGTTTGTTTGTGTATTTATTTATTTATTTATTCATTCATTCATTCAGAATTGAAAGACTCCTTTCTTCCATTTAACATAGTTATAGTTCTAATAGTACTTTTGATAAAATAGCTTTAAAGTTTCTAAATTACAAAAGTAAATGAAATGACCAAATGAACTAAAAAATGCATTGCTTTAATGCTTCTTAGACATGAAGAATCCTAAAATCTAAAATAACTCTGAAATATAAAATTAATTTCATTGTGATGAAAATAAGAATTATTTGACATCTTTCTCAGTAGACCAGGATAAAGACTTGCTAATTAACCTGATTCAGTAGTTGGATTCAAAAGAATTTTAAAATTACTTTACTTTTGGTATATTTTCAGTGACGATTGAGCTTTTGGGTGTGCATGGCTGGATGGTGATTGAGCGAAGACAAAAAAAAAAAACAGTAAGGTAAAGATGCAATATTATTTTCAAGACTTTATTTTTATATTTTTATTTTTTGACCTTATTAAATATTAACTTGCTTTCTAAGTTTTCCCTTCTACTCTCTTCCCATCACCTTCATGAGGAAAAGTTGACAAATATTTTTTCAGTGATACATTTTCTTGATGTTTCAAAAAGTATCTTGATTAGTAAAACAGCCAAAAAAAATTTAAAAAAAAAACTTTTCATTATAGTGTAGTCAGTCATTTCCCCAACATCTTTCTGGCACTTGGCATCTGGGCATCTGTAGGGAAGCCAAGTTGGTTCCATTGGAAAATTCTCTGATATTCTCTTTCCTAATCCAGTTTCCTTTGTGCCACAACCTGGCCAGGTTAGGGAGCATATGTCACTTAGCTGTCCAGCTTTCTTTTTGTTTCTACCTTGACTTAACCAATGGGAGTTGAGGAAAAGTAAGGTAAAGATGCAATATTATTTGTTATTATTATTAATAAATAACAGAAATTGCTAAAAATTGGAATCTTGTGATCCATTTTTCAAGAAGCTATGGGGTAAAAGAATTAGGAAATAAAAAGCAGGGCACTCAGCAGAGAATAAATGTAATTGAAAGAGTGACAATAGTGGCCAGACATTCAGATTCTTTTCAGTAACACTTTCTGATATGATTTGACTATGTCCCCACCAAAATGTCATCTTGAATTATAGTTCCCATAATCCCTATGTGTTGTAGGAGGGATTAAATGGGAAGTAATTGAATCTTGGGGGTAGTTAGCCACATACTGCTGTTCTCATGATAGTAAGTGAGTTCTCATGAGACCTGATGGTTTTATAAGGGGCTTTTCCCCCTTTTGCTCAGCACTTCTCCTTCCTGCTGTCATATGAAGAGGATGTGTTTGCTTCCCCTACCACCATGATTGTAAATTTCCTAAGGCCTCCCCAGCCATGCAGAACTGAGAGTCAATTAAACCTCTTTTCTTTATAAATTATCCAGTCTTGGATATTCCTTCATAGCAGCTTAAGAAAGAAGTAATATACTTCCCAATCCAACCACACTTCTCAAAGGGTTGTGGAAAACGACCAGTCCTTTTCAGAGACATCAAGTGGGTATGGATATTTGCTATTCGCCATCAGAATTATGGACAGAATAATCCAAGGACAAATCATGTATTTCATATATAATATTGATTTGCAAATTTCCAGTTTACTAATTTCACTATTATTTTATAGTTTTATTTATTTGTTACTTATTATTATTATTACTTTTTAAAGACAGGGTCTTGCTTTGTTGCCAAGACTGGAATGCAGTGGCACAATCTCAGTTCTTTGCAACCTTGACTTCCTGGGCTTGAGCAATCCTCCCACCTCTACCTCTTGAGTAGCTAGGAGTACAGGCACACACCACCATGCCCAGCTAATTTTGTTCATTTTTTTGTACAGATGGGGTCATATTATATTGTCCAGGCTGGTTTTGAACTCTTGGCTTCAAGTAGTTTTCTCACCTCAGCTTCTAAGCGCTGAGATTACGGGCGTGAGCCACCAAGTCTGGCTTATTTTATTGATTTTAAAAAGAATTTCAAGTCAGTTATGTAACAGTATCTATATTATCAATAATCAAGTTTTTAAAAATCCTTTATTACTGTTTCATAGGGTAAAAATGAAAAAGAGACATGACAGCTATGTATCCCTCCATCATCCATAAATGAATTAAAAGACTGAGGTAATCTTTCTAAGCAGTCCCTTACTACGATTAACATTAAAAAGTAATCTTTATAATTAAAATGCAATTACAGGATAGCTCTGAGATCAGTGCTACTCAAAGTGTGGTATGTAAACTGTTTATTTCCAAGTCCCATTGAGATTAGTTCAGAAAGAGAGGATAGGCATTTAAATGCTTTTAAAGCAATTTAATAAGAGCAAGATATCCAACTGTGTGGTTTTTCATTTCGCCAAAATATCAGTTGGTAATGAATTGAGAGGAAAACAACTCTTCTGTTAGAATAGCTTGAAAAGCACTGGGTTAGATAATGAAGAGAGCAGTTGCTCATAACTGAAAAACTAAACTACAAACTAAACAAGCATTGCATTTTTAATTAAATGGAATGATAGTAAACAGAACCCTATTTCTGTTCAAACATTTTTAAATGGTGATTAGAACATCTTAAACTTTTGAATTTTACTTCAAATTAGCTTGGGGTAAACACAGAGACAGATTGATGGGTGTGTGACCTGTGGAGTCACACAGGTCCCTGCTCTCAGAATGGCCCTAGACTTCATTGAATACTCTGCTGTTGACATCTGAAATTCTTAATAACTTTAAATTTTAAAGCGTGTTTTGAAATCTAGTGTGATGATGGGGCATACATACGAGCAGAAGAGAGTTGAGAAATGTGCATAGGCACCCATTCCATCAGCCCTGTTTGCTCACAGCTTTCCAGATGCCTTGTGAGCAGAGAATTCTGGTAGACCCATTTATATGAGGTGGGTTATTTTATTTTTCAGGTTTCTAATATTTAAGATGAGGATTCTATCTGCCCCATAGAATGATTATGAGAATAAGCGACAGATGGCATTTTTATGCTGCCTGACACATAATGACTGTTTAGTTCATGTTAGCTAATATCGGGTATCATGAATTTCACCCTTTCACTATCATCTTGTTATAATTATTCCACATTTCTGGTTCTCTCTTTTCTGTGAATGAAAATAAATAACAGAGATGCTAAAAAATGCATAACCTGAAATAAATAATTAAGATAAGCAAAACATAGTTCAAGGAGGAAAAAAAGTCAAAACTATTGTCCGATTTGTGTTTCTCACTCCAAACACCGTAAATTTGGGGGCCAACATTGGAGTCTGGTAGATCTCGCATTTATTTTCACGCTAATACAAATTCATAAGTATTAAAACCAACCACCTCTTCCTTTTCAAACCTCTTTGTGATACTTTACCTTGACCCCAGGCTTTGAAACAGTATGGCCTCATATGAGATATGAAAGATGTAAGAAAGAGTTGTTTACTCAAGAAGGACAGGACTAAAATATACTTCCTTTATTAGAATGAGATATGTAAATTATGTATAAATGTTTTTATTCTTCAATTTAAACACTGAATTTTATCAATGAGCAACATATGTTTTGGCATTTTGATGACTGGCATCCCAGGAGACTGAATGTTACTAGCTTGCATAATTCTTAGAAAGAGACTCCAGAAAAGCAGTCTGAGAACTAAAGATTCCAGAGGACAGCACCCAGAAGGCTACAACCTTGGAAGGAAGAGATGATTTGCTGACTCTGTGTCTCCCTCTAATTCCTATCCAATACTCACTGACTTAGACGAATCAAACTCTTACTTCAAAAGAATCCATTCCATAATTTTCCCTTGTCTCTTCATATTTATAAGTAGTATTTATTTAATATGTGTTAGGCACTTTTCAAAGAATTTTACATATGGTAACTCACAACAAAACTATGAAGAAAACATTTTTATTATTAAAACTATCTCAGAAGAAAGTACTGTGAAGCAAAGTGACAGTAAATAATTTCCTGTAAGTTACCAAAGTAGAAGGTAGAAGAATCAGAATTCAAATGCAGAGAAGCTGACTACAGTGATCCTGCTCTTCCATACCAGGTTTTACTGCTGATGCATCACTCAGGAAAATCACTTTGAATCCGCTCCAATTGTACTTGGTCAGTTCCTCCTTCTCATTTCCCACAACTGGCGCTTAGGATATGTCCAGGGACATTTGATGAATCAGTGAACACATGCTAATCAAAGCATTCACTGCAGGTCTCTTTGTTGAGTTTTCATTCCGTGAGAACATACTCATCTTCTCCCAGATGTAGCATTAAGTATCATACGAACTTAAATCAACATGACAATATGTATTCACTGTCCATTATTCTCTCCTTCTAGCCCCAGCTTTGTGAATGGGAGTACCATTTATTCCTTTGTCCAGTTTGGAAACCTTGCTTCTCTTTGTCAATCCTTTCTTACATCTTACATAGCCAAGTCTTCTCAAGCTGCAAACACATCTCATTGAGTAACAGTGGCAGGTGTGTAATGATTTCCAATTTTATTGCTCACTTTTGCCAGATTCATCTTTCCAGCACTGATCATTCCACTTACTCACTGTGGTAGGCACAATGAATCCCCCTGCCTCCCAAAAGATGTCTGGGTGGGAATCCCTGAAAGCTATGAATATGTTACCTTATATGGCAAAAGAGACTTTGCAAATATGATTAAGTTAAAGACCTTAAGATCAAGTGATATCCTGGATTTTCTGGAGGGCCCAATATAATCACATGGGTCTCTAAAAAATAGATACTCTTTACTTGCTGTGGTCAGAGGAAGGTGTCTATAGCAGAAGGGTCAGGGCCATGAAGCTTGCTGACTTTGAAAAATGAAGGAAGGAACCATGAGCTAAAGAATGTGGGCAGCATCTAGAAGACAGCAAAGTCAAGGAAGCAAATTCTCCTCAAGGGCTTCTAGAAAGAGACATAGCTCTGCTAACATCTTGATTTATCCCAGTAAGACCAGAGTTGGACTTCTGACTTAGAGAACTATAAGATAATAAACTTACCTTGCTTTAAGCTACCAAGTTTGTGGCAATTTGTTACAGCAGCAGTAGAAAACTACTACATTCTTTATAAATCATCTACTGATTCCCTAGAGATTTCAGGAAATCTTTCTTAATTCTTGTTGTCTTTCTTAGATCATCTTATATTTCCCCACATTGTACCTATGGTTTTTTTGTTTCATTTTGCTTGTCTATCATAGCCCTTGTTTTA
The DNA here is from genome assembly GCF_009761245.1 of Sapajus apella. NCBI lineage: Eukaryota > Metazoa > Chordata > Mammalia > Primates > Cebidae > Sapajus > Sapajus apella. The sequence continues at coordinate 53,115,728 of NW_022436946.1, forward strand.
TTTGTATAGTAGTATAAGGGGCTAGAGTAGAGAAGGCAGGGGGACTGGAGGAGAGTGAGGCTCCTGTCATCTGTAATTGAAAAATGCATTTTGTTTCTGAAACTAAAATCACAAAGTACATATATAATGAATGTAATTAGCTATCTCAGGAACAAAACCAAAATTTTGGTTTTTAAGTGTATAAAGTAAGATTTGGGAAATAACCATAATTCTTATTAATTTGTTAGCAATCTCAAGGAGAAAGAAACAAGATTGAAACCCAGAAAACTGAAGTTGTTACAACTGTGTTTTACTTCAGGAAAAAAAAAATCTATTTTTATAACTAAATGTGTACCTAGAAACAGAGAAAAATGTCCTGTGAAGCCAGTGAAGCTTATATATAGCTATTTTCGTGTCTCCTTCCAAAGTCCTGAGAGAGGCCTGAGAGGGTCACACATACTTATAAAATTTGCATAACTGAGCTGTTTCTACCATGATTGGTTAACACTACTGGTTCTTACCATTTCTCCATAACATTTTCCTTTCCATTTGGTAACACTGTGAGGACATGTGATTTCCTATTTGTCAATGGTGCCCCAAACCATATGAGCTTCAGGCCATGTAAAACTTGAATCCTGCTCTGTTTAATGAAAAGTGAAGATCAAATAGATCTTGGATTTAGCATTACAGCATGGTAGAAAGAAGAAAGTGTACAGTTTCTGAGACAGGTTTTCTAGTCACTAGGGTGTATTGCATTATTGAGGAGATGTTCTTTTGGATGCCACTAAACTAAAAATACATGGTAATTTCCCTCACTCTGATAATTTTTTTTAAATGTAGCATTCATTTAGAGGAAAGCACAATGATCTGCTGACAACACTTCCCAGATTGAATAAAAATGTTTCTTTCCACTTTAAAATAATATTTTGGAATTTTAGAACAAATATGCATATATGATAGACAAAACATAGATCTTCATTAATCACTGGCCATGTCACCAGAAATTGTGGGAAGCAGCAGTGAAGAAGATGGGCTCTCTTCTCTTACAAAACTTGTATGTTCACATGCGGGAAGGGGGCATGAAATAAACAAATTAACAAATAAGTGAAGGAAATCATTGATCATAGAGTTAGGGTGAAGGTCTTCAGGATGGGTGATAAGTCCAGACTTCTTTGAAGCAGTGACATTTGAGTAGAAACTTAGAAAGGGAGGAAAAGAATGGTGACCTCTTTGAGGTTCAATTAGCCATCCTATTTGTGGAGGCACCCATACTGCATTAAGCTGCCTGCATAAACTGCAAAAAAGCGCTCCCCAGGAATAGACAAACTACAAAAGGAGGTGCCTCCTCTGAGCTCTTGCAGCATGGTGATAACTTCCCCAGGGTGACCAGGCCACAAAGCTTGGCTTGGATCTCAAGCTGAGTTTCAGCTCCAGCTTTTCCCATCCAAGTACCCTTTACCCTCCAAAAACTACACAATCACATGCAGGGGCTGCTCCCCCACTTCCTGTGCTTTGTGCCTCACCAAATTTCAACAGTATTTGCTCTCTTGGATGATAATTGCTTACTTGTCAGTCTTGGGACGCTTAGGTAATTTAAATACTTAACATAGTGTCTGGCTTAAAAAATCATTTTTAATGAAGAAAGTCATTGAAAATTAACTAGGAATCAACAAAATGGTTATATTAGATGATAATGTCAGAAACTAGATGTACGTGGCACGTGGAACAACATAAAATAAAATCTATCTGGCCAAATTTTGTCAGAGTTTCCTTTATTCCCTTATGCTTCAACTTGCTCTTGTTTCTTGATTTTAGCTCTTGCTTTTCTCTAATACCCAATTTTCTTTCTTCCGGTCTGATTGTTGCTGGTTCTTTAGGGCCTGCTCTGACATTTCCAACAGTCATTTTATTCCAGCATTATTTGCCTTTTCTTTCCAATTCTCACCTCTTGGTTTGCCCCCTGATTATAATGGTGGATCGATCAATTTGGCCCATCTTGTCCTGCTGAAGGATTCATCTGCAGCATGTTTAACTCCCTAAATCTTGACATTCTCCTATTCAGTGAGCCTTGCCAATCTCCACCCCTTTCACTGTCACCCAAATTAGATTGACTCCCAATATTATATCTAAGTTTAACAAGTGAAATTAGTCACCTGGCAAATCAAGCCTTTTGAAATATTTATATGACAGGTAGAACATACAAGGCTATACATATCAGCAATAATTAATGTTAAAAAACAGTGTAGATTCACTTACACTAAGATTGTCATCATTACTTAACTAAAATGATTAATTTATGCAGTACTCTCATACCTAGCACAATAAAAAATTACTTAAAATTCATATGACTCATTGGGCATGATAATTAGGGAATTAAAGAGTATTTATAAAAAATATTTTTTATTATGAAGACTTAGCACAGATTGTGACTCTAAATAATGTAATTTCAGCTGTGTTTAAATCAGAATAAAAAAGCACAGATGAAACTGTTGATCAAGATTCCAGTTCGTAGTCTAAGAGTTTCAATTATTACAGGTTTGCTGGTTGAGAAATTCTATGTCAATACGGTTATCAAGTAACATAAGAAGAAAGTAAGTCACATATTTGATTCAGCAGCCGTTAAAAAATACAATGTGTTTATTTATATGTTTGATGTTTAGTTTACCAGGCATGGTGGAGTTTTTCAAAGGATATGGATTTTTAGAATATTTACACTCAAATCTGAGCAATTGTAAATGCAAATGGGTCTGCTATTTAGGTCTGTATCTTTGTGTCAACAAAAGTTAAACAATTAAATTCAGAAAATTCAATGAGAAATCAGTCAGGTTTAAGGACAATTGTTTAGGTCATGCTGTCTTTGTTCAAGGAATCACTCTTTCAGTTTAAAGGCAATATAGGTAGAGAAAAATCACCAAAAATAAAGGCTTTCATTTGCGTACAGATACACTGATTTTTTTGAATGTGTGACATGTACAAAAATTTTGTCAGTTATAATGCCTATGATATTTTTGATCTTCTCACTCACAGCCACTTACCCAAATACACATGTGAATATAGCTACTGTTACATATATTTTAAATCAAGCATTACTTTTGAAAGTGTGCCCCTGAGCCAAAGTGATGCTTGGTCAACAAGATCAAATAAAGTCAGAGACCACAAGGTGGTTCAAGGTGTTTGAAACCTGAACTCGTATTGACTAGCAACTGTTGATCAGATTTGATCTGATTAGAGAGCAACATGTTGGTTTTTTAAAAGACTATTATTTTACTGATATTTTGATTTTCCTATTCCCTTTTCCATTTAAAAATGTATTTCCAGCTTCTCTATTTTATGCTTTTTAAAAAAAATCCCGTGAATATAAGAGAGTCAAGTGTCTGAAGAGGCACCTTGGAGGCTATCTAACTCAAGTCCTTCGAGATTACAAAAAACCCCTGTGGGAGCATTTTTTCCCAACTATTAAAAAATAGTATGTTATTCAAAGAAGATTAATCATTCAGAGCAATTGTGCTCTTGAATAACTAATAATTAAATTTTATAAATTTTCTTAAATGAAAAGTTAAATGTATAAGACATTTAATAATTTATTTCCAGTATAAATCAATGGTTCTCAGATTTGGGAATTTTATAGACAGAAAATGCTCAAATAAAATAACATTGACATTTTCCCAGTAAAAGCAGTAAAACAATTAAACAAAAACAACCAAACTAGTAAGTATGACTGCCTTCTATTATAACTATAACTTAAGAAAAACAAAAACAAAATGTCATTTGGCATCAAATAATGTATAACAGTTATAACGTTAGAATAAACAACAATCCTGTGAATTGATCAAATCTTAGTTCACGAAATACCACAGTTAAAATATATTTTATTTTGCCACACTCATAAAAATTTAGTCAGGAACCACATTGGTCAAAAGATTGATATCAGATAACTACCATTATAGAGGCTTTTAAATGCTAAGTACATATTTTATTGGCACAAAGGGATTAATAAATTAAGTCTTAATAATCTTCTGCTCTAAACTTTAATTTCCTTATGTGTGAAATGAACAGAATGATGGCAACTACCTCATATGAGGTGTTGTGAGAATTCAATGGGTTAATACATCTATAAAACTCAATGGAATAATACACCTAAACCCACTGGATTAATACAAGACCAAAAAAGGAGGGTTGGGGTTTCATTGTATCTGAGATTTGATTCAAGTCTAGAATATCCATCTTTCAAATCTACATTAAATAGCTTGAAAAGAAAACTATAACAATATTGATCTCTAGTTTATCATATATATGCTGAGTGTACAGGGGAAGTATACAGCAATTTACTATGCATAAAAATGAATTTATAGATGAATAGAGGAATAAATAGATGTATATTTCAGCATAAAACAAATGTAATATAATGGTAGTTACAGAATTTAAGTAGTGGGGACATTTTAAATTATTTTAAATTTTCCATGTGTTTTAAATGTTTAATAATAAAATTGAAAAACTGGACACTATCTACTACTTGTTCAGCCAGAAAAAAAAATTAGTTAAAATTGGAAGCAATCAGATGCAGTCATCATGACTAACACTTACCTGGGAGTACCCACGGTTATATTTAAGGTTAGAATTTCTGCTGCTTGCCTCCATGTCCACAGTTGCTAGTTGTGACGGTGCTCCTATAGACATAACCATCCGGCCCTAACTCCCACTTCAGCCATGCATCAGAGGCTGCGGGAGGCTCTGGTGACTGCAGGCACAACTTGACATCCAGTTCTGACTGACTTGGCCAGGCTGAACCTGGGGATGTCGGGGTGGTGGGGGAGTAAACTGAGCAGAGTGTCTGGAAATAACTGAAAGTTATAAGATGGTTTCTATTCCGGAGGCAAGTACTTGAAGAGTAAGATTGGTGCAATTTGATGATAAGGTTCAGGAGAAAAGGGTCATGAGTTGCAAAAACATGAGAGAGAACAAAAATGTGCTGACTACATAACTTGCTAAAAAACACTTGGTCTGGTAGTTTTATTCTGTGTTTAAAAAGTAATTTTTTTAATGTATGTATATATGTATGTGTGTGTATATATATATGTATGTATATGTGTATGTGTGTATGTGTGTGTGTATAGATTTATATTTTGAACTAATGGCTCTGTGAAAAAATAAAATCTTTTTATAAGATGATGCTATTTTTCATAATTCTATGTTCTCTTTAATCTCAGACAAAACAAGATTTGTAAAAAGTATTTTTAACCTGTGTTTGAAATATGTTATGGCAATTAAAACACAAAGAATAACTCCATGTGAAACCAGAGCAGGCCTTTGTGGGAATGATCATATTATTTATTTATTTATTTATTGTAAAGAATTATTATTTATTTCAGAAATAAAGAAAAAATAATTCAGATGTCTAAACAAAACAATTTTCAAAAAAGAAAAAAGAAGAAAGTCAATTGTATAAATATTTGGCATTCTGTAGAAAAGTATGAGATGTTTTAGTTATATGTCTTCTCCTGGAGTCCAATTATTATTACTTTTGAGAAGGCTCTCAAAATGTGAAATACAACTATATAGTAATTACTTTCCTATGCACACACATAATAAAATGAAAATCAGTTTCAGGCAAAATAAATTCTGCTTTAATCACCTGGATATTTCCAGTAAATCTTTCTTTTTGTTTCTTCAGATAATAATTGTAATTATCTTCTTATTTCTGTATAAGCACAATATCAGAAAAAGTACTATTCTTCAGTAATATTTTTTTATAAAAGGATTAGGCCATAACAAGAAGAGACTCATTGGGATTACCAGGAGGCAGAAATGGTGACTGTGAATGTATCAACAGATTGTTTAATGTCCTAAATAGAATTTCAAAAATAGAAAAAAAAAACACACTTAGATCAAAGAATTTTGAAGTTGCAGATGCCTTTAGACATATGCTTTTATGAATGAAAAAATAATGTACGGAACAGCTAAATGTGTCACCTCACAAGTTCATTTCAGGGCCAGTTAAATGGCAGTCAGCTGGTTTAGTAAAATTTCTGCACACCACACTGCCAGTTGCTCTAAAAGGCTGCCATTATTTTCCTACACAGAAACAGGATGTTGGAAGGAAATCCATAAACAAAATCATTTACCTTAATATGGGTAGATGTCTGTTTACATTCAGGGAACAGTAAAAGATTATATTTAATTTTGAATTGTTTACATGAGGTTTATGAAATTTACATATAGATTATAAATTATATGTATTCTACCAAGCACAATAGGGAAGAATTTGAGTAATAGAGAATCCATCACTCTAATTTTCTTGGCTTCAGAACACTTAAATAAGAATTCAGTACATAAAATATTTTATTTTGTATTAGGTATTCTGCTGGCTGCTTTGTGATACGTATAAACTCTGTCCTCAAGAAGTCAGCAGTCTACTAGATGGGGAAGATACTGTTATGTAAATATATTTACAAAGTTGTGTTTTTTGCAAGATGGGTCACAAGAGAGAAAAACTGGGGAAAGGCATACATGGGGAGGCACAGTAGCTAAGAATAGAGAAAAAGCAGAACGAATAAGAGACGGGGCAGCTAAATGCGAGGAGAGGTGGCAGGCAGTTGTGGGTAAAGAAACACTTAGGCTTATGTCTGAGAATTCTGGTGCACCCGTTCCTTTTCCTTTCCCATCCTCTCATCAAACCCTCTAAACACTAGCAAAAACAAATAAAAGTGATAAAAAGTCCAAGTGCAAAGAAACTGCTGTAACATCAACCTGAATAAACTTGGCCGTCTTCCAGTGTCTTGGTGAATGTTACCTCTAAGCCAAATCCAGGGATTCGTCCTAGATTGCTCCTTGTCCTTCAATGCCCACATTCCATCATTCAAATTCTAATAATGCTACCTCCAAAACAGGTTCCTTTTACACAGATTCTGCTCTTTGCACACTGCCCCATTCTCACCCTCCTCATTTCTTTCCTTTGAACTATGGTATCTGGGTTTAGTCTCTCCAACCCTCTACTCCATTGCCAGAATCCTACAGAGTAGGATCACCAACAAAATAAAATGCCACTTCAATTGCCTGTCACGAAAAGTATTCTGTGATCTGATACTTATCAATATCACATTACTTCTTAATTCCTTCTTCCCTTTTGTACTTCCAGCTTTATTCTGTAAGAATATTGAAGATTTCTAGTTCTAGGAATGTGCCATGGTTTTGCATGCCTGTGCCTTTTTACATGTGGAATACTAGGTAATAGGCAGTGCTCTTTTTAGGCCACATGACTGCACTAGTTGATGGATAAATAAATGAATTTATTGTAGTACTGGGTTGAAATTTTCAGTGCCTCAAATAGAACGTGTTTTGTTCTTCTAAATGGTTCTCAAATAGATGGACCATTTAAACAACTATGCACTGGCACTGCGTTAGGCAGTGGGATAACAAGGACAATCACTTATAATCTCTGCAAACAAGATAGCATTCAATATTCAGAACAAGTTAGATATTTAAACATTTTATATAATGTTATAGTTCACATACGTGGTATGATAAATTAGTTATTGCTACTTAACATGTAGTGAGAACCTAATAAATACTTGAAACAAGAAGAAAGCGAAAAAGCAAGCAAGAAAGAGAAGGAAAGAGAAAAAAATAGTTTGAATTTCAAGAGATATAGGCTTCTAACATATTTTAAGCCAAGAAGGTCTTGTAGAAACATTTTATAAGAAAGCTCCACATTAAACGGAAGTATATTATTCATTTCATTATGATTACATGACTTATTGTTTATTGCTAAATGCTTATACTGTTGCAGGTGAAGGAGACATAGTAAAGAACAAGATAAATAAGGTCTCTGTCCTCACAGAACTTCACTGTTAGCAGAGAAGATAGATAGTAAGCAACAAGACAGATTTTCAGATGGTGTAAATAATAGGAAAGTACGGGTTTGGCTACTTATAATAGGGTGACTGAGGAAGCCTCTGTGAGGAGGAGGTAATGCTTGAGTTGAGATCTAGATAAATGAAGAGCAATCCAGGCACCAAAAAAATACCACGTGCACAAACACTGAAGTGGGAACAAACTTGCCAAATTCTAGAGACAGAATGAAGAAAAATGAGATAGAGGGTGCACAGTGTAAAATAAAGACAAAATAATAGGCTCAGTAGAAACTTACAGGCATTTTTATAAATTGGTGAGGAGCTAATAGAGAGTAGGTAGTAAGCACGAATGTGATTGTTGTTTATCACCATAAACATACTCTGACGATTGTGAAGTTCCTCCCTTGTCTCGTGCCTGCATTCCACATAATTGGCAATGATTGGACTCTGTTCCTTGGTTTTCACTAATGGGGTGTGTGTGTGTGTGTGTGTGTGTGTGTGTGTGCGTACATATATATAACTGAATGATGCTCAGTTCAATTAAATAAATATTTGCTGAGTGTAAATTATATGTCCATCACTAAACTTAATGATAGAAGTACAAAAATGAAAGTCATAAATCTAGACTTAGAGATTACTCAATGCAAAAAGAAAGACAGGTTCACTAACATAATTTTAGAATAATACATTAAGTGCTAAGGTAGAAATGTTGAAGGATTGAGGTGAAGCCTAATTATTTCAGGCCGGTTGTTTGGGGAAAGTTTTCTGGAAGAGGTGACACCTGAGTTTTGGGTTAATTAACCAGGCCAAAGAGGATATTCTGTACAGAATGAAAGCCTAAGTTAAAAAGAGACATTTCTATGTAGATGGTGCAAAGAAGGTCATTCAGGTCAGTATCACTAAAGCTTAAAGTAGGAACTGGGGTCCAGTATAAAATGAGATTTGTGACATAAACAAGAAATAGATCAAGGAAGTTTTCAAAGCCATTTAAAATTATTCAAACACTATCCTGAGATGAATTGAAAGCCATTGTTGGGTGTTGAAGAGTAGATTGGACCTAGTCAGATTTGCATTTCAAATAGATCTCTGGCAGCTGATGGGGAACATACTGGATATATTTTTCCCCAGCTACCATTCTGGAAGAGAATTGCTTTTCTAGAAATGCCAAATCTCCTCTAAATTCTTTAAACATTTAAAAAAATCATAATAGAAAAAATTTAAAGGAAATTACCGAATATTTTCCTTATAATCTCCCACATTTTTCTTTTTTCAAATTCACTTTATAGTTTTAATGCATAATGGCAAAAAAGAAGAATTAAAAATGGTTTTTGGTTTGTTTTGTTAGCCAGATATTCTGCTAATAGAAACCTGAGATGACCTCAGTTTTCTAATGTTACTCATGTCTCACATTCCAAGATTGCAGTGAATTCATCTGACCCAGATATGACAGAAGTTTCTCTCTGGTGAATATGTGCAATATTTTGAACCTCTTTTTTGAAAAATTTACTCTTCTTCTGTTTTGATTCCATAATTGGAAATTAAACGGAAACTCGTGTCTTCTTAAAAATCTTGTGATTACATATTTTAAATTTCTTTTACCTGAAGTTGTCCATTGTCATCTTATACATCTTACTTATGAGCCATTGACCTTTGGACAACGCTCTGAAGCACTGCATTCTGTTCAAGGCACCACACCACACACCTGCAGTGAGGATGCAGGGCTTGGGTGTGTGTTTCTGGTGTCTTTCTTAGGCTCAGATTAGCTCATTAGTCTGAATACTTCTAATACTTTCAGAATTTTAGCCCAGCTTAAAGTCTTAGACAATATTTCTGTGCACATTTTACCGGTATTACAAATCAATCACTGTCCCATTTACCTCACCCATCACTGGAGTAATTATTTTAAGAACTTGTGCTTTTGCCATTTTGTATTCACAATTAGTCATAAAAGGCTAATAAAAATATGATATTATTTGTAAGTACATTTCTTTGGAGAGAAGATAAAGAGGGTTTCTTTTTAACATTCAAAATAAAATTTTTTACACTAAAGACCAATGACTAAGCATTTGCAGAGTTTTATCCAGTAAAGATTAGAATAATCTGAATGTTTAATCTTTAAATTCCATTTTTGCTGCCCCTACTTTCCTCTTTCCAGCGTTTGCTGTTTCCACCTTCTTCCATATCAAAGTCATTAAATACCAATACCATCAGTTTCTTCTTTAATCTAGGCCAAATATTCTTATGCTTTTTCCTCAAAGGATCTTATGCCTGAATGTATTCATACTGACTTGTTTATTTGTTCTTTCATTATTTACTTTATTTACTGAATTATTACACTTGTTTCTCTCAAATCAAAGTTTAAAAGACAATCTAGTACTGTTAAAAGCCCCTGGATTAGGCACCAGAAATCTGAATGCAATTTCTAGGTTTGTAACAAACTGTGTGAACCTGGCAGATAATTTAGCCTCCTTGGACCTTAGTTTACTCATCTAAAGATGGAATTGATTCAATCAGTAGCCACTTATTTTAATTAGGACTTCATAAGCCTCTTAAAGAAGCTGATAACTGTTAACTCTCCAGAAAACAAAATCAAAAAAATGCCCATATCCACATACATATACAATTTTTCATTTTATTTCTTGGGACTCATAGAATCCTAGAACTTGTGACTGAATGCCTCAGAGATTCATAGGCTCTTGGTTAAGAACCATGAACTAAAAGATCTCTACCTTTCTAGTTCCACAGACCTTTGCTTCTCAAAGTGTAGTTTCCAGGGTAGCAGTTTATTTAAGAGTTTGTTAGAAATCCCACATCCCAACCCAGACCTATTGAATAAGAATCTGCATTTTAACAATATCTTCAGGTGATTCACGTGAACATTAAAGTCTGAGAAGCACAGCTATAGTTGGGTTTAAATAAATGTCATATGAAAGAAGAAAGCAAGGTAGGATGATTGTTAGGATGAACTGGAGGTGTTTTCCTTTTCTTTGATCTCCTTTGATACCCTGAAATACAGACAAACAACAGCAACAGTTTTTAATCTGGGTTCATGGATAAACTGAAGAGTTGTCCAATGAAAGAAACTTAAGGTACTGCGAGGAAGAAGGATTTATTTACATTACATTATATTTGAGTTAATAATAACCATGATTAAATATACATGTTATTTGGGGAAGCTATCACCACTAAAGGCCCTACTGACAAAATCGGAAGAAATAAAACCCAAAAGTTACTTTAAGTAATTCAACTGATAGTCATTTATGTGAATCACTTAGCATTTATGCCTAATAGTCATCAGCACCATCATGATTATGCAAACCATGAATAGACTCAATGTACCAGATTAACATTGCTCTTGGTTTTATTTAATTATAGAAGCAGATTTCAAATATATATTTACTCTTCATCATTTGTTACTCTTGCAGCATGGAAATCTGCTTAGAACCTTTCAAAATTAAGGCAAATATTACTTTTAAAGAACATCTTGAAGATAAAAATTATATTTTAAATATTAAGCTATTTCATATTTATACAGAATCTCTATTCTGAAGTGTAAATGTTTTGGCTCAAAATATATAAGTGAAATCTGAAACCAAAAGTATTTATTTGCAGATGGGAACTTTTATAATACATCTACTTAAAATTAATATATCTTTTGAAATTTTCCTAGATAAATATTACATTGGTCTACAAAACTGTGAGCCAATATTTCCAAAATTACCTTTTATAATGGAAAAAATTAAACGTATTAGATGCATGGATTAAGGGATAAAAGGAAACTGAATAAAATATAAGAGAAAATAAGATTATGGGTGGCAAAGGAGGATGAGATGAAGAGTGTGAACTTCTTGTCTAAATACAGAGTGACATTTACTGTTCCAAGAAAAGAAACGGGAGGAAATAACTTGTTTTCAATGCATTTATGCACTTTTTTGTCATACCAAGAATAGCAGTTTAATCATGCTCCCAAAACAAATAGTATATCTTCTCTTTCTCTGACTTTCTCATTCTCTCTTTCTCTCTCTTTTTTCCTTACTTCCTCTTTCCCTCTTTCTCTCCCTATCCTCATATGTGTAATGGTGCCTTTTTGGTTTTATGGAAAGGACACAATCTATTACAGAAAGTGGTTATATCATTTTTTTCTAATAAAGATTTCTTCTCTTTAGTAACTTCATGACCTTAAAGTGAGTTAATTGAGTTGACGATTTTTTGTCCCTCTCTTACCAGAGCTTTTAGAAAAGTGTAGTTCATTTGTCTATATCCTGTTATTTAAATCATTTGCTTATCTCATCTTATCCAAACCACTGGTACCTTATAGTTCCCAAACCACTTTTCTCATGCTTCTGCTTTGTAATAGGCCGTTGTCCCAAAATTCATCTTTCTTACAAAGTTAAAACTTGAAAAAGCAAGAGAAATCATGGCTAATTTCTTTTTTTTTTTTCAATTCCAGTTAAGAATTTTGGGAACTTTCTTTAGATCTGTTAAACAAGCACTCTGAGTTAGTTGCAGGGGTAAGTTTGGGGTCTGGAGAGGTGTAACTTATGGCTTAAGGATGTAGGTGGTGGTTTTCTAAGCACAGAATTAAATTGCCCTTATAGTAGTAAGTGTGTGATAAAGAACCATTCTGGTCTGTTGCATCTCAAATGGAGTCACCCTGGTTGATTCATTTACTAATCTAGAGCATTTATCTTGCATTAAAATATTTACACACTACTTTAATAGATGTATGTTGAATAAAGACAATGATTTAAAAAATAGTGTAAGAACAAGTACTACTCCTTACTTGAATTATACTTTATAATCCATTTGGGTATTGCTTTATTATTTATTTTTTCTGCTTTTTTTCTCTGCAGGTTCGATTTCATATTGGATATTGTATATAATCCTAAATAAAACAGGGACAGTATAAGTGGGTAATAGGATTATAGTGCCTAACCATACCTCATATGCAATTATCTTTTAGTAACAGTTATAATGATAAAATGCTCCTCTACTCCTTCTAACGATGATGTAGCTCTACCCATTCCCAAGTTGGTACAGAAATTGCCTCTGCTCCTGTGCCTGCTTCATTCAGAGGTGTGATGTGCTAGAGGAAGGAGCCAAAAGATAGGAAGAATCCACAAGGATCAAGAACTAAGATGGAAATAAGAAGAGAATACTGAAAAAGTGCTACCAGTGGGAAGTCGGATTGACCCTGCTTATCCAGCTCTGGATAGTGTTTATGTTTTCTGTCTTCTTGTTTGTCCTGTTGCTTCTCTTCCTAAGTTAAATGTCTATATGCCTTTTATTAACTTTTGGAGGTTTTTTTCCTGAATTTAGTGTGTTTGAGTAAGTTAGGGATGAATATGTGTGCGTATTTGTGTATACATTTATTAATGTATTTATATGTAAGCAGATACGTATATGTGCATTTGTATGTGAGTATATTTGTATGTGTGTTTATATATTTGGTAGTTTGTATCTGTATGTACATAAGAACAAATATGGGTTTGAATTTGAGTGTGTATGAGTGTTTATATTTTGGTATATCAGAAGACAAATTTATGAAAGAAACAGCTTTTCTATATAATTGTTTAGTTTGAAAAAGTGAGCTTTCTAACATAGTCTGTACGATTTATACACTTGGTTTAAGTCAATAAATTTTTATGTGCCTCAGAAAAATAATTTTAGGGTGAAGGAAAATTGACCTTGGACAGTTTTCCAGGGACTTGGACAATTTTCAGCCTATGCAATTAATTGTTTCTTCTATGTTTTCTGGACCTGCTGTTTCAATTGAATGTGGAGTCATTTTCCTTTGTAAGTAATTTTATTCTACCTGTGGATTGCTGTACCCCATTTTAATGGTGGCTGTGTCTCATCAGCCAGGAAAACGCGTCTATTCATTACAAGTTCACTAACTGTTTAGCAGCTTTAATTAATGATCAAAACGTTCTCAGTGAGACTTAGACGTAAGGTCTCATAAGTTGAAAAGTATTACAATTACACTTTCTTCAGTGAAATTCAACCCAATTTATTCAAAATCTTAGAACAAAGCTTGGCAGTGGTTAAGAAACTACTGATAACAAATAAGCTCTCAATATTTTTTCATACTTTTACTAGCAGAGTAGTTTGCTTTTACACTTCCTTTCTTTTTATCTGCATAAGATGTAATTAATTATACAGAATTTCAACTCTCATTGTAGAGAGCTAGAAACCATATGTAATTGTTCCTAATAGCTTGGATTCTTTTCCTGTTTAGCAGCCTAGGAACTTCTTTCTGGGAATCAAAAAACTGTCATGCCGAGTTGAACAGGATGCAAATCTGGCCTGAAGTTTTCTTAGAATTGCTCTAATAACATGTACTGTTTCTCTACTCCTCAGGTTGCCATTAGGAATAAAAGCATATTATCTCAGTAGGATGCTGTTATCTCTCCGGTTACACAGCCCGCCTATAGACAGGGTCTGGCTTAAATCAGGAACCTGAAACAGTGTGAGACCACATGGACAGAGATAATAATGAAGGGACTCCCAGTTTACATAACCTGGTTAAGAACAGGCAGTTCTGAAAAGAAAATATGGTTAAATTTTACTACCTACTTTCCTGTATAGAGAATTGCATTAAATGTGTCCTTACTACATGTATTTTTAACATTAGAATTTTCAGAGTTGTATTTTTCAAAGGTTTTTTTCAACTATGTATCTAGAAGAATAAAATTTAAAGAAGTAATATACTTTAGAGTTACTCAGATATTTAATATGCAATATACAATCATATTTGAGTAATCCCTCCTTTCTTTTCTTTCCTTACTTGCCGTCTTTCTTTCTAGTGTCCTTTATTTTACTAAAAATTAATATGTATTATAAGAAAAATTAATGACTGAATAAGATTGGAAACACAAAATTAAGCAAGAACATTCATAAATTAAGTTACATAATTTAAAAATGCATATCATAGTCTCTCTGTAGTCATTAAGGATAGAAAATTGACAACGAGTTTCTTAGCAGCCATTAAAAAGAGGCTCATTCATTAAAACCAGTACGAAATAAGTATGACTCCTCTGGGAAACGAAGTGTGAGAAACATTTCTCCCTGTAGATTATCATAAAAGGACTCTGTATTATGTAGTGAGTGAACTGGATTTCTTAAAAATGCCCTTGTTTTTAATGTAACAATATGTTCTACAGGGATCAATGTAAACTAAAAATAGAATGCAGATAAATCAGTTCTGCAAAACATGAGAATAATGCAGTCTTGATACAAAGGTCTCAAGTTTAGAATATAGAAGGAAGAACTGCAAACTGGAAAGCCATAGGCCAAGTTTGGCAACAGATCTTTCAGTTGCCATTTTTGTTTAGTTAGTTTGAATGCCTGGGAATGAGTGTTTCTCAAACTAATTGAAGTAAAGTACTAGTTTTGTTTTAAAATTCTTATCCATCAATAATTTTGTAAAAAATACTGAGAAATAAATTACTACAAAAATGTATTTAAAAAGACTTAAAAATAGAAATAGGGTATTTAAATTTGGGGCTAATTTCACTAAAACAATGGTCAATTCTCCAAACTGTACCAATTAACATAACTAAGTTTTTGATGAATAGTAGATGGAGCGGGTCAAAGATATGCTTCCTTATAAATTGCCAGGGAATAAATATTCTGTGGCTTCATTGAAGGATACATTCTCTGTTAGATAATTACTCTTTGGTTGTGGGCAGATAATCTTTTACTAGGCCAGTTTGCGACACTGGGCCACGATCTCGGGGTCAGTCACCCCAAGCCTACCTAAAGATAAGTTCTTTCAGTATATGATTACTACTCTGACTCCAATACTTAATAGCTTCAGCAAACCATGCAACTTCTCTGAATAATACTTTTCTTACCTACTAATCTGTCTCAAAAGCATTTGTCAATAACTCTTCAAAGATAGGGTTAGATTAAGATTATTCAGTTTAACAAAGATTTTATTAATATAGATGTGTGTCAATACTTTGGAATGATACAAAATGTTATTTGCCAAAATTAGATTGTTTACACACATAAACTCCAATGTTCAAATTGCAAAGAATTAAAAATATGTGAAATAATCATCTCTAGGCACTGTTAGAAAGTGCCTAATATGTAGACCTACCTAATGGGACTTCTCTCATTCTTTCACTCATGATTTTTTAAAAATCAGGTTTATTGAGATAGGATTTGAAAACTGATTATTAATCTTTTTAAATTGGCAAGTTCTATGAATTTTGACAAAGGCCTACAAACCATCACTGTATATCAAGATATAGCACAGTTCATCACCCCAAAATCTTCCTTCTTGTCACTTTAAAATTAGTCTCAACTTCACACCCTAACCCCTGGAAACCACTGATATGTTTTCTGTTCTTAGGTGTTTTATTTTTTTTTTTTAATGCCGTATAAATGTAATTGTGCAGCGTGTGGCTTTTTGAGTGCATTTTTTCACATAAGTAGTATGCTATTGTATAAATATATCAGCTTGTTATTTATTCAGCAGTTGATGGACATTTAGGTTTTTTCTAGTTTTTGGCAAGTCTGAGAATTCATTTACACTTAAATATTCATTATAAGTTTGTATGTAGAAACACATGTTCATTCTACTTGAGTAAATACCTAGAAATGTTATTGCTGGATCATACGGTATTTGTATTTTTAACTTTATAAGGAACTATAAAACAGTTTTCCAAAATGGTAGTACTGTTTTGCATCCCTTCCAGCAATGTTCCAGTGTTCCAACTGCTCCACATTTTCACTCGGACTTGGTAAGGTCATTATTTTATTTGTTTGTTTTGTTTTTGTTATGTTCTATTAGGTCTGCAGTGGTATCTTACTCTGATTTTAGTCTGCTTAATTTTCTTAGTGATTACCAGTGTTGAACATCTTTTCACATATATTTTTTGTAAACCATACATCTACATTGTTGTTCAAATCTTTTGCAACTTGTTTCATTGGGTTATTTGTTTTTTGATCATTGAATTGTGAGAATTCTTTATGCATCCTGTGTATCAGTAGTTTATCACATGTATTTTGAAAATATTTTCTTTGATATTCTATTGTTATTGGGTGGACTATCCTCTACTTATCAGTTATGTCAAATTGGTTGGTGATGTTGTTCAGGCCTTCTATATAGTTACTGATTTCTGCTTGTTCTATTAATTACAGACAGAGTAGTTCTGGTCATCAGAAAAACCCACAGTTGTAAATTTCTCTTTCTATCCTTTCAGTTTGATCAATTTTACTTCTTGAATTCTGAAACTCTGTTCTTAGCTGCACACATATTTGGAATTGTAGTTGGTAAATTTACCCACTTATTGTAGAATTTGTGATAATATTTCCTTTCACTTCTCATCTTCAACTTGATCTTTCCTGCATTTTCAATTATTCTGCTGTAATTCACCATCCTTTCATGCAGATTGTTCACTATTTCCGATTAGGTTCTTTAATATATTAATCATAGTCCCTGTTTGATAATTTCAATTCCTGGATCATCTCTAAGTCTGGTTTTGTTCATTGCTTGGACTCTTGACAATGGTTTCTTTTTCCTTAAATTTTCATATATCTCATAATTTTTTAATTAAATGTCAAATACTGAGTGCAAAATAATTGGGAATGACGCCAATCATTTATACCTAGAAACAGTATACTTTTGCTACACTAAAACCATTAGTTTGGGGCTTGAGCTAATCTAGTCAAGAGCTGACCTCTATGGTGCCAAAGACTTCACATTCCTATAGCCTTGTGCTTAGGAAATGGGATGAGAACTTGAATAGACTGAGATTTTGTGCTTTACTTGGTGTAGCAGCCAATCCCTTACTCTGCACCTGTATTACTGAGGGGCTCCCTCCTGTCTCCCACCCTGCTTCCGATATTTCTCATAAGTACCTGGTGAAAGTCCACATAAATGCCCCAGTGGGTGACATCAAACTACCCTTGTGTCAGAGGTTACCAGAGTTTAAAACTGTTAGTCAGTCTTTAGCAATTTTTAATAATTTTAAATTTTTTACAAAATTTCTTGTTAGATAATTTAGAAAATGATAATTTTTATCATCACTTGTATGATAGCCAGGTCCTATTCTATTCTCTACCACATATGACGCCATCCCCATGATTCATTTCTCAGTGGAGGAACCTATCATTTACTGAAAATCTAGATATTTGTCTGCCTGGTGAACTCAGTTTTACAACAGGTTTAACAAGAGTTATGGTTTTGTAGTTCATCTGGCTTTCTCTTTTTAGGGTAGGATTAACACCCCTTCCAGTTTTGTTCATCCTGGTTAAAAGACGAACTCCTTTTGCTCATCTGTTTTAATTCTTGTGGAAAAAATTTATACCACTCTGACTTAATAATTATTAAAATAAATAGCTTCTTTTCTAAGTGTTTACTTCATATTGTCATGGAAAGCACGATTCTAATTAGCCCTTCAGTGCTCATTATACACTTCTTCCTGCATTACTATATAATATTCTGAAGGATCCAAAATTCTCCTAGTTGCTGATTATCGAATTGGATTATCTAATTGTCACTTGCTAATTGTCTAATTCAGAAATAGACTCATTTTATTTGTTACAAACTGAAATGGTTATGTCTTCTTGAATTCTTAAGTATGGATAAATACATAACATTTATTGAATGAAAATTAACAGTGCCAATGTTTTAAGGATTTCTACATATTATCTAATTCCACATTCAAAATAATTATGCAAAATTTCAACATAATAGGAAATAGAGTCTTAGATATACTAAGAAATTGGACTTTTCTCTCAGCTAAATAGTTGATATTAAGACATTGCTCAATTAAATACATTAAATGTTACTTAAAGTTTAATTAAGCATTACTTTGCCATTAAAAGTAATGGCCAAAACCACAATTAGTTTTGCACCAATCTAATAGTTAACTCAATTAACAGGTGAGAATTTTGAATCCAGTTATATTTGGTTACAACTCTGTGGGTTTTTTTTTTTTTTAATAATGCAGTGTTTCCATGAAACCCTGTTATAACATGAGTAAATATTTGTCTTTATTATTCTAAAACTTCCTACTTTGCCCCTCTTCTCTCTACAGTATTTATGTTCTCTTATTATCCAATATCTTCCTCTTTTCTTCTGAACAAGATTGCTACTGTCATCCTCCAAGCAAGCCAGTTTTGACCTTCCACGCTTCCCATAAAAACATACCTGTCTTGCGTTTGATTCACTCCAAACATTTCATTTTCTGAAATGACACACGTGTTTTATAAGTTCTAACGTATTCACCAGTTAATGTTGGTATTAAATAACAACACAATATAGGAACAAAACGGTTACCAAAAATCTGTTTTTTTATGAAGAAAACAACAAAACATTGGTTAATAAAAATCCAATAATTTAGAATTGTTGAATTTCCAAAATGGCTCTGGAACAAAAGCAGAAAAATACAGCCCTTGAAATGAACTGAAGATACAGCCAGCTCTTGCATAACTAACAAATAGAGAGTAAGAGCCAGAGAACCTATCACTTTATCTGATCCTTCAAGTTCACTGCACAAAAGGAAAGAGCAACTGTCCCTTAGAGATAGTCCTTTTGTTTATGTTTTTGTTGTTTTTAGAATATGAGTTAGCAATAAGAGTCAGAAGAAATTGGAAAATTTGAGATAAAAGAAAGGGGAGAAGTGCACCAGATTTCAGGGTTGGCAGCACTGGTGGTAACAATAGTGATTAGGTGGGTAGTGACAGAAACCGCAAAGGTAGGTAGGAGCAGCAGACATCTATCTGAACTCAAGAGAAAAAAAAAATTGGAAATAAAGAAAGAACATCTGTGCATCGGGGCAGAGAAAGGAACTTGTATTCATCTTCAGTCTACCTCTTTGAAAAAGGGGAAAGGCGAGAAGCTTTGAAATTTCTAATGCAGGGTTAGAATGGAAGTCAATTCTGGATAATATAAACCAGCGACTGCAGACCTTTTGATAATTAAACAAAATCTTACATTTAATTTTGGGACCCTCTCTTCAATGTCTAAAAGCATAGAAGCAATATAAAATCTTAAGGTTTCACTATAAATGCAAAATTATAAATGTTTCAAGATGTCACAAAACTAGGAATAAGCATCAGGATTTGAATATTCACAAGACTATAAGTAAAACGATGGTCATTAAGAAATGTTATAAATTATACCATCCCAAATATTCTATACATCCTCCATTCAGTTATTCCTTGTAGAACATAATTGTCTAAAATATCTGAAAGTAAATTCAAAATTAACAGACAATGTTACTTTCAGTTCCTCTTTACAAGCATTTATTGGATACTCACCATACTTCGGGTGGAAAGCCAGGCACTAGAAGTGCAAAGAGTAATAAGCAACACGGTTTAATTTCAGAGTAATCCAGTCAAGAAAACACATAAATATATAAGGCCAACATGATGTTGTAAAGTCATAAAATTGTACAGATAAACCTGGCAATACAGGAGATGCCTATTGGAGAAGATGACAATTATGCTCAGTCTTGAAAAAATTAAACAAATTAGAGCAGCATTGCACCCTTTTCTTTTGATTATTTAGGAAAATTTCGACACCCTGCAAACTGTAAAGTATCGGAGAAATACTACAGCCATGGGAAACATGTAATAACATATTTTTGCTTAATAATTTTGATTTAAAATACACTACAAGTACACAGAATATATCTTTCATTTATTCTGTGATTTAGGCTCAAATATTTACTTCCTGACATAGAAATTCTCAGTTCTTTAACATGCCCTATGCTGTAACCTATAAAGTCAGGAGTAATTAATCAGGACTCTAATATTGCAGTTTAAATACAATATATTTGCTCCAAAAACTTCCTTCTCATTTTCTATCTTAGTGAGAGGTTCATCAATCTCAGGTAACAAAAGTTTCATGCATTCCATTATTAGGAAATAGCAAGAATGAACGTATATCATACCACAGATAAGAAGCCCATCCAAAAGTCACTTATTGAAATCTTTTGTCACTATTGGGAGACAGTTTCTCATGGGTCTTTCACATTTCTACACATCTTATGAAATAATCATTGACTGCTTTTGTTCTGAATTATTTGAAAAAGATGTTTATAAAGCAGACAGCCTTGGAACACAGAAATAGCATCTTCTGGAAGAAAGGGAGGCATGCTTGTTGCCCATCATAAAAGGTTGGCATTCCTTAAATTTGGGATCTTTTTGTTTGTAATGTGTATACTTCATGTTGCCTTGTGGAAACTGGGGCCCAGGGAACCCAAACAAAAATGTTGATATTTTTGCTACTGCTATTGCTGTGAAGATAGCAAGGGGAGAAATGCCAGATGTAGGTGATGGGGAGGAAGGCAGCAAATCACACTGCCACGTGTGTACCTATGCAACAATTTTGCATGTTATTCACATGTACCCCAAAACCTAAAATGCAATAAAATAAATAAATGGGAAAAAAAAAAAGAAAAATAAATTGTCCTTCATCTCTGACCTAGGAGTCTAATGTTTTTCACCACCATCCATTCAATTGTGGTAGGCTTTCATGTTAACTTGTGAGCAGGGATAAATCTCAGACCCTTCAGAGATTTTCATAATGTTAGTGATGGGGATGGGATGCCAACAAAGACATGGCTATCTGGAAAAGGAAAGATGAGAGTCCTGCAGATGTATTAGATATTCAAAGTTAATTTGTTTATGCCATGAACCACCACTGTCACTTGAAACTGATAGTACATATGAAGTCTTTCTTCTTCCCTGCTTTCTGATTCTTCTGTCCCTTTACCGTGACCTCACTTACTTAAAGAGAAGCCTGGCTATGGGTCAGGGTATCTCTAACCCCAATAAGTAGCAAAAGACATATGCACCCATCAAGGAATGTTGAGAAATTTCAGGAAGATAGGTATTTGAGAGAAGTCTGTGGGAATCAGTAGCAAAGATGTTTACCAAATTATATGGGCCACCGGGCCATAGACAGTACTTTACTTTTTTGCCTGTTAATGAGGAGGAATCAAGGAGGTCATTGCAAGCTGAATAACAAAAAAAAAAAAAAAAAAAAAGAAATAGGTAAAATACAGATGGCAGAATTTTCCTCTTTTCCTCTAAGTGGAACAAGTTCCTTGCCAATCTGGATTCCTGTCTCAGACCTGCAGCAATGTAACAACTAATATTAAGATTTGTACTGGGTAGGGAGAAGCTTCTACCCTCTTTCAGACAATAGTTAAGAGTAATGTGTACATATATTGAGTTTGAAAAGGGGAACTCCATAATCAGAAACCAGGTGAATCATTAGAACTTTGGCCCACAATGAAAAGGAGAGGTTATGGAACATATTGCCAATCAAGGAATAATGGGAAATGCTGGGTTATCTTATAGGTAAATCTCTCCTCGGTTCTATCATGCCAACCTTAGATCCATTTGAAAGTAATAAAAAAAAATCAAAGTCTTTTTGTAGTGGGACTTTGCTGCATTAAGGAAGCTTTACTTCTCTTGAGGAGATTTTTCAAAAACAGAAAAACTCCTGTGGAAAATCATAGATGAGGCATTGACCAGTATTTAGGCTCTAAGTGGCCTGGATTGAGTCCAGAATTCTGATAAAATTGACCCACTGGAGAACTGAGAAAGCGATCTAAAGAAATCTAGATAAATTCTTGAGGTTATCAGCACTATGCAGAGAAACTTCCCTATCCTTGATGCTGACACTGGGAGAACTTAAGAGATATAAGATAATGGGGAAGATAATGCCTCAAATTAAGGTGGATTCCTTAAAGTCACCACTGTGTGAACCAAGGTTGAGTCAGCCAGAGGTCATAAATCCCATGCTGTAGCAAAGACAGCAGTGTGTCTGTGGCTTCTGAGTCAAGGGATTCCCAAGGATGAAATAGATGGTGCCAGCCACAGGAGTCCTGCTCTCATTACAGAGTATTGGGTGGGCAACAATATTCCAAATTAATTTGATTATGCCATGAGTCACTGCCATATCACTGAAACTGGGATAGTACATATGAAGTCTCTCTCCTCCCTTGCTCTCTGATTCTTCTGTGCCCCTCTACTATAATCTCAGATTATTTAAAGAGAAACATGAAAGATGTCAAGGTATCCCTATTCCCAGTGGGTATCAAATGACATATGCACCCATCCAACTATGTTGAGGAATTTCAGGAAAATAAGGGAATTAAACTTTTAGGATACCCAAGTCACTTTTTAAACTGGATTTATAGAAAGAAAAAGATCGTCTGATTTAGCTAATTGGGTTTAAACAGGGTTCACAGTGGGAAAGGCAAGCTACATGATGTCATGAATGGAGCCCTTTGGGCCAATTCAATGTGCTGTTGTTTTTTTCTACACCCAATTGTATAGTAATTAATGTATTAAGTGCTTATACTTCATCATCAGTTAAGTGCCTGAGAAGATTATCACAATTGGGAAAGGCAAAATGTAGTGAAGTGCTAATGGGACAGTAAATCACTGTCCTGTCTTCTACTCTGTTTCCTCCCAGATGGTCCAACAAAAACAACATAAAATCTCAGGAGAAAAGAAAATTGCAGCCTTGATTGCGGATTTGAAGGGAACATGGGTGCTAAGAGATGCAATATTTTACTACAACAGCACTGTATGACCAGCGAGACAGAGTAATGAGAGCTAGAAGCTTAGAATGGATTATCACCAATGGAATCAAGCTGTTAATCCCATAATCCCAACAATTCAAGTAATTGAATCCATTGCACAGACTAAACTCTTGGTATGCAGTGTTGGACTGTGCCAATATCAGCTTATTTATACCACTGGCTTCTGAGGACAAAGATCAAGTCACATTCATGTGACATAGCCACCAATATAAATTTGTAGTAACCTCCCAAGTTACTAAAGATTACTCCCAGAGGTGCCTAGGTTCCTCTGCCTTTTGCCATCAGTAGTACATGGGTCATCATAAATGTCCCTACTTTGTATGGTGCAAGGCTTTCTCTATATGGATGATGTCCTGTTAATGGGCCAGTCAGAATCTTTCATTGCAATGGTCTGGACTGTGGTGTTATCACACTTCTATCAACCATGGCAGCTGATAAGTTCTGACAAAATTCAGGATTCTGATTGTCAAATAAAGTTTCTTGGGTCTATATGAACAGTTTCACAATGTTCAATTTTTCTGGTAGTCAAATAAAAACTGCTGTCTCTTCATACACAACAAACAAAAAATGTTCAGCATCTTATTGAAAACTTTGGGTATTGGAGATGATATGTTCCTCACTTGAAAGTTCTACTGGGCCTTCTATATTAGTTGGTCCAAAAAGTCAGCATAATTTGAATGAAGCATAAACCAACACTGTATTAGCAAGCTGTGACCTTCTCTTTACATTTGGAGTCTCATATCCCTAATTAACCTGTGAGCTACTAGTTTCTGTGACTAATGATTTTTCTGATTGGAGCGCCGAGAAAATGTCAGCAGCTTCCATTCACAGAGCCCTTTGGGATGTTGGACAGATCACCCCCTTAACATTCAGGATATACCCCTACTAGGTACACCTCATTTGAAATGCGGCTATTATCTTGCTACTGGACTCTTGTCAAAACTGAATGCCTGATCCTGAAGACCTTATGACTGCCTGGCATGCTATTTTCATGCTTATGTGTGGTGTGCCAAATAAGATTCAATGACTAACAAAGGTAAAAAGGGGTCCTATGAATCTTGCTTATCAAAAGGAAAGAGCATATGCCAGCTTATAGCTCACCCAGCTTCCAGTGGCATCTCAGCTTTACATGAAAAAATGGTTCACTCAACTGTTGCAAGTGCCTTAAATTTAACTCTCTGCCAGACCTGCCATCCCAGACCAGACAGCTCTGACCATGATTTGATCTATATTCACCTTAACCATAGCAAAAAAATCTATTGGAAATAGCAGGAGACGGTCCCGGCTTCTGTATTTCCCATACAATACCTGTCAACACCTCCAGATGTATTTCCCACTCCCATTTCTGTAACTCTTGCTTAACCAATCAGTGCAGACGGGAAAAAAAAAAAAAAAAA
Source organism: Sapajus apella (assembly GCF_009761245.1). Taxonomy (NCBI): domain Eukaryota; kingdom Metazoa; phylum Chordata; class Mammalia; order Primates; family Cebidae; genus Sapajus; species Sapajus apella. Next base: position 53,140,532 of record NW_022436946.1, read on the forward strand.
ACAGCACCATTAAGCTGTTGGTGTAGACAAATAGGACAAGTTGGATTGACTGCCTTCATGCAGTCTCTTCAAAAGAAGGAATACAATCGGTTACTCATACTTAACTTAGTGGGTTAAATTAATTTCAGACCCTTTAGGACTCTTGAAAGTTAGCAGGAGTTGACTAGTAAAATAGCTGTTGTCTCCCTCCCACGTCAGGACAGTGAAACCTCATTATCATCAATACCTATGTCTTGTAGCTTATCTCTTGTCAAAGATTTCCCCATTTTTCCCTGAAGCTCTCTAATCATATTACCCATGAAACTCAGTCACTTTCTTTATACAAAGAATGTCATGAAAACATAAAGTAGTAAAGGATTCATAAAACAGTCAACAAGTTAAGTGGAATATTATTCCCTCTCATGTAAAAATTGAATACTTTAATTTTGTCTTTTGTTAAACCAACAATGACCATAGATGAACGAGATCCTTCATGGGCATAAGCTATTCCTACTATAGCATAATTCAGGCACCTTCAGAAGCTGTTTGGGGCCACTATTTTTGCTATAACATGAGTATTATAAACTTTGCCTGGTTATAAAAGTAACTGTCCAGTCCATGTTCTAGGTCAGATGACATGTAATACTTGCTATTGAAATGCTGCCTCATGCTTCTCCCAAATTACTTCATGAATATATATTTTATCATCCCAACTATATGTCATCTTCCTTTTCTATCACTGAATTGCAACTATTCAATAAATATTCATCGGAGTAAATAAGATATAGATAATTTAAATTACCTTTTTAAGGTGGTCTATCTTATTAAAGTGGTTTTTAAGCTTTTGATTACAGAATAGATATTACATATATTGTTCATAGCCTCCTTCCCTGCATCCTCTGCATGTACTTCCCTGTGAATATTCCTGGAAGATATGAGTTTCTTAAAAGGTAAACATTTCCTACCTAATTAAAGGTATATACTTAGTTACATTTTCATTAAAAGATTTGCCCTATGACCTCCAAGGACTGAATCAACAACTGGATTTGTTAGTTTGGAAGTGTCTATGTTCAAAAACTCTGTCAGAGTTAAACATAATGTAGACAGCAATGAAAACTTGCTTTTTAAAAGGAACTAAATGATTTTTGTCATCAAGCCTTAGCCACAGCATGTCTAGATCCATGTTACATAAGACAGATTTTTACTCATTTTTGGTCTTTTTGAGTTTTTCCTGGACACCCTTGTTCAATAACAAGGTGACATCCCCAGGTTAAAGCAACTGGTATCTCATTGCATCTTTCTATTTATTCTTACTGGTTTCTCCAGTTAAACTCTAAGCTGCTTGAGGTCAAAGTTTAAATCGTATTTATTCTTGTTCCTGATATCATCACTTCAGTTCTTGCCCCATAGGCCCTCAATAAAGGGAGGCTGAATTACACTCCAAAGAAACTATGTCATAGGAGCCTTAGAGATGTAGTTTTCCTTTCAGTCAAATCTGCATTTAATGCATTGTAAGAAGACCAGTGCCTAAGATCAATACCTCAGCTTTTGAACAGGCCACCCACCAGTACAAGATCACAGATTCCCCTAGCTTACATCAACTCAGGCACGTTTGGATAATGCAGTGTTGTTTCAGAAAATGTAATTGAGATATCGAAATATGTCACCATGTTATTCTTCTTAGATGAAATGATGGTCATGAGCCATCATCACCAAGAATATATTTGAGAGCTTATTTTTTTACGCAGTAATGATGATGGTTTCCCATTGATTTAGTCATTCACTTTCATTGATCCCTCTGGCTATCAGTGAAGAAAAAGCTAAAATTTCCAGAATTTTCATGTCTGAGCTTGAAACTTTGTGAAACAAATTTACCTTCCTTGACCACCTGAGCTATTCACAGTCTATGGAGGTAAAAATTAAAAAATAAGCATGTGAATACAACACTTTCTCTGTGATGACATAAATATTATCAGCATGGAGATGAAACTATAAGTGTATTTAGTTTACAGAAACTAAATCTGTTTTTTAGGAACACTTTTCAGTCAATTGTCTACAAAAGTTTATATGGAAGTATCCATGGCACGCTATTAACTTAAAAAACCTTACACTGCATAAGTGAGAAACGTGTAATAAAAATTGTGAAAAAATGTTAAAAGATTTTTAGCTGGGCTAGTTGCAGTTAAATTTTTAAATATTTCCCAAGCTTTAGCCTGAAGGTAGGAGTAAATGGAAAAGTCTGGTTGACTGGTTACCTTCAACTACAGTGTGTTGGAAGACTAAGCATTGAGATGATCCTTGAAGAAGCACAGGTCTTTTATTTTATTTTATTTTCAGATTTTTTAACATTAAAACTGACTTCTCCTTTATTGACGTCTTAAAAGAAGTGGAAAATGGGTTTTATTTTATAGAAAGACAAATACAGCATGGAGTCTGGAGACTAGGATTTGAATTCTGTTTCTGTTAACTACTTTGAAACCTTGAGCAAGTCATTAGTAGAGTTATAGAAATTGAATGCTCTCTATATGTCTAATCAACATCTGAATTCTGTGCATCCTTCTATTAAGAATGCCAAGCATTCCATTTGTAGCTAAATGAATACAATTGTATTTTACACATTCAGTTACGGGTAAAAATCACAGAATTTAAATGTTTCTCTTAGGAATTTTAATCATACATTAGAGTTTATTTATGAGAGTATCACTTTATAGTATTTATGTAAAACTTTGGATGAATTATCATGCTTGTTTTGAAATGTTCATTTTACATAGTTGCTCTTTGAGAATGCATTTTGCTAAATACTCCTTCCTTAATGCAAGATAGAAAGCAAAATTATGATCATTTATGTAGTAATTTGACACAAGTGCTATTTGGGGATTATTTGAATTTATAAAATTTGTATTTTATAATACAGAGACAGGAATTTATCAATAAAATGCAAATATTTATAAAATGTAATAATATATCCACCACAATGAAAAAGCAAATATGAGAAATACATATTAAAGCATAAAAATATTGTATGTGGTTATTACTTGACTCAACCTTCTCGCCTTCATAAGACACTAAATTGTTTAGCTCTTTATCTAATAATTTAGTTTTAGGTATGTGTGAAGTGTGAGTATGTGTGCTTTTTTATTCAAGGTATTTTTTTTTTGCAAATTTGTGTGGAATTTTATTTTGTTCAATTCATCAATTAGATTACACAAAATAGTTTCCCTGTGATGCTCACATTTTACTAAATAAAATCAATAAAAAATTTTACTTTTAAAAACTTGTATTTTTATTGCTATAATTAAGGAACTATTTCCTAAAATTCAAGTGGGAAAACAGTTGTTTTTCCCAATGCCAAAATAATAGAACTTGTATTTATTTACCCTAACTTGATTAAAGAATTTAAGCCAGTATCCGTCAGTCGGAAGCCTTTCCCTCTGTCTTTTCCTTCCTGCAGCTTTCTCTTCCTCAGCCATTCTTTCTTTTCATCACACACAAGGTAAAACATGGTTTCACAAGTAACAGTCAACTAATGGCAACTTGTTGATGGAATAATCTAAATAATTTCCGTAATTTTACATTTTTCTTCATAACGTTTAATTTATATTTAACATTGCAAATATTTAATTTAAACCCATCATCCTCTAGGTGGCATATAATTATGAGCATTATAAGATACAGTTCAATGGCACTCAAAGATATGCCATTCCAGTATTGGTGTGCCTTATCTCCCCATATGTTATATTTAACTGTTTAGCCTTTCTTACCAGTGACAATGACATTAAATCCTGACAGATATTCTTGACTTTCAGCTCACCAATAATTCCTTATAGAAATTCCTGCCATAGTTTTTGAGAGACTAGTTATTTGCATTGTCATAGATAATTCTGAGACCTTGTTAATATTTTCACGTTAATTGGAATTATGTTAGAATACATTGACTTTAATGTATCATTAACATAATTATAGGCAATAACTGATCAAAGTCAGTATAACTCCTTGCTTTTAATTTAGGGTGTATCAATTCCAATACAGATTAATTACTGTTGGACATAATGTACATAGCAATCACCCCACTGTTACCCAAATGTTAAACATATGTAGGGAAACAATCAAATAACCTTTTGGTTTAGCTCCTGGCTTATCTACTATCCTCACGTCATGGCCACACATGAATATTTGCAGTAACTTCAAGTTTAAATACAGTTTTGAACGTTCTTAGTCAAGCCCTAAATTTAACCAACTAAAATTTTCAAATTTAGAAAACCAACAATAAAGTCAGTATTCATAGCCCATCTTGACTTTTAATGTAGCTATCCACATGTACTTAAAACCACCCTTTCTCGGTGGACTTGCTCAGTGTATTTCTGCCTATGTCTACACAAAGGGAAATAAAAGCTCAGATACAGTTTGAATTAAAAGAAACCAACAAAAATTCCCGACACTGGAGAAGGTAAGATTTTAAGGCAATAAAGGCAATATTTGCTGACAAATTCCCTAGATAATAGCTCAACTTTCCCTTCCTATTTTTTGTGTAGCCGGAGACTTGCTCCTTTAAGGTGAAGGAGGGTACATCTCTCTCCACCAAGTGCAAGAGCAAGAATGACACTTTAATTCATACACCTCTCGAATTATAGTAATAATAATCCCGGAAAATTTATATCAACACACTACATTCCTAAATGGAGCATCTTTTAAAGTTTCTAACATTTATTTCTGGATATTCTTATCCGTATTGCTTAGAACACAAGCCCTATGACCAAGGGTTCCATGTAGTAGAATGTCATGTTGAAATGAATGCATTTTCATCATTTCTCTAAAAAATTAAACAATAAATTGTGTGGGGTAGTTTTGTTTTTAAGATTTCCACACGTGGGAAATTGAGAGTACACACTTTATTATTTAAATGCTTTCTCCCGATGTTCACTTATTCCTCCATCCCCATTGTTCATATTCATTCATTGAACACAACTCTATTTTCTCTCACTCCAACTAGAAATAATAAAATGGTAAACATGGTTTCAGAAGAAACGGCTACTGCCCTAAGAAAACTTCTGCAAAATACCGAACAGAAATAGCGTCTGGTGCTAAGATACTACACAACTCCTGAAGCACCCAGGTAGGGCAGGGGCTTCCTGGTACAACGTTTTCTAATCCTCCTATATCCCTCTATTAGCCACTACACCTAAAGAAAAATAAGAGCTTTGGCTTATTGCAGTTTCAAAGAAGATTTTAAAGGGTAAGTTTGGTGCTACTCTCATATCCTTCAAAAAAAAAAGCGTCTTATCCTCAAGAGTTGCTGAGCTTTTGATAGTGTGGTTGCTGAAAGAGATTCACCACCCAGACAGGTCCTCCGTTCTTAGCCTGCAAGTAAGATAAATTCCGCAGGAACAGGTAAAATAGGTGTGTTTTCCTGTACTCAGCTAAGACGCCTCTCAATGAACAGAACAAACCTAAACAATGCAAATAGTTCGGCGCTTTAAAACAACAATAACAAAAAGTTTGGTTCCCAAGGGTTTGCTTTTTGGTCTTTATTTTTTCATGCTTAATCATACCCTGAACAGCCCAGGTGCTGGAACACACAAAGTAATTGTAAGAAGCCAGGATCACAGCGTGTCTGTGTCAATTTCCTGAGGTGACTGTCAGAAAATCTGGAAAGGCACCATTGTGCCGAGGGAATGAGGTCAGAATTCACTGGGAATAAATACGACGGGACAGTGGGGCTCGAGAGCCTGGCTTTGGGAAAGGAGGGAAGGTGGGTCAGGGCGGACTTTGTGGGGAAGGCTTTGTCAGCGCGAAATCGGGTGAAGGGTGGCAGATGGGGGCGTTTGCGCACTGGCATAGGGGGAAACGCAGGGACGGTAAGGGTAGAGATGACCCTGTTTGAAGTGACCAGAGGTTCGAGGCCGTCTACTGCTGCTAGTGTGGGAGCCTGGGGGCTGGAAGGTGAGGCGGGACTGCGAGCTCCAGGCAGCTGAGAGGGAGAGGGGTTCAGGTTGCCAGCAGGTGGAGTTGAAATCAAACATCCCCTTGGGGACCACGGAGCAGCACCCTCCCTAGACCCTCTGCCCGGAGGACGGGGATTCACAGCAGGTGGTTTGGGGTGCCTCCCAAATCAAAACAGGTTCTCTCCGCGCCAAGCTTTGACGCCCGACCCCCTGCAATCTCCCGCCTACTCACCGGTCCTAGGGGTAAAGCGCCATCCGGGGAGCGCGCGAGGGCTGCGCGGCGCAGGAGGCAGGCAGGGCCAGGCGGCGGTGGCGGCGCTGTCCTAAGAGCGGGACTGGAGCCGGGGGACACCGAGGCGGCGACAGCGGCAGGGGCGCCGGGAGCTGCAGGAGAGAGCAGTGAATCTGGAGCTGCTGCGCCGCGCGCGCTCTCTGCCCATCTCCGGCTTCGCTGAAGCTGCTACAGCTACTGCCGCTGGAGGGGAGGGAGGCGGGGGGAGGGGAAGAGGCACGCGGTAGGGAGGGGCGGAAGAGCAGGGAGGGTGGGGGGTGAGCAAGGGGAGAGGGGGAGACGCTCGCCCAGAGTTAAGGGGGTGGGGAGGGAGGAGCACAGGAGCCCAGAAAGGTCCCCACCAGATGAGCTCGGGGAGGGGAAATCGAAGATGAGGCAGTGGGTCTCTCCTCCGCCCTCCTTCTACCCCACCTTCCTTCCCCCTTCGCGCCCTTTCCTTGGGCTCTTCCTTTCTTGGCTCAGGCTGGGGGTTACCCAAGCTTGGCAGCAGCCGCGGCTTCACTGCGCGGGTGCAAGTGCTGAGTCCGGGAGGCAGCGGCTACAGCTCTAGGCGCCACCGGCCTGTGGCACCTGTGCGCGCACCCCGCCGCCCGCTCCACTGCGGCGGCTCCTGGACCCGGATCCGTAGCCTGTCGCCCTCCTTCTCTCACCTTTCTGGACAGATTATGATCCTACATGTGCATCCATGGCATCTGTATAGTCCCCCATTGCTGTTTGTTTCCCTGGGCGCTCTTTGGCACCGGCTGTCCCACCAGAAGGCGCCAGCAGGGAGCTCAATGCCGGCAATCATCGCCTGCCCCTAGGAGCTGTTGCCTGGGGCACGGGTGGACAGCTACCGAGGTAAAAAAAAAAAAAAAAAAAAAAAAAAAGAAATATATACATATATCGTTTTGACCCAATTGCCTCAGACTGTGTCCTCAGTGATCTGGGAAGGTTGTAAGTGTGAAGGGCATAGTGACTGAAAGTCCATTACCTTCTGTCTTGGTTTCCTTCCTCCCTTTTCTCTACATCCTAAAAACCTAGGGATCTAAAGATCTCTAGATCTCGTTATCACAGAGCTTTTTATTTCCCCCTGCATTTCCTAGGGTTGGTCCCGCTTTCCTATTGTGGATTTTCGTTTGCTCTATTAGACTCTAAATAGGTCCTGTATATTCGCAAACTACAAAGAGGCACATGCAAATAGATACTGTACTGAGGGCAGATACACGCACGAGATAGAGAGGGTGAATCAACACAGATTCAGTAAATATAAAAACAACTGTGACATTATTAACTGATTTCCATGAGCCATAATTTTATTTTATAATTTTCACGTCGTAATTGGGGATAGACAGGGAGCAAGCAGATTATGTGTCTAAAAAATATGACTAGAAAAAAAAAGTCTAGTAAAACTCTCCTCAAATAACATGGCACATGAAGTGAGCTAATTACTCCCAGACATTCCTAGGAGGGAAAGAGATTCTGATTTTGTTTGGCTGGTTGGTTGTGTTGCTTTAAAAATAAAATGAAGTAATCTTTCAGTTGGTGGATTCATTTTTTAAAAAAGCCTAAAGGATCATAGTCTTCAGAATAAATAAAGTAGGCATTTCACTTTACATAAGTGTGTCTTATATAACAAATGTTCTCATATTTTAAAAAGTGCTCTCTTGACTGTAAATGCAATGTAGAAAAACGTTTTCAATTCAATAGGCCATACCTAAATATTGATGAAAACCTCTAGATTTTCCTATATACAGTCACATGAAGGAAAAAAACAATGTAGGAGGTAAAGTATTACTTGATAGACTGGACATTATCAACTTGCTAGAATCTATCCTGTTGTGTATATCTGCTAATGAAAATATTTGATTCAACATCTACCTAATGACCTGAAATAGAGAAGCATCTCCTTATTTAGGGAACAAACATCTAGTTATTCAAATATGCCTCCCTTTTAAAAAGCATGTGTTACTGTCTCCAGAGATCCAAAGGCATCCCATGCTTATTCACCCACTGATATTCTTTCAAAAAAGACCATAGAAAGAAAAGGTTGGCAAAGACCTACTATTCATTCAGCTCACTAAGGCTTCTCAATGGTGCCTATATTACAGAGGTGAACAATAAATTTTGCAAATGCCAGAGGCTACTTGGGCAGGGGATGGTTACCAAGAATTAATTAAATCTCTATTTTCTCATTTCTGTTTAGAATATTTATCATCCCTTCCTTATTAAAGTAATTTACGTTTGAGAGTTTTTACTATTTTCCTCCTACATTTAATTATGAAACTGCAAAGCAATAGCTTGTAGTCTCATTTTATGGTTCTAAAGTGGCAAAGACAAATATGCAAACTCTAATACCTTAAAGCAAAGCAAAGGCAAGGGGTGATGTTTAAAGTAGAGCAAGCAAACTTCTAACTCCTCCCTCCAGCTTACATCCCCTACCACTTGGCCCACCAAAGACTAGAGCAGGATGATAAGAATGGAATGGCATTGAACTCTCCTGCTGAAGGTATTGCACTTCCATTTAGATTCTGAGGCTGGGAGAAAACTTCCCTGTCACCTTTGCTACAGCATTGTCTCTCCCTTTTATATTTCCTTCCCCATCTACATGTCTATTAACTGTTGTACTGTGTTATGCGTTACACCATGGAAAAATTAATTAATAAAATAAAAACTTAATATTAAACACTGACCCTTTGAATTTATTTAGTTTAAAACAAATTCTCATGCTGAAATTTTTCTAAAATAAGAAAGATTCAAAACCCTGTCTTTGAACTGATACTGCATGAGTGCCAGATATTGGTTAGCAAAGGAAATATAATTGCTCTGTTTATTGGACACATATTCAATGAGCACTCCCTTTAGGCAGGCAATGTGTTAGGCCCCAGGGATATCACAGTTAAGAAAATTGCTAACTGTGCCCTTGTGAGACTTAGGAGTCCAGCGATACAATAGAAAAGCTTTATCACTAAGAAAGGTGTTCTAGTAATAATGATGATCGTGATTAATTTCAAGCATAAAGAAGAAATATTTAATAATTAAATTATAGGCATTAAAAAATTAGGAATAAAGGAAGATAGATTATGAACCTCTGCTATAACCAGTTCTTATATGAGTTGTTGAAGAAAAGAGGAAAGTTGAAGGGTTAGTTAAGTAAGTCATATTTGTTGTAGTAACAGAACACAATGGATATTTTTTAGGCAAGTGAAAATTTTGGTGAGTCTTAACTTTAAAAAATAAGCATCTGTTTTTATTCAAAGTGAGAAAACAGAGAATAATAAATGTTTCTGAGGTTGCAGACACTTCTGAAAAATTGTATATATACTATAAGATATGTATGAGTAGCACTGCTGAATATATGAACTGAAGAGGATGAAGAGGATGGCAAAAATTAGTAGTTTTCCTTCTTTCCTTCCAGAGAATGTACCAAAGGAACAAGGAAAGAATCAAAAGAAAGAAAAAAAAAAAAAGCTCACAAATTTTTTTTCAGTAAAATCTTAAGATAGATAATCTGTGGTTTCCAAAATTTGAATATGAGATTCCAGTACTGCTGAGATCAACCAGAAGTCTCAGAAGAGAAAGAAGGAAGGTCAGAGAGTGGGCCAAATGACACCTAATTTGAGAATGAACCAAAAAACAAAACAAAAAACAGCTTTTGGAAAGTGAGACTTTGAGTCAGAAGAACAAAATTGATTTCCATTGGTTACAACAGTGGATTCAGGAAGTGGAATTGGGGTATAGCTGCAAAAGGAGGAAAGAAAGAAACATGACAAGTGTAGAGGACTCAGTTGTGGCTGATCTCAGGAAACCAACGGAAATACAATTCCCGAAGGTCAGTGTCTTACTGTAACTTATGAAACCTGTATTTCTTGTTTGCACCAAGCAGTGTAGGAATCGGAATTTGCAACACTCAGTGTGGCTAATGAAAGAAGCCCACTTGGATGTGTCTTGCAGGAAGTAATGGTGGGATACACAAAAATTAGACAGAGGAGTGATATTTGTAGAAAACAGTCTATCTCTGCAGCAGCAGTGAAGAGAAACCCTTTGAAAGCCCTAGATGTTATTTTACCTCTTCTTTTCTGAAGAATCTAGATGAGAAAAATTTAACTCAGTTACATATGAGTTATTGAAAAAAGAATGGACACATTGTCAATACAAAAGTAGTATAGGAAAAGACTTGCAAAGGAGTAGTAAAATGTATCAATTGTTGAAGAACACACACCATAAAAATGTTGTCATGGAGAATTTGAGAAATTTGTTCTAACATTATGGCAGGAATTTTCAAAAAGGCTTAATGAAGGAATTGCCTCGGTAAATGAAAAATACAAGGTACAAATGCAAGGACTTGGGAAGGGATGATTAGAGACAATAGGACCTGGTGACACATAGCTGGGGGAACTCAGAAAAGAAGAGACGAAAAAGATACCTTCATGAATTAGGAATAAAAATGGAGGAATTACAAGGTAAAATGGACACTGAGATAGACACAGTAAGAAAAAGAAGAGACTGAAATAACAAAGGCTAACAAAATGAAATGCAAGTAAAGAAAAAAATACACAGGATTAGAGAGAATATGAAAGATGGACAAGATAGGGAATGGGAATCCAGTAGATACATAATTAGAGAAAAGAAAGAACTGAAGGGAAAAGAAACAGGTAAATATATTATTAAAGAAAGAAACATTCTTCAAATGAAAGAGGACTTGAAATTTCACTTTGAAAACAAAAAACGATTACCAGGCAAAATGGTCCCAGAATGGTCAACACTGAGATGTGTCCTAGAACATTAACTAGAATTTAAATATAAAAAAGAAATTTTTAGGCATGCAGGCAAAAACAATCAGTAACTTATTAAAAAAAAATACTGATACTGGCCTCAGAAGTCTTCACTGCAAGTTTAGCTGGAATCGGGCCATTCAATATCAGTGGAACAAAGCTTACAAGAAACCACAGAAAATAGAGTGAGAGCTACAGTTTTCTTTTCTTTTCTTTTTTTCCTTAACTAAATAGTTCTTCAAGTACAATGGGAATAAACAATGTTGAACATGCAAGAACTCAGGGACTGTTACTCTCATGAAACCACCTTCAGGAAATCACTAGAATAATGAATGAAATTCAGCTTTCTAAGAAATAAATAAAAGAGACATGCTGAAATGAGGACTGATTTTCAAGCTAATACATTCAACGTATTTATTCTGTTAGAATATGAGAATTAAAGCAATAGAATGTAATATAAACCTTACAGAAAAAATAGACTCTGACAATATAAAAATGATATGAGATATAATGGCATTGATTGTCTAATGGCTGGGAGTCCAACAAAACCACTTAAAGGAGCAAATAGGTAGCATGACATTTAGGAACACAAAGATGAAATGTAATCCAAATTATTTGATAAATTATCTAGTCATGTAGGAAGGCATGGAGGAATGAGAAACACTAGTTTTTATCATTACTTAAATGAACTAAGAGAAACAGTCTATATATAATAGAGCAAGACAGATAAATAATTGCAAAAGTAACTCAGAACAAAATGAAAACCTTTGTGATATTAAGAATACAGACATAGGATGGGAGTGGTAGGTCGCACCTGTAATCCCAGCACTTCTGGAGGCTGAGGCCGGCAGATCATTTGAGCCCTGGGGTTTGAGATAGCCTGGGAAACATGATGAAACCCCATCTCTACAAAATATACAAAAATCAGCCATGTGTGGTGGCACACTCCTGTAATCCCAGCTACTTGGAAGCTGAGGCAGGAGGATTCCTTGAGCCTGGGAGATTGAGGCTGCAGTGAGCCATGATCGTGCCACTGCACTCCAACCTGAGTGACAGAGCAAGACCTTATCTCACACACACACACACACACAAACATACACACACACACACACACACACACACACACACAAATAAAACAGAACACAAAGTGAAGGAATTTTACAAAGTAACAAGTGAAAACATAACATAATATGGCAGTACTAAAACTAATATTTCCATTATATTAATAAATGTAAATAAAATCTTCTGTTATATGTACAAAAATAAAGATTTTTATATTTTATCACAGAAAATAGACTTCTGTGTTTTATATATACAACAGGAAAACTCATAACACTTAGAAAACTTAAAAAATAAAAATATGAACAAACACATATCAGGCAAATGAAAACAAAGACTTAGCAGGCATTGCAATCTTAATCAGAGATAAGGTATCATAAAGCATAAAACATGTTAAACAATATAAAGAAGGATGTTTTAAGATGATCATAGAACAGACATCTTTCTATTAAAATGAAGCAATTGTGAATATCTGTGTACAAGTTTATATATTACCAACATTCCTACAGCAGCAATTATAAGATATTCAAGGAGCTAACATAAAGCCCACCATTAATAAGAGTCTTAATACTTTAACCCACAAGTGTCCACATTGATAGACTATAAGTAAAGTTTTTGAAGATTAAATGTCATATACACTTTTTAAAAATATATATATTTTATTGCATTTTAGGTTTTGAGGTACATGTGAAGACCATGCAAGATTGTTGCATAGGTACACACATGGCAATGTGGTTTGCTGCCCTCCTCCCCATCACCTATATCTGGCATTTATCCCCATGTTATCCTTCCCCAACTCCCCACTCCCCACTGTCTCTCGCCTAGTTGCCCCACAGACCCTAGTGTGTGATGCTCCCCTCCCTGTATCCATGTGTTCTCATTGTTTGACACCCACCTATGAGTGAGAACATACAGTGTTTGATTTTCTGTTCTTGTGTCAGTTTGCTGAGAATGATGGTTTCCAGATTCATCTGTGTCCCTACAAAGGACAGAAATTCATCATTTTTTATGGCTGCATAGTATTCCATGGTGCCACATTTTCCCTGTCCAGTCTATCAACGATGGGCATTTGGGTTGGTTCCAAGTCTTTGCTATTGTAAACAGTGCTGCAGTGAACATTCGTGTGCATGTGTCCTTATAATAGAATGATTTATAATCCTTTGGATATATACCCAGTAATGGGATTGCTGGGTCAAATGGAATTTCTATTTCTAGGTCCTTGAGGAATCGCCACATTGTCTTCCACAATGGTTGAACTAATTTACACTCCCACCAACAGTGCAAAAGTGTTCCTATTTCTCCACATCCTCTCCAGCATCTGTCTCCAGATTTTTTAATGATCGCCATTCTAACCTGCATGAGATGGTATCTTAATGTGGTTTTGATTTGCATTTCTCTAATGACCAGTGATGATGAGCATTTTTTCATATGTTTGTTGGCCTCATATATGTGTTCCTTTGTAAAGTGTCTGTTCACATCCTTCGCCTACTTTTGAATGGGCTTGTTTGTTTTTTTCTTGTACATCTGTTTTAGTTCTTTGTAGATTCTGAATATTAGCCCTTTGTCAGATGGGTAGCTTGCAAAAAATTTTTTCCCACTCTGTTGATTGCTGATTCACTCTAATGACTGTTTCTTTTGCTGTGCAGAATCTGCGGAGTTTAATTAGTTACCATTTGTCTATTTGGGCTTTTGTTGCCAATGCTTTTGGTGCTTTAGTCATGAAGTCCTTGCCTATGCCTATGTCCTGAATGATTTGCCCAGGTTTTCTTTTAGGGTTTGTACGGTATTAGGTCTTATGTTTAAGTCTTTAATCCATCTGGAATTAATTTTAGTGTAAGGTGTAAGGAAAGGGTCCAGTTTCTGCTTTCTGCACACTGCTAGCCAGTTTTCCCAACACCATTTATTAAACAGGGAACCCTTTCCCCATTGCTTTTGTGAGGTTTGTCAAAGATCAGATGGTTGTAGATGTGTGGCTTTGTCTCTGAGGCCTCTGTTCTGTTCCATTGATCTATATCTCTGTTTTGGTACCAGTATCATGCTGTTTTGACTTTTTAGACCAAACTCACTTAAGAGCATCTGTGCAAAAATACTAATTAAAATATTAACAAATGAACCCCATTACACGTTACTATATCATCACTAAATGTATTTTTCTTTTTTTTTTCCAAGAAGGTAGGAATGTTACTGGATTAGAAAATCTATTAACATACTTCATCATTTCCCTTGTCTATAAAATGAAAGTGAAATATTAGTATTCACTTTATGGAATGATTTTTTACAATGATTAAAAGAGTTATTGCATAGCAAATCTTTAGCAAGATTGCCTGGCGTAGAGTGACCATTTCATAAATATTATCTGTTGTGTTTATCAGTATTCATAAGATATTAAAAGATGACTACACTTATAATAGTAATATAAATCTTCTTATCATTTTCTTAAATAATAAATTCCTTGTGTGGTTTATTAATATTGTATTCTCATCTTTTATCCCTTCTCCTGATGGTTTTTATTATTGTCCTTTTAGGCCTCTGTTCTTTTGTATTTTCTTTAACATCCTACAAAAATCAAAATCAATTTGTAAATTCAGAGAGTATTTAAGACCAACCACTCATTTAACAATAATTTCAAATGATAATAGTAGTATATAAGCATGCTACCTCTGCTTTAAATAGACTTTAATTTTTAGTTTCGCAGCAAAATTTAGCAAAGGTAGAGTTCCCACATAGTGTCCACCCACATCCATGCACAGCCTCCTCATTGTCAACGTCTCTCATGAGAGGGGTATATTTGTTATAAACAATAAACTTATATTCACGCTTTATCATCACCCACTGTCTATAGTTTACATTAGGGTTCACTCCATATTGTACATTCTATGGATTTTGACAAATGTGTAATGACATGTATCTATCACTGCAGTATCATACAGAGTAATTTCACTGTCCTAAAAATTCTGTGTTTCACCTGTTTGTTCCTCCCTGCCCCCACCAGCTGCTGACAACCACTGATATTTTTACTATCTCTGTAGTTAGAGATGTCCTAGAATGTCATGCAGTTGAAATCATATAATATGCAGCCTTTTCAGACTGGCTTCTATCACTTAGTTATATGCATTTAAGTATCCTCCATATCTGTTCATGGCTTGATAGCTCATTATTTAGCACTGCGCTTGAGACCAACCAGGGAGCGAAAGCAGACAGAGAAGAGCTGGGCACTCCAACATTTAGAAGTCTGGAAGGAAAGGAGAAAACAGTAAAACAAAGAAACAAAAAACATGATGAGGTAGTAGAAAAACCAAAAATATATAGAATCTCAGAATCACAGGAAGCAAAATATTTTATAAAGTGGTATAACAAAAAGTGTCAAACAGTGCTAAGAGTTGAAGAACTACAGATTGTGAATAAATATAAGTTTTTCCTCTCTTCATGAGTTTTGCTGTGAAAAGGAACAAAAAACAGGGTTTAAAGTTGGGGTTGAAAAAGTTTTGTTTGCTTGTTTCTAAAGATGGGCTATGAGAAAGCACTCATATATTTTTGGCAATGGTTAAGCAGCAAGGTGGAAACTGATTAAGTAACAAATAAGGGTGATAATTATCAAAGGGAAGTCTTTGATGTGTCTAAAATAATGAAATTGGAGGGCTTGGCTTCAGATAGGAACAGAGGGTTTCACCCATTGTAAGAAGGGGAACACAGTACATGGAACAGAAAGAGTAGAAGGTTAATTTGCAGAAAGATGAGATGATTTTATTTGATTCCATCATCTTTTTAAATGAAGCATGTGAAAACATAAGTTGCTGTATTAGCTATTTATTGTTGCAAAATGAATTGTCCCCAATTTTATAGGCTTACAATTTTAAAATATTTTATTATTTCATGGTTCTGTGGGTCACTCTTCTGAGGCACATGATCTCAAGTCTTCAATCAAGGTATTAGATGATGCTACAAGTCATCTTAATGCTTAACTTGGGTAGAATTTTCTTCCACTGTCACTCACATGGCTATGGGCATATTCTAGATCCTTGCTGGATGTTAGCTGGAGATAGCAGTTTCTTGTCACATTAACTTCTCCGTAGCATTACTTGTCATTCAGAAGCTAATTTACTTTTGAGCAAATGATTATAGAGAGCAAGAGATAGAGTTATAAGATGGAAGTTACTATCTTCTGGGAATGTAATAGCTGAACAGTCATCCTATTACTTTTCCCGTATTCTATTTGTTAAAAGCACGTCACTAAGTTCAGCAAACACTCAAGGGGAGGAATCATACAAAGGCATAAAAACCAGGAAGTGAAGATTATAGGAAGTGATTTTAAAGAATGTTTACCGCACTTGCTTAAGGTAAAGGAGGAGAAGTCTTTGCGGAGGCTGGAGGAGAATGTGAAAGCTTGAAACAGTATTCTACAAAGAAGACAAGTAGAAGCATCAGTAAATTTAATCTTTGTCATCTGGATTTGGGTTAATGAATAAAATTTTAGTGTAATTTGGTCAGAATAGCTTACTAAGGAGTAGTTCTGAGAAGAATAGTGGGGTAGTTTTTAGGTGTGTGCAATGCAGGAGATATTCATGCACTCATAGATTTTATTTATTATTTATTTGCTAAAAAAAAAAACTTTTCTATTTTTTGCTAAGTTTTCTGTAGAAGAGCATAGAAGGTGGAGAAACTTGAAATGAGAAAAAGTATATTAGCAGGAGCCAAGATGGCTGACTACATGCAGCCAGAAGGAACATTTTCCACGGAGACAACAAAACATCAGGAAGACTGGAACACCGAGATATTTGGAGGGAAGGCATTGAGAGTGGATAAGGGAAGACACAGGTGCTGAGCTGCAGAAAGAAGAAGCTGGGAACCCACCATGGGACTACTGAGCACCAGGATTCATTCCTGGCTCCCGGGGACTCCTGGGTAACAGGTGAGTTGAACATGCAAGAAGTGGTTTAATGTTGTCATAAGCCTCTGGAATCCTGGCAGCAAGTGACCCATGACTCCCACAGAAACTTGAGCTGGTAGGAAAAGGTGCTCAGAAAGATGCTTAGAGGAGCAGGACTCCAGCTTATTCAGAACCCAGAGGGTTTGATGTGTGAATGTCTACAATGGAAGATGGCCAAGGATGCCCATCCCCTAAGGTTTGCCATGCTCCTTTAGGGCACTTTACACTTAGGGTGTCTGTCAGAGCAAGATGGAGCAGGGCAATCTTGCCTGTGGGACAGAGCCAGTCCAATCTGAGTGCCCCCATCTGCTGGCCTGTCCTGTGGTCCCAGCCCGGCTTGCCCACTTTCAGCACAGCCTTGGATGCCCAAGCAGGGGCCTTCCTCGGGGCTCTCATCATAGCTCTTTCACCAGCAGACCATGCTGATTCAGAGAGCTCCAGCAGACCAGCCCCTACCAATGTGCACAAGTCTACCCACACCTTCCCTCACTGCAGACTCCCCCATGCCACTTTGCTGGCATGCACTTGCCTGAAGCCACTCCCACACTATTTTGCCAGTGTACATTCAGAGTGAAACCCCTCCCCTCCCATGCCAGTACATGTGTACATGTGCATCCCACTGTGCCACTGCTACTGGAGCAAGTATACCCACTTCCTCTCCCCCATTTGACTTGCAGGCACCTGACTGCAACACCATCATGGTTGTAAATGTGCACATGGAGGTTGCTAACCTGCTCCCCCCACAATGCCTTCTGTTGCAAACATGCTCATAGATGCCAGTGGCCCAATGTCTGTTGTGCCCCCACTACCAGTGCCAGAATGCTCGCAGACATTGGCAGCCCCACCCTGGCCAGTGCTCCATCACTGCCACCCTTGCTGCCAGCACAAGTGCAAGCACAGACATCAGTAACCCTACTGATGCCTTGCCCCTATTGTGCTGCCATAAACTCTTGTGTAAGTGACATTGAAACCTTGCTCCTGCTGGTATCCCATCCCAGCCAATGTGCATGCGCACCACCTCATTGACATAGCTGCTAGCACACATGAGTGAGAGCAGATCTCACTACTACTACCCCAGTGAAGTCCTTTAACTGGCACCATCCATTGTAGTGTCGTGGCCAGCACACTGGGAGCACCTCAGTTGCTAGTGCAATAGCTTCCTAATCTTGAGGGGCTAGAGAACAAAGACAGGGACCTAGCACCAGCCCCCTAGAGTTAGAGCATGCAGTCCAGGGGTATTGAGCTGAGTCTCGTCCCCCTGAAATCCTCTAGAAATGAAGCCAATCAACCAAACCCACCCTATACCACAATCAAACCCCAAGGGCATCAAAGAAGTTAAAAGCAAAAAAGAAAAAGTAAAAGAAATCCAAAAGACCGCATCTTCAAAGACTGAAGGAACATTAGTTCACACAAGTAAGAAAGAACCAGTGCAAGCACTCTAGCAACTCAGAAAGTCAAGGTGTTTTCATACTCCCAAGTAATCACACTATTCCCCAGCAATGGCTCTTAATCATGGCCTAAATAACATGTGAAAATCATAATATTTCAGAATGAAGATCATCAAGATTCAGAAGCAAGCTGAAATCTAAGCCAATGAATATAAGGAATAGAGAAAAAAAAAAAAAACCAAAAGAGATGAAAAAACAAAGTGACAATTTTAAGAAATAACCAAACTAGTCTGATAGAGCTGAAAAACTCACTGCAAGAGTTTCATAACAGAATTGTAAGTATTGACAACAGAATCAACCAAGCCCTGAAAAGAATCTCAGAGTTCACAGGCCAGTTCTGTGAAATAACACATTTAGAAAGATATAAAGCAAAAAGAATAAGGAAGAATGAATGAAACCTCTGATATGTATGGGATTTTGTAAAAAGACAAAATGACTCATTGGTGTCCTGAAAGAGAGGGAAAGAAAGCAGCAGATTGGAAAACATATTTTAGGGATACGGCCCATGAAATTTTCCCCAACTTCACTAGAGTGGTATATTAGTCCATTTTCATGCTGCTGGTAAAGACATACGTGAGACTGGGCAATTTACAAAAGAAAGAGGTTTAATGGACTTACAGTACCACATGGCTTGAGAGGCCTCATGATCATGGCGGAAGGCAAGGAGGAACAAGTCACAACTGATGTGGATGGCTGCAGGCAAAGAGAGAGAACTTGTGCAGGGGAGCTCCTCTTTATAAAACTGGTAGATCTCATGAGACTCATTCACTAGCATGAGAACAGCACAGGAAAGACTTGCCCCCATGATTCAATTACCTTCCACCAGGTCCCTCCTGTCTTACAGATTCCACTTACTTCCAATGTCACATAGATCAGCACCATTTTATCCCAACCAATCAGTAAGATTGTTCCATATATTTGCATTACAATTAGAGTTCTCTTGTCATTTTCTTTATTCCTTCCTGGGAAACCTGACCTCAGATGATTTTTTAAATTTCCATAAATTAAGGTTCAGTCTAGGCTGTAAAGTTCTTTGTGTTTTGACAAAACACATAATGTTATGTATGCACCATTACAGTATAATATATGATAGTTTCACCAGCCTAAAATACTCATGTTTAAATTATTCAGTCCTTCCTGTCTCCTCCACAAACGCCGAGTAACCACTGGTCTTTTTATTCTCCATAGTTTTGTCTTTTCCAGAATGTTGTATAATTGGAATAAGATTGACTTATTTCACATAGCAATACGTTACAGTTAAGTTTCCTCTTATGTCTTTATAACCCATAACTTGTTATCATTGAATAATAATCTATTTTATAGGCACACTACTGTTTATCCATTCATCTATTAAAGGACATATTGATGGCTTCCAGTTTTTAGCGTTTATGAATACAGCTGCCATAAGTAGCCATGTTTTTGAATATTCTTATGTTTTTAAATAAATTGGGTAAGTACTTAAGAGAGCAAATGCTGTATTGTATGGTAAGACTCTGCTTCCACTTTTATTTTTAAAGTTTTCTGTCTCCATTAGCCAACTGTACATGATGTTATAGGACACCTCAGGTGAATTTTTCTTAGTGGGAATTAAGGCTTCATTGGTTTTTACTATTTATGCCCATGGTTAAAGCACCCTTGAAAACAGTTAAGATTAAATATACCTGATAAAATATAACCAAGGAAAACTATTTTTATTGTTTTTCCCATCAATAGAAAATCTATCAAAATAAACACAAAGAGAAAATGTATCTACGATGCAACTAAGAAATGGCTACAATTATAAAAAGAAAAATACTTCTCTGAAAGCTAACTGCCAAAGACAATACAGTTTGGATCAAATTAATGAAGTGTACTAGGAGATGATATATACTTATTAAGTTCCTTGAAAATTACAGATTTTCTTCAATGCAAATACTAGAGAACTGAGAAATCCAAATAATAACCTTTTTATTTTTATTTTTACTTTTTGAACAAGGAAGAATGATAAAAAGAAGTGGACAGACAATGGGGAAAAATAAATGAGTGAATCATTTTCATTACACAGAGCAAAGCATGTGTAAAGGAATACACCCAAAAACGGAAAAAGAAGTAAAAATATGTGAAGGAAAATGATAAATATTTTAAAAATACAAGACAAGATCTAAAATATGAAGAAGATAGAGTAAGTAAAGCAAAAATAAGTTTTAAAGATGTAAATGACACTTGTTTTTAAAATTTAGTCAAAATGAAATACTGTCTCAGAAAAAGATAATAATCGTGGTGAAGTTGCTTAACATCAATATGAGCATCAGGAGAAAAAACTGACAAAATGCATTCACAAGAAGAATGAAAAATCAATTTGTTTAACAATATATGTATATATTTTTAAGATATCAAGACTGAAATGTAGCATTGATATGAATTCACTAGGAAAATAAATATATATTTTATATTTAAATTAAGCCAGCCAATTCATTATTATAAATAAAGAATTCTTAAGTGGAGAATCTTTTCTATGTTAAGTTTCAGGAAAAAAGACATTGATAAATTTAATAATACAAGAATAAAAAGCAAAATTCTGGTATTTGAGGAGAAGTCAAAAGTTATAGGTATATATGTACCAATACATACACACCTCAGAATGTGGAATCAACAGATACCATATTAAGAAGCTAAATCTTATAAAAACAATTTATATTATTTTAATTTAATATTACAAGGATTTTCAATGTGAGAAAATCTTCCAATAAGAAAAGAAAAGAAAAAAATAAATACAGACCCTGTGGTAAAAGTAAATAAAAGAAGCAGTACTAAAAGAAAATACAACATAAAGTTAGAGGACAGAATTTAAACAAAACTCACATGTTAAAACAAAAACATGTATATTTGACACAAATTCCTCTAGAAAAAGAAAAGTGACTGCAGGACTATATTTTTAATATTCCCTATGAGACGCCATTTTTAAACAAAAGTCTAAACAACCTACATACCTATTTATAGGGGACACACTTGATGATGTTTTATAAGTAAAGGAGTTCTTTATATCCACTGAAGAATAACATAGACCTGTGTGTGTGAATCTGAAGGGATGCAGAATGGGTACGTGGAAAAACCAAGTAGTAGTGAAGGATATATAATGTGATCTCATTTACAAAAATACAAAAGAGAATCATTTTATGATCTCCATAGTATAAAAGAGTGACTGAGAAGCCAAGTATTGTTTTTTTGTGCGAAGACAGATTTCAAAATAATTGAAATACTCACTTTGTTGAGGAAGACAATATGTGGCAATACCAGAACATTGCTTGCTATGCTTAAAAATTAGACCAAAGTGGTATAGATGACCAAAGGCAACAGTTTCTTTAAGCTATGAGAGGTCAAAGCACTGAAAACCTGTATGTCCTCTATCCTGGGAAATTGCAGAAACCAATATTTTGTGCTCAAACACAAAAACACAGCAGAAATGTTTTCTGATGTCTTGGCAATGAGCTACCTGGGAGCTGTGACTCTCCTTCACCCTAGTGAAATGGACTGCAAAGCTGTCAGTCCCCCAGGCCTTCAGGTGTTATCATCACTATATAAACAAGTCATTTAAACAAACAGTGTTTCAGGTCTTGGGAAGAAACCTCCCCCTGAAGAGCTGGTCCCTAATCTGACTACTGTTCCACCCCTTTTTAAACATTCTCAAGGGCACTCTCGCCACAGTCCTATTAAAAATTAGAGGAAGAGGGGACAAGTTTCCTTCCTGGAGAACAGTGTCCTTTACAACTTCCCATTGTGTTTTCATCCCTACATGATTCTTCAAGGGAGAAATGAATGTGGGCAACAGCATGCTGTATCTTACTGTTCCTCTGTTTATAAATTTCCCCAATAGAGTCTTTTTTTTTTTTTTTTCAGACTAAGTGGCATTGTTACCTAACTCTCTGCAGGACTGTAGGGAAAAAGAGACAAATTTGTATTGTTCTTTTTAAAATATTTATATTTGATTTAAGTACCATAATTCTGTTAGTCACATAAAACAATTAATTAGGTCATAAATTCACTGGTCACATTTTAGTGCTTTTAATAAGATTTCAGAGAAACAACATTCTCATCAGCAATAAATCCACAAATCATATTTCAGAATGTTACTTCTGAAGGTAATACTTTCCATTTTTTATTGATTCTAATTGCATGCCATTTAAAAGAGCACAGTTTTCTAATACTGACACCAAGCTCCAGTGGTGCACCAAATCTAGCCCTCAATCTCTCATATGCTTTATGGGAAACTCATCAGTTTCCCATCTGACACAGGAAACTCCTATCTGACACTGAAAATTCTCTATGAGTGTAAGATTGATAAAATTAAGAGTAGAAATATATGTCAGCTAAAAATATTACTATTATTTAAATAGTAGAAGTATAATATAATGATTTATACAAATTTTGAATTATATTTACTGCAATAAATAATAATTATATAGAAGATGGTGGACTTTAAATACTATATTAGCTAAGAAACCAAACAACACAGTTCTTCCATCAAAAAACTGAAACTTATTATTCTTTCTTATGTAATAGCCTCAGGGATTTCAATTATCTCTTTCTTTTTGCCTTTTACTATAAGCAGTCAGGAGGAACCAAGGTTCCCCTTCAAAACTTTTCTTAGAAATCTCCTCAGCTAAATATCCAGTTTTATTGCTTATAAGTTTTACCTTCCACGAAACACTAAAACAGAGTTTAGCCATGTCTGCCATTTTGTAACAAGGATCACCTTTCTCATTTCCCATATTTTTATTTCCATTTGAAACCTCACAGGAATCACTCCTAGTGCATACATTTCTAACATGTACCTCAAAACTCTTTCAATCTTTACCCATTACCCAGTTCCAAAACTATTTCCAAATTTTTTGATATTTGTTACAGCAGTACATCAGTCTTTGTATCAAAATCTGTATTAATCTGGCTCTCCAGAGAAATAGAACATAGTAGGAGTTCTTAATAGAAAGAAAACATTTATGTATGTATATACATTCACATATGTATGCATTTATAAAGAGATTTACTATAAAGAATTGATTCATGAAATTATGGAGGCTAAGAAGTTTCAAGATCTGCAGTCTGCAAGCTGGAGATCAAAGAGAATTGATGCAGTAGTCCCATTTTTCCCCAAGGCATGAGAATCAAGAGAGCTAAATAAGTTCCACTCTAAGTGCAGAAAAAGACCAGTGCTCAAGCTCAAGCAGCCAGGCTTCCTCTACTCTCAAGAGGGCTTTTTTGTTCTCTTTAAGCCTTCAGTAGATTGGATAGAGCCTGCCTAAACTAGGAAGAACAATTTGCTTTACTCACTTGACTGATTCAATTGTTAATCTCATCTAAAAATGCTCTTATTACAAATCCAAACTAAGGTTTAACCAAATGTCTAGACACCCTGTGGCCTGGTAAAGTGGAACATAAAATTAACCATCACAGGTGGTGAAAAACTTCATTTGCAAAGCTTGTGAGCCTTCATAAATTTGCAGAAGCAACTTCCTTTCATAAGCTAGAATATAGTATACAGCTTTATCTATGTCTAAGGGAGATCAAGGAATGTAGTCTGTAGCTGAATGGACATAAACTGACCTTAAACTTGGAGGTTTCTATTACTTCAAAGAAAAAGAGAAGAACTTATACTAGAAACAATCTATCCCTGTCTGCATTCACATGCATGTGTGTTGCACATTATTACCCTACTTTTTGTACCTACAGTAGCAATAATAAAGAGGTCTTCCATACAGATGTCTTAAAAAAATGTTTAAGAGGCCACTGACAAACTTAACCAGATAGATAGCAGAGTATTAAGTGTTTTATTATGTTCTCCGTCTCTAATTCCAATCATCTTCTTTTAGATACCTTCTCTTCTTTTTCCTTTTATTTTAGGCTTAGGAGTATAAGTGTGGGTTTGTTATGTGGGTGAATTATGAGTCATAGGGTTTTGGTGTACAGATTATTTCATCACCCCGGTAATAGGCATAGTACCCAATAGGTAATTTTTCAATCATCAGCCTCCTCTGAACCTCTACTCTTAAGTAGGTACTGATGTCTATTGTTTCCTTCTTTGTGCCTATGTGTACTCAATGTGTAGCTCCATGTATAAGTGATAACATGTGATATTTAGTTTTCTGTTCCTGCATTGGTTCACTTAAGATAACGGCCTTCAGCTCCATTCATGTTGCTGCGAAGGACATGATCTCATTCCTTATCATGGTGGTGTATTTTTCCATGGTGTAAAGGTACCACATTTTCTATATTTAATCTACCATTAATGAGCATTTAGGTTGATTCCATATCTTTGCTCTTGTGAATAGTGCTGCAATGAATACATGAGTTCATGTGACCTTATGGTAGAACAATTCATATACCTTTGGGTATATACCCAATAATGGGATTTCTGGGTCTATGGGTCATTCTAGGTTCTTTGAGAAATTGCCAAACTGCTTTCCACAATGGTTGAACTAATTTCCATTCCCACCAGCAGCGTATCAGCATTCCCTTTTCTCCACAGCCTTGCCAGTATCTGTTATTTTTTGACTTTTTAAGAATAGCCATTCTGACTGGTTGTGAGGTTCTATCTCATAGTTTTGATTTCCATTTCTCTAATGATTAGTGATGTTGAGCATTTTTTTCATATATTTGTTGGCCATATGTATGTCTTCACATGAAAAGTGTCTGTTCATGTCTTTTGCCCACTTTTTAATGGCGCTATCTGCTTATAAATTTGTATAGATTCCTTGTAGATTCTGGATATTAGTCCTTTGTCAGATGCATACTTTGCAAATATTTTCTCTTATTATGTTTTCTGTTTATTGATAGTTTTTTGTTGGTTTTTACTATGCAGTAACTCTTTAGTTTAATTAGGTCTCATTTGTCAATTTTTATTTTTGTTGTAATTGTTTTTGGCATCTTCATCCTAAAATCTTTGCCAAGTGCTATGTCCAGAATGGAATTTCCTAGGTTACTTCCCAGGGTTGTTATAGTCTTAGGTTTTGCATGTAAGTCTTTACTCCATCTTGAGTTAATATTTGTATATGGTGTAAGTAAGGAGTCCAGATTCAATCCCTTACATATAACTAGCCAGTTATCTCAGCACCATTTATTAAATAGGGATTATTTCCCCATTGCTTCTTTTTGCCAGCTCTGTTAAATATCAGATGATTGCTGGGTGCGGTGGCTCATGTGTAATCCCAGCACTTTGGGAGGCCGAGGCAGGTCGATAATGAGGTCAAGAGATCGAGGCCATCCTCGCCAACATGGTAAAATCCCATCTCTACTAAAGATACAAAAATTACCTGGGTGTGGTGGTGCATGCCTGTAGTCCCAGTTACTTGGGAGGCTGAGGCAGCAGAATTGCTTGATCTTGGGAGGCAGAGTTTGCAGTGAGCCAAGATCAGGCCACTGCAATCCAGCCTGGTGCCTGGCGACAAAGCAAGACTCTGTCTCAAAAAAAAAAAAAAAAAAAAAAATCAGATGATTGTAGATGTATAGCTTTATTTGTAGATTCTCTATTTTGTTTAATCTATTGGTCTGTTTTTGTACCAGTATCATGTTGTTTTGATTACTATAGCCTTGTAGTATAGTTTGAAGTCTGATAATGTGATGCCTTCAGATTTTTTTTTTCTTAGAATTTATCTGGCTATTTAAACCATTTTGGTTTCATATAAATGTTAAAATAGTATTTTCTAGTTCTGTGAAGAATGCCATTGGTAGTTTCATAGGAAAAGCATTCAGTCTGAAAATTTCTTTGGGCAATATTGGCATTTTAACAATATTTATTCTTCCTATCCATAAGCATGGAATGCTTATCTATTTGTGTCATCTCTGAATTTTTTTCAGCAGTGTTTTGTAAATCTCATTGTAGAGATATTTCACATCCTTGGTAAGATGAATTCCTGGGTATTTTATTCTTTATGTGGCTATTATGAATTAGCTTGCATGCTTGATTGGGCTCTCAGATTAGATGTTGTTGATATATAAAAATGCTACTTATTTTTGCACATTGATTTTGTATCCTGAAACTTGCTGAAGTTGTTTATCGGATATAGGAGTTTTGGGGAAGAGACTATGAGGGGTTTTCTAGTTATAGAATTATATCATCTGCAAACAGAGCTAATTTGACTTTCTCTCTTCCTATTTGGATACCTTTTATTTATTTCTCTTACCTGATATCTCTAGTTAGGACTTTCAGTACTATGTCAACTAGGACTGGTGAGAGTAGTAGGCATCCTTGTCTTGTCCTGGTTCTCAAGGACAATTCTTCTAGGTTTTGTTCATTTGCTTTGGGTTTGTCATTGATGCTTCATTATTTTCAGGTATGTTGCTTCAGTGACTAGGTGTTGAGGGTTTTCGACATGAAGGTGATGATAGCTGCTGGCTGTCCAAAGCAACTGCTGCCATGGTACCAGCTGTGGTGGGGTGCAGATGGTGGGGTGTGGGCACAAACTATCGGTACTTAGGTGTGGATGCTGAGGTGAACCGTCCCTGGAACCTGGTGCCCTGGGAGCTGACCCCTGGGAACCACTGTGGTGGGGCCAAGCTGGGCTGATCCACCCACTGGTGGGGAAATGGCACCATCAGGCATGGAGGGAACCCAAGGCAGAGTTCGACCCAGGTTGGTGCTGTGCTTGTGCATGGAGTGTGGGGGCTGTTCCCGAGCATGGAGCAGTGGCCTCACTTCAGGGCCCTGGGGTGGGAAGTGGGAGTTGCTCTTCTGCAAGTGGGACCTGACCAGTGATGCAGCCATCATCCCCAACCTGCCGAAGGCACCAGGTTCCTGTGCCTAGGTGGGAGGCTCAGAGTGGGGCCGCCCTAGAATGGTCCCCAGGATTCACCCCATGTTGCAGTAACAGCTGAATTTGGTTCTCCCAGTGGCTGTGTCGAGGGCCCATGATCCACTCCTGGAGGCACCCTTATGGCATGGTCATGAGCTAAGCAAGGGGAAGCCCCTGGCAGTCATTGAGATCCAGGGCTGCAGGGGGAACTTCCAGATGTCATTCCTGCCCCAGACACTGGAAAGGGCAGGGAACCCCATCCCAGGCTGCAAAGAGTCAGGCAGGGAAGTAGGAGCAGCTGCAGAAGGAGCAGAAATGGCAGTGTGTCCCCTGTGCCCCATATCCCAAGGCAGCAGACTGTGCCACACCCATCATCACATGGCCAGGCAGGACCTGCTCCCAGGTCAAGAGCCTCCACTGTAGCTTCAACCTTGCTCCCCACCAAATCCAGGGAGTCTACATGCAACTAGTCAAAAGTCCAGCTGGGACTCACAGGACCAAAACAGGAAGCATGGAATTCATTTGTGTGGAGTTGGCCAGGGCCACCATGCCACCTGCACCTTGCCAGCTGCCACTGTGGCGAGATGATGCACAGAAGGGGCACAGCCTAGGACAGGGACAGTTAAGAGCCCTGACTTCCAAGTTGGCAGGGTGGGAGCTCCCAAGGCATAGCTGCAGCCACCCAGGTTGTGGTTGTGGGCCCAGGCCTTTTGACGTGGCAGGGTTAAGGCCAAGTCCCCCAGAGATGTCGCAGATAGTCCTGGTGTGCAGCAGGGCTGACACACTGGTCCTCTGCTACCTCAGCCCCTCCAGACTCTGGGCACCAACAAGTGTGGGAAGGAGGCTGAGATGGGGCTGGGAGCAGTTTAGTCTGTGGGTGCCCCTTGGCCTGAGTGGCCTGGGAACCATGGGCAGTGGCAAAAGGCAGGCAGGCTCTTCAGCAGGATGGGGTGGGTCTGGGTTAGGCACCACCTTCAGGTTAGGGAGGGCCTAACCCAGTAGTGGGATTGCGGGATCAAAGGTAAATCTATTTTTAGTTTTTTAAGGAATTTCCATATTGTTTTCCATAATGGTTGTACAAGTTTACATTCTTACCAGCAGTGAAAAAGTGTTCCTTATTTCTAGATGTTTAAAGAAGAAGGGCATTGATATGTGAAGTAAAATACTCTGTCCCTTATGAAAAATTGCTAAAGCTTTCAAATGATTTTGCAGGGTTTCTCTGGTGGAAACAAAAAAAGGTCATTGTACTAACCAAAAAATATAAAGAAATAAATAAAGATTGGACAAGATTTAATGACATTGAACCAAGTGACCGTGCCAACTGCTCAATTCCCATTTTTAGAATCCATTAGAAAAAACTTTGAAGATTTGATTATATTAAGTGATGAGAGAGAAAAGGGCTTTGGGGGCAATGCAAAAAATTTCAAAAATTATTGATTTTTTTAAACTAATGTTTAAACCTATCTAGAAAAGCAATGGGATTCACAAAAAAATTGACCTCTGAATAAGAAAACATATTTTCTACAGAAACATATATATAAACAGTTGCCAAGTGGCTTGCAAAAGAGAAAAGGAATGACCCCTGTTAATCAGTATCACACATTCTTCAAAAATTTGTAAAATGCTATGCATAGGAGCCCTATGCCATTCCACATACCAGAAAAACCCTGCTTGAGCCAGTGCTGTGAACTTGCTGAAGCTTCAGACAATTGAATAATTAAACTTTCACAGTTCAATTTTAACAACCCTGAATGTCTCCATTATTTGCCAGAGAAAGAGTGACCAGAGGACTTCTTTTTCTCAACTATTTTTCTTATTTCTACTTGGCTACCTTTATTACTTTGGGTGTCATACAAAATGTATTATATCATTTCAAAAAATTATCTTAAAATCAAATCTCAATAAAAATTTATTGAACGATAATCATTAAAATTAATTTAACAAAAATAAAATATCACTAATTGAATTTGTATTTGGTATTGTCTTTATTCTTATGTTTATTGTGTTGTATATTGGTGTTCTGTATTATTTTTATATAAATATATTTTTACAGTTTAATAAGATCATTCATGAATTTGAATCTCTTGAGCTCATATATTAGCCTCCCAAAAACAGATTCTTAATTTCTGCAATTAGTGATTATTCTACTGGTTTTCAAAATCTAACCATGGTGTTTAGGGGAGAACTCTTAAAATTGTGTTATAGATTCCATAGAAATTCCAAAGTTACTTGTTTTCCAAAATCTAGACTTTTTACATAATGACTAGTCAATGTCAGTTGAAAGGCTACTTGGTTTATTCTCATTTATGGATTATAATTATAGGCATAAATAAAAATTTTAAACTAAGTTAAAAAAATCAGAGTAACAAGAGACATAAAACACAATGCTGTGCTTTTTTTGCTATATCATTGCTTACTAATTTTAGTTTTTAGTTATTTTTAATTCTGGCAAAATATGTAATATAATATTTCCTATTTTAGCCATTTCTTAAGTGTTCAATTCAGTGGTATTAATCACATTCACAATGGTGTACAACCATAATCACCATTTTCAAAACATTTTCATCAACTCAGAAACTCTGTGACCAGTAGGCACCCTCTTCTCTCCTCTCCCAGACCCTAGTAATCTCTAATCTACTTTCTGTTTCTCTGAAGTTGCCTATTCTAGATATTTCATATGAGTGGAATTATACATTATGTGTTTTTTGGTGTCTGGTTATTTAATCTAACAAAATGATTTCATGTTTCTTCCATGTTGTAGCATGTATCAGAACCTCATTCCTTTTAATGGATGAATAATATTTCAATATGTTCATATTATGAACATTATTATATACTATATATTATTATATATATGAACATCATCATATACAAACATATATATATATGTATGGAATATTATTATATATACAAACATACATATCTAATATTTAATTGAAATTTTTGAAAAAAATCCTAGATTTGTTCAATGCAAAGTTTCCTTCCGTTGGAGTAAAAGTTAGTGATAAATAATAAAAACATGTATTTTTATCATAATTACTTTTTTCCCCTTTTTAAAATGTATGGAGCAAATTATAAACTAACAAAGTCTAGATAATGAAATATTATTTCTGTATTTTTGCTCTATTTTAATGTTTCTCTGACTTTTCAGTATACATTTGCTACTGAAACAAAAAACATACTAACTCAGTGAGATTAAATAGGACCAGAAAAGCTATATACCTCCTCCCTCTGTTTAAGTTTTCTATGATAAGACAAATATTTGTGGCATGTCATAACTCTTATACCCTACATGACTACAAAATTTTCTACTCAGGATGGATCATAGAATTTCAAACAGATCTATCATTCTGTATAGTTCAGTGTATCAACTAAACTGAGATAACTTCTGCACAGAGAAAGCACTTCTAGGATTGATAGAGGATTGTGTGAAGTTGCCAGTTGTTTTTACTGTAATAAGTTTAAAACCAATAATATATTTTATTCCAAAGACAGTTTTGGTGAGCTGTTTAAATCATGGAATATATTTCCCAATGCTATAATATTTGAAAAATTAGTTAGGTTCCCTATCAATCCTGTTAGTTGACATAGAGCTAAATCTAAAACTCCTGACATTGGGTGACCAAAACTGCTGTTCAATTTTTTTTTTTTTTGACTCCTGAACTTTTTATTGGCCTCCTGTTACCCAAAAGGTACCTTGCTTCTGCTGCTTCAACACCTCAGAACTTTAGAGTCATTGGTCTCAGATACTAATTGTTTTCCACTATCCTGCAGGTGGTGGTCTTTTGGATAGTTTGCATTGAATTGCTGCTATCCAGGGCATCACAGGGATTGAAGTCCTTTTCATCTTCCAGCAGGCAGCAGTAAGGTGGCAATCTCAGCTGACAGTTTGACTTTGATGTTCAGCAGGGGCTTCTCATACTCCTAGGCCTGGTACCGCCCCTCTGCCAGAGTCTGTGCCAGCTCTGACTTTAGGTGCAGCAGAGCCCCATTAAGCTGCTCCATCTGAATGGCATAGTGGGCCTCCATCTCCCTCGAGCTGTTCTCCAAGCCGGCCTTAAGATTTCTCATGGAGTCCAGGTTGATCTCCAAGCACTGGACTGTACCTCTTAGCTCCGTGAGCATCATCTCAGCATCTCTGATCTTGTCAGACTGCATGGTGATGACTATGGTCCTCTCCCCAATCACCTGGGACCAGTATTGTCCAGCTTCTCTTGGTTCTTCTGAGCCAGCTCGTCACATTGATATATCAGGATCTTGCTGGAGTCCTGAGATTTAGAGACATTTAAATCTCCATGGTCAACCAGAACTGGCAAACTGGGCTCCTAAGTCTTTTGTTTCCTCCTTGTGATTCTTCTTCATGAACAGCAGTTCCTCCTTGAGAGCCAAGATCTGTCTTCAGCTGCAGCTGAGTGACATTGGTGTCATCAGTGACCTTGCTGAGCCCATGAATGTGGCTCTCCACAGATGGGCATGTGGCCAGCTCTGTCTCACACTTGCCTCTAAAATCATCAGCAGTAAGATGGGCATTGTCTATCTCCAGAACAATCTGGGCATTGTCCACAGAATTTGCAAAAGTCTGAGTCACCAGGTCCTCTATGGTCTTAATGTAATGTCCCCAGTCTCTGACCTGGGGCCCCTTCTTCTCCAGTTGTTCCAAGATTTTAGTCACTAGCCTCTGATTCTCGGTCTCCAGGCCACTCACTCTGTCCAGGTAGGAGGCTAGGCAGTTATTCAGGCCTTGCATGGCCTCGTTCTTGCTTTGCATGTCCCACTATTTCTACCAGATCCCTGGTCATTCTCGCAGCCAGAATCCTGGTCCGTGAGCCAAGCCAGAAGCTGGTGGAGTTAGAAGAGAAGATTCAGAAGCCAGAGCCCCTGGCGCCTGCATAAAGGATAGCCAGGCTGCTGGTGAGCAACTGGATGAACACCACGGACAGGCAGTTAGTAGAGAAGGTGGTCAAGTGGGTGATGAATCTCATGTCTCAGAGAAGGAAAGCAAGAGGACAGGATTCAGTTTCCTCTGAGCTGCTGTTAAATTTTGTTTTTCTAAGGATATTCCTATTGGCGATTTCAGAAACAACTTTCTGCCTATTTATTCCATTTGGGACTCCATTATATCTTGACCAGAATCCACATCTTATTCTTGGGAGGAAGAGCTTCTATCACCTAGGATTGCTGTGGAAACAGGGTTTTAGTGGCAGGTTAGAAGCAGAAATATTGACTAAACTTAGATATTTGTTTAATTTAATTCAACAAAATATGGTAAACATCATTTATATGTATTCTGAGATGCTAAGATATATAGAGAATATAGACAAATGAGACACAGTTCCGGATCTCAAGAAGCTTGCAGTTTACAGAGGAGCATAGAAGATATTAAGATCTCATGGATAAAAGACCTGGTCTGGAAAGCATCATACACAGATGTCAAACAAAAATATATAAATGGAGATATGAGTACATCTCTTTGAGGAATCTTGGAACGTTCACAGAGCAGGCAACAGTAGAAATGGACATTGAATGATCTAGGGACTTGTAAATCAGAGTTGGTTGTGTGGCCCTTATGGGCAGGAATGCTTCGTAGTCATGTATAGGAGGTTTTGAAGTAAGATGCAGCTTTTTAATCTCCTGATTTTGGAAGATATTAGAGAATTAAAGATGAAAATTATAAAGGAGCAGGACATGGCAGCTCATGCTTATAATCTCAATGCTTTAGAAGGCTGTGGCAGGAGGATTGCTTGAGGTCGGGAATTCAAGATGCACCTGGGTAACATAGTAAGATCCCATTTCTTTTTTTTTTTTCCACATTTATTTATTTAATTGCATTTTAGGTTTTGGGGTACATGTGAAGAACATGCGAAATTGTTGCATAGGTACACACGTGGCAGTGTGATTTGCTGCCTTCCTCCCCATCACCTACATCTGGCATTTCTCCCCTTGCTATCTCTCCTCAGCTCCCCACCCCCCACCGTCACTCCACTATTTCCCCCCAACTGACCCCAGTGTGTAGTGTTCCCCTCACTGTGTCCATGTGTTCTCATTGTTCAACACCCGCCTATGAGTGAGAACAGGCGGTGTTTGATCTTCTGCTCAGCAAACTGACAGAAGACCCCATTTCTTTAAAAAAAATAAAAATAGCCTGGCATGGTGGTACATGCATGTAGTCTCAGCTACTTGGGAAGCTAAGTGGAGAGGATTGCTTGAGACCAGGAGTTCAAGGTTATAGTGAGCTATAATCATGTCACTATACTAGAGCCTGCATGGCAAAAATAAAAAAATAAAAAAGAAAGAAAATTAAAAAGGGAGAACATCCTCTGAATGCACACTCTCTTGCCTATGTTTGTGAATATGATGGGCCTGTACACACAATTTTATTGAGCAATGAAGGCCAGTTTGGGAATAACAAACTTTTTCTTGGCAGTACCTGAACTTGAATTTAATTGAATTCAAAATTTTAAATGAACACTAAGCTAAATATCTATTTTAACTTTGATATCTTTAATAAAGCATTGTAGAATTTTCTTATTGAGCATTACATAAGTAATTCCTGTTTGTCACAGAAAAATTAAAGAATACAAATAAAATAAAAATAAATTATTTCAAATCAAAATGTTAGTAAAATGTGTCAATGTAAGAACAGGCATTCAGTGTTTTTTTATTACATGATAGGAATGTCCACATAAAAGTAAGAAAATAAAAAACAATTTATCAACATTGAATCTTTGGGAAAGGGACAACATTTTATATTTTGAATAATTTCTGTCTTATTACAGATGAGACTTCTTTTAAGAAATAGTCTCCAGCTACTGAAAGCAGGCAGCATTTTGGGAAAGTAAATAAAAAGCACAGACTAACACCACGGAAGTCCTAATTTGAAGGGATAAAGGCCAGAGGAGAAGGTAGATAATGAGAGTTGGAGACTGTATTAATGTTGGGTAAGCTGACATAATAGACCTCAAACTTCCAGTGCCAAAAGCAAACAAAAAATAAAGCTGTTTTATTTTTCTTTTCTTTTCTTTTCTTTTCTTTTCACACTCTGTTGCCCAGCCTGGAGTGCAGTACAATCTTGGCTCACTGTGACTGCTGCCTCCCAGGCTCAAGAGATCATCCCACCTCAGCCTCCCCAGTATGTGGGACCACAGGCACATGCCATCACTTCCTGCTAATATTTTGTATTTTTGGTAGAGACAGGGGTTTCACCATGTTGTCCGGGCTGGTCTCGAACTCCTAAGCTCAGGTCATCTTACTACTCAGCCTCCCGAAATGCTGAGATTACAGGAGTGAGCCACCATGTCAGACCTATTTCTTTCTCAGCTGATTGTCCTGGCTGTTCATTCAGGTTGATAGCTGCATTTTCTCTGTGCAGACATCTAGGGCAGACTGATGGCTACTTTGCCATCTTAAATATGTGGATTCCAAGGTCACCAGGGGCATAACCAGCAGTGAGAAGTAGGAAGTAGAGAGTATAGAAGTTGCCAATGGGAAGTTTATATGAGCCACTCTTGGGAGTTGTATGCATCACTTCTCTTTACAGTCCATTCATCAAAACAACCATGTGTCTACACTCAATTTCAAGGGAGGCTGAGAACTCTAGTCTAGCTGTGTTCCCAAGAAGAGGCAACCAATATCTGTTTATCTGCTTGTGTGTTGTCTGTTTGGTGGACAGCTGGTTATTCCTGCCACAGAGATGATTCTACTTTAGGTACTATTTTCCATTTAATTATGGCATACTGAAGAAAATTTCCGGGTGAACTTCTTATGTCTACTTTATATTGCATAGCTTTTTTTTTCCCATTTATTTATTTTATTGCATTTTAGGTTTTGGGGTACATGTGAAGAACATGCAGAATTGTTGCATAGGAACACACATGGCAGTGTGATTTGCTGCCTTCCTCCCCATCACCTACATCTGGCATTTCTCCCCCTGCTATCTCTCCCCAGCTTCCCACCCCCCACCCTCCCTCCCCTGTTTCCCCCCAACTGACCCCAGTGTGTAGTGCTCCCCTCCCTGTGTCCATGTGTTCTCATTGTGCAACACCCGCCTATGAGTGAGAACATGCGGTGTTTGATCTTCTGCTCTCCTGTCAGTTTGCTGAGAAAGATGGTTTCCAGGTTCATCCATGTCCCTACAAAGGACCCTAACTCATCGTTTTTGATGGCTGCATAATATTCCATGGTGTATATGTGCCACATTTTCCCTATCCAGTCTATCGTCGATGGGCATTTGGGTTGTGGAGATTCCTCAAGGACATAGAAATAGAAATTCCATTTGACCCAGCAATCCCATTACTGGGTATATATCCAAAGGATTACAAATTGTTCTACTATAAGGACACGTGCACATGAATGTTCATTGCAGCACTGTTTACAATAGCAAAGACCTGGAACCAACCCAAATGCATAGCTTTTTTATAGCAAATACATATTAGTATAAACATATACATATTAGTAGCAAATACATGTTAGTATATATTATTAGTATAATGAAAGCTTTATTTATTAAATCAGCAAGATTACTATTACTCCTAATATTATGATCCAGAATACACCCAATGTTAATATTTATGCATATATATGTCCTTTTAGATCATCTATTTACCTATCATTTATCTGTTCAATAATGCTCCATTGAATTTGTCAAATATTTTGGTTGTCAAGAATGAGGTGAGCTTTTGTCATACTAAGTGAAAATAAATTTATTTTAAGATATGAGATAGCCCACAGATTCAGCGAGAGATTCTAGAATACTAAGTTCTGTTCTTACCCCAATGGGAACAATGCAGCCAGTAAAAATGCCCAATCACATGATAGAATTGTTTCTGTCATCAGCACCTGTTGCTCCACACCAACGATGGTCGGGGAACTGGATATCAAATTGCTACCACAGTTGTTCCAGAAGAACCAAATGCCTCTATCTCCATGCTTGCCAGAATATGTGACCTCCCTGCAGGAAGAGAGCATCTCATAGCATTCATTTTGCATCTAAATCTTCATATGTGCATATGATTTTTAGAAACTAAATTACATACTTACATTGCTGATATCATGCAATAAGGAGCATAAAAGTTTGCATTAGATTTTAAGCATTTGTGGCACATAGGAAGGCAAATTAGGAGTCATTGAAATGAGAATTGAGTGAATCTATTTAAAATATTTGACTGCTGTGAGCAGTGGCTCTCACCTGTAACCCCTGCACTTTGGAGGTTTATGCAGTGGATCTCATGAACTCAGGAGTTCAAGACCAGCCTGGACAACAAGGCAAAACCCGACCTCTAATTAAGCAACGCAGAGGGAATGGGAGTGAACTGAGAGCATAGTGACCATTATGAGCCTCCTCAACAAGCCCAAGAGTGAGATGACCCCAGAGGAGCTGCAGAAGCGAGAGGAGGAGGAATTTAACACAGGTCCACTCTGTGTTCAAGCGGTCCCTCAGAAACAACACCCAAGTGCTCATCAACTGCCTTAACAATAAGAAACTCCTAGGCCACATGAAAGCCTTCCATAGACACTGCAACATGGTACTGGAGAACATGAAGGAGGTGTGGACTGAGGTACCCAAGAGCAAGAAGTCCAAGCCAGTAAACAAAGACACTACATCCCCAAGATATTCCTGTGTGGGGGCTCGGTCATTGTGGTCCTGTGGAACCTGCTCATTGCCGGCAAGTAGGTGCCACCTGTCCATCAACAGAACTCACTCCCCTATCCTACGAAGACAGCTGCCATTGATGTTGAGAATAATAAAGCTCTGTGTTTTTTGTTTTTTTTTTTTCTAAAAAAAAAAGGAAAAGAAAAATACAAAAATTATTATCTGGGCATGGTGGTGTACACTTGTACTCCCAGCTACTTGGGAGGCTGAGGCAGGAGGATCCATTGAGCCTTGGGAGGTTGAGGCTACAGTGAGCAGTGGTCATGCCAGTGCACTCCAGCCTGAGCTACGGAATAGAATGCTGTCTAAAAAAATAGAACAGAATAAAATAAAATAATTTTCCAATGAGATTTGTCTCAAATATTTGTTTCTTACTGGTTATTTTAAAAGCGATTGTTGTTATATTTTTTAACTAGCCATCTACTGAACAGTATTCTAGTTTCAAGAGTTTTTCAGTTTATTTTTGTATGCTTTTTATATAGAGAATTATATTTGCAATAATGATAATTATCTTTTCATTTCTAATATTTATGCCCTTTATCATTTCTTTGCCTATGGCGTTATTTTACCAAATTTATACCAAGCAATGCATGCTCTTTCAAGGTCTCTCTAAATAAAATAGATAAATACTTGATGATACTTGTAGGCATAACACTTATTTTAAATAGACATTTGATACTAGAAAAACATTACTGACTCTAAATGCTTTGCTGACCCTGTCTGCTTAAGGAATTATCTTTATGTTTTGTAAAAGAGAGAATTTATAGTTTTAGGGTTCCAGTGTAAAGCTAGGAATTAGACTAACTTACATAAAAAATAATTTTAATTATAATAAAATTAGTTTAAAAGTAGATTAATATGGAAAAGAAAACAAAATCACCAATGATTTCATTGCTCAAGACGATCTGATAACTATATATGCATCTCTGCACACACTTAAAGTCTCTGCCAACACACACAAGCACACACACACACACTCTTAAAAAAGTGAATTATATGATTATTTTGAATATTTGATTACAAATGAAAAGTATATTATTTTGTCAATCATTTTCATTTTATTGCAAAATTTAAATAATTTATTTATTTACTCAAAAAAATTTAACTCCAAACATAATGTTATAGGACACCTGATTTCCCCCACATCTAATCTACCACTTTATTCTATTTCAGATTTTAAAAACTCTTCATTGAGATTTTAAAATTTAGCAATCTATAGGTTTGAAGCCCTGTAAGGGCTAAATTTTCCTTTTATTTAGAGTATTTTAAGTATTCTATAAATCAGCATGTGTCCATATTTTATCATATAGACTGATTAGCCAGTAAGAATAATTTCTTATCTATATTTTTAATTTTTCTGGCTTTCAAGTAAAATGGCTAAACTAAATAAATTCCAAATTCATTCAGTCTATGGTAGAGGAATGACGTGCAAAGGAAAGATTAATCAACATAAGAACCAAAAAGTTTTTATTAGCTTCCCACAGCATACAACTTCTATAGAACTTTGTGAAAATTTTCTATTGTGGTGTTAAATTTCTGTGATGTAGCGTCAATTAATGATCCCTTGAGAATATGAATTAATAATAGAAGTCCACTTTTGTTTTAAAGATTTTAGATAATCTTGAAGCAATTCTAGACAGGTAGAAGAAACTTCTGAGTCTGAGTAGATGATGCTGGGTATAGGCAGCCAATCTAAAGAACTTTCAGCAGCAGTAGTAGAAATTTTATGTGTGTGTATGTGAAATATTTCAGCAATTGTTGACGTATTTTGAACAAAATTTTTAACTATCCCTCCTCAAGGCCCCATTAAACTTTATATTTGCATTAGTGTTGTCTTAACACTCAGAGTAGACCAAATTAAATAGAACTTTAAAATTTTAGTTCTGTGTATTGTTTACATTAATATAGCGTTTTAAAAGCAAATGTTTTTAAAAAACAAAAGTAATAATATTAGGAACTTAAAAAATACAGATAAATAAAATAAATGCAAATCATTCTCAGCCTTATACAACAACTGTAGCGTTTCAGAGTTTTGTCTTTGATATATACTAACAGGATGAAAACATACTAAATATATTCATTTTGGTATTTTCTTGTCACTTAATTTTTAAATGGCTTTCCATGTTATTAAGTTTCTTTAAATCAAGATTTTTAACTACAGTGATTTATTTTGTGCTTTTTAATAACTCACAAGCATATTTTTCTCAATATTTTTGTGTTTATAAAGAAAATGTATAGAAAGTTCTTATGACTATATCTTTGTGTGTATGTTCTCAATTGTTTTCTTACAATAGATTCCTAGAATTTGTTTTATCAAAAATGATGTAATGAAATTTTCCATATCAAAATTTTATTTAAAAATTATATTAAAATACAAGCCTGACAAAAACAAGCAATGGGGAAAGGATTCCCTATTTAATAAATGGTGTTGGGAAAACTGGCTAGCCATATGCAGAAACCTGAAACTGGATCCCTTCCTTATACCTTATACAAAAATTAACTCCAGATAGATTAAAGATTTAAACATAAATCCTAACACCATAAAAACCCTAGAAGAAAACCTAGGCAATACGATTCAGGACATAGGCATAGGCAAGGACTTCATGAGTAGAACACCAAAACAATGGCAACAAAAGTCAAAATAGACAAACAGGATCTAATTAAACATAAGAGCACAGCAAAATAAACTATCATTAGAGTGAACCAGCAATCAACAGAATGGGAAAAAATTCTCCAACAAAGGTCTAATAACCCAAATCTACAAAGAACTTAAATAAATTTACAAGAAAAAAACAATCCCATTAAAAAGTGGGGGAAGGATATAAACAGACACTTTTATAAAGAAGACATTTATGCAGTCAACAACAATGAAAAAAAGCTCAGCATCACTGGTCATTAGAGAAATATAAATCAAAATCACATTGAGATCCCATCTCACACCAGTTAGAATGGCGATCATTAAAAAGTTAGGAGACAACAGATGCTGGACAGGATGTGGAGAAATAGGAACACTTTTACACTTTTGATGGGAGTATAAATTAGTTCAACTATTGTGGAAGCAGTGTGGCGATTCCTCAAGGATCTAGAAATAGAAATATCATTTGACCTAGCAATTCCATTATTGGGTATATACCCAAAGGATTATAAAACATTCATCTATAAAGACACATGTGCACTTATGTTTATTGTGGCACTGTTTACAATAGCAAAGACTTGGAACAAACCCAAATGTCCATCAATGATAGACTTGATAAAGAAAATGTGGCACATATACACCATGGAATACTATGCATCAATAAAAAAGGATGAGTTCATGTCCTTTGCGGGGACCTGGATGAACCTGGGAATCATCATTCTCAGCAAACTGACACAAGAGCAGAACACCAAACACCGAATGTTCTCACTCTTAAGTGGGTGTTGAACAATGAGAACACATGGACACAAGGAGGGGAACACCACACACTAGGGCCTGCTGGGGGATAGGAAGGTTAAGGGAGGGATAGTAAGGGGTGGGGGAATTGGGGAGGGCTAACATTAGGAGAAATACCTAATGTAGATGTTGGGGGGTTGGATGCAGCAAACCACCGTGTCACCTGTGTAACAAACCTGCATGTTCTGCACATGTACTCCAGAACTTAAACTATAATTAAAGAAAAAGAAAAGAAAAATTTGATCAACAGCAAAAAATTATATTTGTTTGATACCATACAATTGTATTAAAAGTTAATAACAAGAAGACAAAAAATCCCCTTATGTTTGAAAATTAAAAAATTAGACACCAAAGTACC
The DNA here is from genome assembly GCF_009761245.1 of Sapajus apella. Taxonomy (NCBI): domain Eukaryota; kingdom Metazoa; phylum Chordata; class Mammalia; order Primates; family Cebidae; genus Sapajus; species Sapajus apella. The sequence goes on from NW_022436946.1 coordinate 53,181,135, forward strand.
TTAATTTAAGCTAAAATAGAAAGCATATAAAACATTTTATATCTTTCCTTTCTAGAAAAAAGGTTGGACGTTAAATAAATAAATAGAAGCTAAAACCTCATGGTATGGTTTCAATTTCAGGTAGTTATTTTTAAAAAATAATGACATTTAAAAAATGAGTTTGAAAACCTGGAAAAAGTAGAGGCTAAATTAAGAAAGATACATATTGTAATACTAAATCTAAATTTTTGGAAAACCTCTGACATGGCTGGTCTCACTGGCCCAGGAGGAATATTTCAGAAATCTAGGCAGGAATCAGATTACCTATTTGAGCTGAGTGGGGCCATTCTGTCTTATATCCATGAGATGCTTTTAAACTTGTACTGAGGCTATACTCTACTGAGTAAATAGATACACTTTTTTTTCTTGACTTTGGAATATTACAACATTTTCACTTATACTGATTTTTTATTACTGTGGCTATATCTAACAACTTTGGAAAAAGAGGTCAGACTTTAAAGACTTAATTGTAGTTTTAATTGACAAATAATAATGGTAAAATTCCACTTCTGGATATATGTCCAAAGAAGTTGAAATCAGTACGCCAAAGAGATATCTGTGCCATCACATTCACTGCAGCACTGTCTACAATGGCAAGTATCGTTCTCTAATGGCCTGATTTACTTGTGGTTGTATAGATTTGGACAAATATTAATTCAGCTGTAGCAATAACTTTTAAATTGAATTTTCTTATGTTTTTCCTGTAATGACTTTGAAAGAAAACCATAAATAAGTGGTAATCATAAAAATGAATAAACATGATTTCTACAGGGTGGGAAAGGTAATCCACTAAAAACTGGCTGTTTATTTATCTTGTTCATTCATCAATTTATTTATTTGTTCTTTTATCAATGATTATGGATTCTGTTTTCACATTACTGAATAGACCCTGAAGGTTCCAATACAAAGACAATGTACTTCAGAAGAGAGAGAGAGGTTGATTTTTATGACAGTATGATATGCAGTACTATACAGGTGGTGTAATTGGGGTGGCTGTACTATGTAGTATTTCAGAAATTTAGCTCTCAAATAATAATGTATGGATTCAAAGTCTGCTCCATATCTCATCAGCCAGGTGGTCTTGGACAAGTGTGTCTTTGATTTCAGTTTCCTCATCTGTTAAATAAGGATAATATCATTACCCATATTATGAAATTGTTTTGAGAAGTAAATGAGGTATTATCTGCCTCTGTAATAACCTGTGACACATAACCGTATGTTGATGTTAACTGTTGTTATTGGTGACCTTGTTATTAAGAAATAATTGTGCTAAAAGATGAAAGAGGTTGACTAATGCAAGATGAGAAGAAAAGGGCATCATGATTAAGCAGAGAAGGGAGCGAAAGTCACCCCAAGCAGAAGATGGAGAGAAAATATTGCAGAGCAGTAAGGTGTAGAGACGCAGAACAGGTTCAGAGAACAGTGACATTTTATATTCAATTTGATGTGTAATGATGAGAAATTTGAACTTTATCTTGGAAACTTTTAAGCCTTACAAGAAAAGAAGCAGCATGATTAGATTTGGATATCAGAAAAATGGTATAGTAAATGACATGGAAAACAAATATGAGTGTGAGTAGATGAGATTAGAGAGACTTATGAGACAGATTTAATTGTCCAAGTGAGAAACAAAGACATAAATTGAAGATTAAATATTAAAGATTACACCAGGCATATGGTCTACAAATTATTTATGGCACATATGTGATGAAAAAGTGGAATTTGAAGCTGATCCTCAGATTTTCAGCTTGTGCAACTGAGTTGATGACAGTGCTATTACCCAAGATAGGGAATATAATAAATGCTTATCATAATATTTAATATTATGTAGTTCTTAATTTGTGTCAGGCTCAAGCTCTGCTCCAAATACCTTTTTTTTAAAAAGAGAGTCTCACTCCGTTGCCCATGCTGGAGCGCAATGGTGCTATGATAGCACCAGGAGCTCCCCGTAAACTGGAACTCCTGGGCTCAAATGATCCTCCCAAGTCAGACTCCTGAGTTGCTATCCTGTCCACCATCATGCATGGCTAAGTTTTTTAAGTTTTTTTTTATAGAAACAGGGTACCCCTATATTGTCCAGGATGGTCTTGAATTCTTATTGGCCTCAAAGGATCCTGCCACCTTGGCCTCTTAAAGTACTGAGATTCCAAATATCCTTAGTGCAATTAACTCATTTAATTCTAACAACAATGATACAAAATAATATTATTTCCTTTTTACAGATAAGGAAACTGTAGAACATGGGAAATAAATAATTTTCCAAGGTCGCATAGCTAGTGAGCAGGAGAGTGAAATTGCAAATGTGGTTGAATAGTTGCAGAGCTTACTTTGAGCCCCATGCCACACAGCTCTGCTGCTGAGAAGAGGAACAAATTTGAGGGGGAAGTTGGCCTCTATGAAGATAGATGTCTTAATGTGAGGATTTTGGTACTCTTTTGACAATATTCTATACAATTAGTATCAACACAGTGCTATATTAGTTAATTATTTTATTAACTAATCAACTTGACTATGTCGTCCTTTTGTATATATAAGTAAATGTAAATCAAATATATATACATATAAATGTATGTATGTACACACACACACACACACACACGCATACTTCCAAACAATGGCCTAGTTACCACATCAAAAATAATGTGGGCTTAGTCTAGAATTACTTATTATTCATAGATATATGATTGTTTTTAGCGGTCCTACATTTTATTTTAAAATGTCCATATTTTCTACTATGTTGAGCTTTTCTTTATCTCCTCATGAATAGAGATTCTATTAACATTTCCCAGACATACAGCTAATTAGATATTTATTTACTTGTGTGGATCAGGTATGAAAACTAAATATAATCTTACACATCTTATACCTATGTCTCAAGAAACAATAGGCATCCTCTCAAACTCTGTATCGGATTATTATTACACATTTGTGTTAATAAGATGAGTGTTATCTATAGTAATAAACTCTTAAATATGCTAAGGAACAATTCTGTCTTTACATTATTTGTTTGGTACTATCAGGGTAACCATTGATTACACATTTCAAAGTGTAAAATGTTAGTGTGCCATTTTACTTAATAAATGACTGCATATATGGAAATAAACTTAAGGGCTAGGTAAATTGATAGATCCAATGGGAATTCCACTTTTTCTGGTTATGTAGCTTCTACAAGCTTTAACTCAGTGATTATACATTTCTTATTAGGCATGCAGATCTAGGACACCAGCAACATGAATACAGGTCTTGAAATGAATGAATGATTTTCTCAGATGATGTGAGGGGGCAACAAAACATATGAATAATTATTATTGGTTTCAAATTATAATATCTATAATGCTTTTTACTAAATTAGCCTTTCAAGTAGGACAGATAAAGAAAATAAGAATACAAGTTTAATTTCTATATACCAAAGAAGACTGTAAATGCATTCATTTATTAATGTTACACTTGAATCTGGAGACTGGTAATCTTTTACATGCTAAATTTTCTCTTATCCTCTACAGAAGTTATTTTCTACTCCCTCAGATCTCCTATGAAACCAGGTATTTGTTCATCATTAGATGATGATTTTATCTCATAAATTTTAGAGAAAATGAGAGTTATAGATAGGAATTAATCTCACCTTCCTTTTTTCCCTCTCAGTACAATTCAAGAAGTGTCTTTCCTCCTAGGGCCATTCTCTAAGATAGCATTTCCTGTCTTTTCCTCCAGGAACATACTCCATCAATAGTCCCTCTTTCTCTATCTTCATTGACTCACTTCCTGGTAACCAATTCTCAACATTTCAAGTTTCTCAAATCTCTTTATCAATGTTAGTTTTATAGGACTGCTGTAACAAAGTATCACAAACTGGGTAATTAAACTGCAGAAATGTATGGTCTCACAGTTCTGGGTTGCTTCTTTCTAGCTTCTAGTGGTTTCCTGGTAATCTTTGGTGTTCCCCGATACTTAATTCCCATCTCTGCCTTTGATGTCCTATGGTGTTCACCCTGTGTCTCTGTTTTCAGATGGCCATGTGCTTCTGAAGATACTAGTCATACTGGATGAGAGGTCCACCCTCCTCCAGAGATACCTCATCTTAACTAGTAGCATCTGCAGTAACCCTGTTTCTAAATAAAAAGTCACACTGTGAAGTACTGGGGGTTAGGACTTCAAATATATATATATTTAAAAAAAATATATATATATACACGAAAGATATATATAAATGTTATATATAAATATAAATATAAA